>NW_026125278.1:7422500-7935000 GCF_943737965.1 Phodopus roborovskii
ATGTTATATCTAAGAATAATAGCATCAGGCTAGAACTCCAGCCTACATGGCAAAACCTCATTCCCTTATTCTGAAACAAAATGCCTTTGTGATTTTCATTGAAAATTGCTTCTTTACCACCCGATGTTCTCTAGGCTGCCTGGTGACTGGTGTGTTACAAAGCAGAAGCTGTGACTATGTGAGGGAAATGGAATGTTTGACCATAGAAATGAAAGAATATGTGCCCAGAATGCCTGCAGTTGTAAGGTTCCATATGAACCCATGGCTGTTCGTAGTACTTGCAGGTCTACAAAATTCAAGTAATATCCACAAGGTTTCCTCCTTGCTTTTTTGTGGACACTTGTCACCCTCTACATCTTGCACCATGATTAACTTCCATCCTACATAAGCTAGCAGGGAAGAAACTATTTGAGTGTACACCTTGGCCAGCTTAGATGTACTTGATGGTTAGGTTAAGTGTGAGTGATGGCACTTGTGCACTTACACACGCATGTCCAACTTGGAATCTGCAACTTTGTACCAGGAGCTAGCACTTGTGTCAAGTATATACATGTATACATATCTACGCACACACACACACACACACATTTGTGAGAAAGGTCTTTCTATTGTTGTCTAAGCTGGCCTTGACTTGCAGATCCTTCCCATTCTACATCTTGAGTAGCTGGAACTACAAGGTGAATCCCCACTCCCAGTATGCCTCAGTGTATTTTTACTAGCCAGATAAAGTTAGCATTTACCAATGACTGACTGTGCTCTTACTGCCTGTGTGTACTGTCTATCTCTGAAGAAGTGCTTTTTCAATTCAGTTTGTTCATACTGTGGCCAGTTTAGTTAACACCTTGGTGTTACTAAAATGTAAGTAGGATACAGCATTTCTGGGATGGGGGAATGAGGCCTTCTACACCCACCCCCTCACAAAGCACCAAAAGATGTAAAACCTGTTAAAGGTAAGTTTTGGAAACCCCATAAATTATCAAAAGCCCTGAAAAATAGGAGTGGTTCTTTAAGAAAATTAATCTACTTTCATAATAGTAATTATGTTCATATTATTTGAACTTTGCCTTTCCTTTGCCCTCCCCTCAGCTCAGTTTGAAATATTAGTATATAAGGAAACCAGAAGGTATGTAAATACAGGAATGGCAAACTAGTTCCAGGTCTAAGAAAGGACCATTGACCAGTTAACTCCCTGGGAAGGCTTGCTTATAGGATCCTGTCATTATCCAGTGTCTGTGAACTCCCTCTGCAAGAAAAGACCTATCCCCAGAGTGTTTGTAGAAAATATTCAGCAAAAAGCCTTCAATATTATAGCTGCCTAAAGCTGTAATACCAGTTCAGGTAAATAGCAGCCTGGATAAAAAATAAAAAGGAAGATCTGGGTTATACAAGAAGACTGTAGGGCTTTGAAATGCTTTGACAGTCCCAGGGTAGTATAAAGACATGCACATATGCACAGTTGAACACATGCCCAGGAGAGGGCAGAGACAGCCTCAAACAGCCACTGGCTGATGAGACTTTCCCAATGCAACACATGAAGGCAAATGTGAGGTTATAGTGTCCCTGGGTGCTAGACCCCAGATAGACTCTTCAATCTAAAGTGAAAGGTAGCTGGGGAAATACAACAGTAGACTCATGGATCACAATGATAGCCACAGAGAGATATTGGTGACTACGTACTACAGGGAATACAAACTTAATAGAAGAGAGTAAAGGACATCAAACAGTGACAACACCAAAACACCAGGGAGATAGAGCTATAACTTCTATATTTATTATGTGGTACAGTTCATATCCGAAATGCTCAGACTTCGTGGCTGGGCATGGTGATCCATGTCAGAGAGGTTTCTTTGCATTCCCAGGGTCTGATTCTCAGCCCCAGTAAAAGAACACAAAGATAAGATATTCAGCTTTTGATCAAAACCATGAAAATAATAAGTAAAAAGAATATATAGTCCATCTAGTAATGGAAGTATATTTCAATTGTCCCAAGGTCTAAGTGCTGAACTTTTTAGAGGAGAAACATTAAATATGATCAAATAGAAAACTGAATGTGATGGAATTTTAATATCAGCCATAAATAGCATATTCACAAATAAATGGAAACTATCAAGGACCAAATATAGATACCAGAACAAATTGCACAATCAACTAAATCTGATTCTTAAAAATCAGAGGTAAAATTAGGTTTAGAGTTTGGCACATCTTGGTGAAATTGCTGTTCCCAAAGGTAGAGATTTAATAAGACAGAAAAACAAGGGAAAGACCATTAAATAAAGTAATTGTTGAGTTCTCACTATAAGACAGACAGGCAAATTAAAGAGGGTAATATAGTCTAAATGAACCAAATGAAGAGTTGTAAGCCAGGAATTTGGTCTATAGCAAAATTCTCTGTCTTAAGAGAGCAGGGCTATAAGTAGCAGACCCACATGAGGAGAAGTATTCTGTGGAGCCCTGTAGACTGAGAAGAAAAATACCGGATTACAAATTGACACCAAAAGTAAAAGATTCAGTAAAGCTAACTTACACTGGTAGAACTGAATGGCACTACAAAATATTATGGGTCTGTACTTCTCTTATTGTGGTTTGAGAATCAAGTTCAGCAAAGTAGCATTTGTAAACCTATGTTGAATATATATATATGCAATTATACTACCATTGCACAACAGAGATTGTGCAAACTGCTACTGCCAGTCAGTACTGATTGAAAGTAGGTTGTCTCAAGTTTAAGACACTAGTTTAGGACGTTATTCAAACATTCAAGACATTAATAATGTCTAAAGATATAAAAATATGTCTAAAGTGATACACCAGATAATGACTTGTTAATAGAAAGTAAGGAATGGAAAACAGAGATAACACGTGTGGAGAGTAAACAGAAAACTGCACAAATAAAGCCCAATATGAGAAATTACACTAAATATAAATGTATTAAAGGTACCATTAAATAGATTTGAAAAATGAACAAAATACATAGATGTTGCTTTACACATTAAGGAAAAGAAAGGATGAAAACAAAGATTTGAAAAGGATATACCTTACATACACTAACCACAAAGGTGGACTGCCAAAATTAGTAACAAGACACAAAATATTTACTAACACAGACATGTATAAGAAAGGGATCAATTATCAACATAATTGATCCCACATATATATTTCATAACATCTCATAAATATAGCACGAGTTTTAATTGGTCTTAGTAATAAAAACCCAGAGTCAGATATTAAGTGGTGAATTCATTTTTTACCCCATTAGTGGGCGTGGTATATTGAAAATGTCTCCTAGCAATTTCTGAAAGTCATTACAAGTCTATAATCAGTCTCTCCTAATTTGTCCCTTTGGGGTTGAAGTTTTTGTAGAACTCATATTTGCCAAATTCTTAGTAATTAAATAAATTAATAAAACTGAAAATGTTTATAATTGACATTATAAAAGTCCCATCTAACTTAGTTATCTTCTTATGTAATGGTTCTATTTTCAAACTATCAAGGGTATTACACAGGCCAAAATCCTTCCTTTGTATTAGGGCTTCCCCATTTTTTGTTTGTTTGTTTATTTGTTTTTTCGAGACAGGCTTTCTCTGTGTAGCTTTGTAGACCAGGCTGACCTTGAACTCAGAGATCCACCTGCCTCTGTCTCTGCCTCCTGAGTACTGGGATTAAAGGCATGTGCCACCACTGCCTCAAATGTTTCTCATTTTTTTTTTAATGTGGGAAAATCTGTCTTTTAACTAACTCCTTCTTTTTTTTTAATATTCCCTCGATATTTTTTAAATTTATTTATTTTTATATAACCAAGTCCATTTAAATGAAAACAAACATTTATACACAATATTTGGGCGTCCTTTCCAAACTACTTCCTGCTGGTAAGGGGCGCTGTCATGGGGGATTCTAAGGAGATGAAGAAATCCTGACTGTAGTCTGTAAGGCTGCTGTTACTCTGTTTCAGGCGGTCTGGCTTGATCAAACCACATTAGTGTGGCAGGAATCCACAGCTTTTCATTTTCTGTGGAAACAAAAATAGAAATCCTTTTTTCCAATAACTTGTCCTTGAACTTAAATTTTGGAGTCAAAGCATTTTTTTTATTTAATTTATTATTTTACAGGTCGATCCCAGTTCCCTCTTCCTCCCTCCCTCTCTCCTTCCCTCTCTCCTTCCCTCCCTCCCTTTTACCCTCTCTGCCCTCTCACATGCAATCTAAACACCCCCTCCCATCCTCCACCCCAATTTCATATGTAGGGGAATGCCATCCATTTGGGGTCATGTAGATCTGACAGGTCCTATGAAGTAGGGTCTAGGGCTTCTCTCCTGTCTCTAAGTTAAGGCAGTTATCCCTCCATGGGGGATGTGTTCGCAAAGTCCTTTTGTGCACCAGGGATACATCCTGGCTCCACTGTCTGAGGTCCCTTAGACTGCTCAGTCCTTCTGGCTGAGACCCATATTCAGGGGGCCTGAGTCAGTCCCATGCTGGCTTCCCAGCTATCAGTCTGGGGGCCCGTTAGCTCCTCCTTGTTCAGGTAAGCTGTCTGTATGTGTTTCTGCCACCTGGCCTTGTCCTCTCCATCTGCATCTGGGTTCTGCTTCGACTCAATGTTTATGTATGGGTGATTGCTTCTGTTTCCAACAGGCATTAGTTGAGTGCTCCATGGAAAAGTTAGTTGTTGATCTCACTCTCCGGGAAGGGCATTTACGGTGACCGAAGCTCAAATTGTTAGTGGGCGGCAGTCTTGTAGTTCTCTAGACCTTTTGTGTTCAATTTTATCTTCAAACCAATATCGGCTCCCTCTTTTATGTTCTCTCTCTCTCTCTCTCTCTCTCTCTCTCTCTCTCTCTCTCTCTCTCTCTCTCTCTCTCTCCTGTCTTCTATTCCTAACCGGGCTCAATCTTCCTGGTCACACATACTAACTCCTTCTTTTAAGAAACCTCAATTGTCTCACAAAATCTGCCAATGATGATGATTCAGATGATGGTATAATGTGAAACTGATGGCTGCTGCAAACAGTAGAAGCCTGAGTAGGTGTCAAAGTAGCTACCTAGTTTGGTAGTAGGGGTTCAGGGAAATCTCACAACCCACTTGGAGGAAAGAAGCCAAAGAGCCAGCCTTCTGCACAGTGAGGGCAGGGAGTGTTCATGCAAAAGTAGCTAACTGCTTTGGAGTTTGCTACAGAGAGGCTGCATTAGAAAATAGTCCCAAACTCGCTTAGAGGCTTAGGGGAAAAAGACCGGAGAACCTAGCAAATAAGGTGGTGATCCAGGTGAGACCTCCATGTGCAGCTTTGGCCTGTGCTGGCTTCAAAGCCATAGGCAAGCAGCTGCATTTTTTCTTTCTTTTTTTCTTTCTTTTTCTTTTCTTTTTTTTTTTTGTGAATTCATGCTCCAAAAATTGCATGATAGATATAGCATGAGTTCTAATGGGTCTTAATAACTGAAACCCAGAGTCAGATCTTAGGGGTGAAAGTTGAAAGATCAGAAAAGCAGAGCAGAAAAGACACTAGAGCTCTTACCTCTAAGAAATCCTCAGACCAAAATAAAGCCTTAGCTCCCTCTTTCTGCCCAGTCATGTTGATTTATGTCTCCTGTCTGTCTGTACAGACCTCCAAAATTCTATGGTTAACTAATGGCTATCAGCACACATGGCATGCATACACAATTATTTAATAAATGTTAATATAGCACCTGTTATGCTAATGTACATTTTAATATATGTTATATGTTAATCAATGTATAATTCCCAAAAAAATACAATTTAAAATCAGGTCCCAAAATACTTCAAGTACGTACTGATTCCACTACAAAGGGAGATAAACAATTTAATGACAATTTCTGATGACAAAGACACTCCGATTTCAAAATTCTTTACAATTACGCAGAAGTTCAGCAAAGATCACTCAGAACTAGCAGGTATCTATTGACTCCAATATAAAGGAGAATATTTAATCTTGAATGCATGAGGGAAAAATGTTCAGGATGATAATATGGTCTGCCATAAAAGCACCTTTTATAAACCCAAAAAGATTGAAATAATTCAAGGTGACTTTTTCTAAAAACAGTAAAATTTATATAACAAATAAGTAGTGGGACAATTTAGAAAGTTTCAGTGAGATAGAAGTTAAATAATAGTCTCCCAAGTAACCACCAAGTCACAGAATAAATCATAGAACCTTGAAAATACATTTACATAAAATAAAATATAAAACTAATGAAACTTATGGGATGCTACTATTTGTATTTATTGGTGAAACTAGAGCTGTGAACAACTATATAAAAATAGATATACTTCATGCTAATAATATAAATTTCCACCTTAACGACTGGTTAGAAAAAAGACAACTCCGGGACGAAAATAACTAATATTAAAGCAAGAATTAACCAAAATGAAAGAAAAATAGGTGAATACCAAAAGTTTCTTTGCTGGCCCATCAAACCAAGTAAGAAGAAAAAAGAAACTAATGTAAAAAATCAGTACTAGGCCTGCAGATGTAGCTTATGGGTAGATCTCTTGCTTAACATGTATTTAGTTTCAAACCTAACCCATATAAATAAATAAGCCAACACACAAGGGACTGTATGGCCTAAGATCCTTGACTGAAGAATTCTATAAAACAAAGGCACTTAATAAGTATTCTTCACATAGTTGTTTGGAGGAAGAGAAGGATTACTTCTCAATTCATTTTATTAGTTCATTGTTTTATACCAAGCCACTTAAATACATTACACACACAAAACATGCCTATTTGTAAATATTTTTTCAATTAATACATATACAAAATTTCTCAACAAAATGCATGTAATAAATACCAATATAATCTGCCAAAGCATGAGATTCAACTCAGGGTTGCAAACATGAAACTTTAGTAATACCTGTACTGTAGTATGCCACATACAATGGGTTCAATAGTTGTGCATCTAGAACCCTTGAATGCAACCATATTTGGAAGATATTTCTGCAGATGTAAATAAGGGATAATTTATTAAGGTCTTAGTGGATGAAGTGGATGGCCTATAAAGTTAGTAACAATTGTTTCTGTAGATAAAGAGGCACAGAACAGAGGGGGAAGAAGGAATGATGAATGTAAACTCAGGTCCATAGAGTCAGATATTGAAATTATGTAGCCACAACTTGTAGGACAAGTTGATATAGGAACTAGAAGAACCACACCCAGGAATCCTTCCTCCTTAGACCTTTTGGCGATTTGGAGGGTGTATAGTTCCCCTCACACTTATTATTATTATTATTATTTACTTTGACCTTAAAAACTGGGAAATTTTTATTGTCTCAACCGAAAAGGAAGGTACATAGGAATTTGGTATATCAATCCTAAAAGAATTATCTAAAATGATAATAAAGCTTGATACTTTATCATCTCAATAAATATCGAGAAAAGATTTGAAACTATCAGACATCTTCTATTATAAAAATAGTACTCAAAAATTTAGGAAAGTAAAGGAAATTTCCAGTTTATAAAGATGTGGGAAATAGGCAGTTGGCATACCTTGTGGCAATGACTGGACACTTCAGTGTTAAGTTTGGGGACCAGGTGAGGACATCTGTTTTTGTTTCCTCAATTTAGCATCAGACTGCAAGTTCCATTTGGGAAAATTACAAGAGATACAAGCAATACAAGGTGTTAAGATTATGAATATGCAAAACCATCTTCCTTTTTAAAGGAAGTAGTCTGTATGGAAAGAACAAAAACAAGTTCAGCACAGACAAGACATGAGATCACTAAGTAGAATTGATGGTATGTGTTTACTCTGAACAATGTCAATAAAAAAAATTAAGGAAACTACCATTTACACTAGCATTCATAATAAATTCTTTGCAAGTGTTACTACTGCAAAACATTGTGGAAGGAAACCAACATGTCTGTTTAGAAAACCCATCCCATTTTCCAGGATCTGAGTACTTAGCATTATCAAGATACCAATGCTCTCTAAATCAAGTTATGGGGGTAATCAGCCACTTTATAATTGGATTCAAAGCCTGTTCCACAGGAGGAATTTCATGTCCAGTACTATAAACATACTTAAAGACCCGTGATTAGAGAGCTCATAGACCTTAGAGGAAGAATACACTGATGGTATTTGCCCTCCAAATTTTTATTTGTATTATTTTCCATTTGCTTGTCATGGACGCTTCATTCTCATTGAATAATAGCTAATACAAGAGACCCCTAACCGGTCAAAGCAATGAGAATAAGTTACTGAATATGTTAAGCTAAAGATGGGTCATCAACTCTGTCTTAGGGTTTCTGCTGCTGTGAAGAGACACTGTGACTGTGGCAGGCAACTCTTGTAAAGGAAACCACTTAATTGGGGTTGCCTTACCTTTCAGAGGTTTAGTCCATTATCATCATGGCAGGAGCATGGTAGCATGTGGGTAAACAGGCTGCTGCAGAAGGAGCTGGGATTTCTACATCTTGATCTTCAGGTAGGAGGAGACTGTGTAGTACACTTGAAATAGCTTGATCATATGAGGCCTCAAAATCCACCTAGTAGTGACACACCTCTTCTAAAAAGGCCACACCTACTCCAACAAAGCCACCCCTCCTAATAGTGCCACTGCCTATAGACCAAGCATTCAAACACATGAGTCTATGGGGGCCATTTTTATTCAAACCACCACAGTCTCTTAATCCAAGGTTCAAGGAACATCTTTTAAAGAGGACAAAAAGAATATAAGAGCTTGATGATGATGAATGGGGGACTGTAAAATGCTGTCTTCTGGAAATGCCATGATTGATGTGCACTTCAGATCACAGAAGATGTAGTTGCCTTCACATGACCTGCCGAAGATCAAGCTAGTCAAACTTTCAGCAGAGGTGGGAAGGGGCTTCTGTGGTCGCCACTCCCTAGCTGCAGAGTTAGGGAAGTTGCTTGTTGATAAAAAGGAGTCACTTTTCTTTGGGGATGTAGTTGCTGGTAGTTTATGCATATCCTGGTGGATGGAGTCGTCACTAATGGAACTCATGGAGATAATAAAATAATCTAAGAAGGAGAAATAATTCAGTGGCTGGAGTATTTGCTTCTCTTACAGAGAACCAAACATCAGTTTCCAGCACCCACATCTGGCAGCTAATACCTGTCTACAACTTTCTGTCTGGATTCTGGGGATACTTGCATTCACAGGTACCTACCCCTATACCAACAAACACATAAATCCCAAAATAAAATAAGACCTGTAGTTCTAATCTAACACAGTTTGTTTACACTTACAAAGTATAACATCACTAGTAGTATTTTATCAATATCTTTATCCTTTTATTTTAAAAAATGCTTTTGTTTTATAAGCATCAAATATATCAAGCCTAGCTGGGCAGTGGTGGTGCATGCTTTTAATCCCAGCAGTCAATAGACAGATACAAGCAGACCTCTGTGAGTATAAACAAGCCTAGTCTACAGAGAAAGTTCCAGTATATCCAGAGCTGTTGTACAGAGAAACCATGTCTCAAAAAACCAAAAAACCAAACCAGACCAAAACAACAAAGAAACATTTTGCTATGCTAAGGGGGAAATCCCTCTTTTTATTTCAGACAGGAAAGAGGAGATGATGGGAGATGTCTGTAAATATGTTTCTCTTACTAGTTAATGAATAAAGCACTGTTGGCCAATAGGAAAGCAAGATAGGCGGGACTAGGAGACGAGGAGGATTCAAGGAAGTAGAAAGGAGGGGTCAGCATGTGGAGACTGGAGAGAGCAGACACTGGCCCCATTAGGATATGACAATATATATTTCTTTTTTACTCAAATATATTAATGTTTTAAAATTTAAATTCTCTAAAAAAATTTATGTATTGTTTTATACTATACATATGCATATATGCCTGACTATTTGTATCTAAGGTGTGTGTGTGTGTGTGTGTGTGTGTGTGTGTGAATGCGTGTGCAGGTGTCCTCAGAGGCCAGAAGAAGGCATCCAATTTCCTGGAAGTGGAAATAATGGAATTTATGATCTCCTCTGTGGGTTCTGGGAACTGAACCCAGGTCTTGTGAAAGCTTATCAAATGCTTATAAACCCCGAAGTATCTCTGCAGCCCTTAAAATTGATAGGCATATATGAAATCTATACTATTTTGAGGTGGATAAGTAATAGTAAGAGTTTTCTGACAAACATTAAGCCAGACAGTTGAGAGGGAGATTTCAGTCCTTAGGTGAATGAAGATATTCCCAACAAACTAGCTAAGTAAAAATGCATCTGTGTAAGTGATAGGAAAATGGGCCTCGGCACGCTGAGCTGGATGAAGAAAGTGCATATTTATGCACCTGCCATGAGTCATTTGTGTGAAATTGCTCTGCGAATGCCTTTGGGATTATCTTTAACCCCAAAGTTTTCCAAATTAAAAAAAAAAAAAAAGCTGCAAACTTCTATGATTTAAAAGAGGGAAACCATCAGTTTTGATTATCTAAACATTGTGAATATGATTTGTCTCGAAATGACTTATTACATGGAGACTCAATAAATGGAGTGAATGAGGCAGAAGCCAAATTTAATAAGGAGTAATTTAAGTTCAAGGAATTCGATAAGTAGTAGGAAATAGTTGTGCTGTATTGTCTCCACAGATGGATTAAATTCAAGAGAAAAAAAGACAACCACAATGATGCTCAAACCAGGAGGCTAACAAGACAAGCAGCTTGTGCCATGTGCAATTAGTGGCCTGTCGGGTTTTATACAATGCATGTCTTTAATCCCAAAGCCCTTCCAAGCCTCTACTCCAAAAGGACATTGGGTGAATTGAGATCCTTGTGTTACTCTGAAGTACTCTGAAGTACTGAAAGGCAGGCTAGCACACCTAACTGCCTGTTGTGATGCAAATAGCTAGATACAGCTATCAAGCTAAGATGATTCCCCCATGTCTTCAGGAAGTAGCTCTTTAATTGTACAGCAGGAGTGCTTCTGCAAGAAAGGCACACTGAGAAAGCCAGTTTCAGTCATCTCTCAGGCTTTTGATTCATCACTTACTGTGCAAGTTTAAAGCCATGTAAATACTCCATGGTGGTATTATGAAGCTTAGTTTATAAGTGTATAAAAGGCTTTGGATGAATTCCCAATCCAAATGCAATGCTATTTATTCACTTAGCAAGCAAGCACTGTCATAACACAACAAAATCTCTCAGGTTCAGGTGTGAATACTTTAAAAGCATTAGTTTGTTTAATTTTCAATACTAGTCGATTAGATGAGTACTGTAACTGCATATGGAGGAGAAACTTTGTAAAAGTTTGAAAACTTTGCTGGCACAGCTATCTGAGCTGATTTGTGATTTAACTGCTACGATCCTGCATATATCAACTATAAACAACAATGCTGTGTTTGTCCTTTTGTGACTGGGTTACCTCACTCTGGATGGTTTCTTCTAGTTCCATCCATTTGCCTGTGAATTTCAAGATTCCATTGTTTTGTTTTGTTTTCCCTTACTGAGTAGTCCTCCATTGTGTAAATTTTCTCCATCCATTCTTCATTTGAGGGGCATCTAGGTTGCTTCCAGTTTCAAGCTATTACAAATAATTCTGCTATGACCATAGATAAACAGATGTCCTTGTCGTGTGAATGTGTATCTTTTGGGTATATGCCTAAGAGTGGAATTACTGGATCTTGAGGTAGACTGATTCCCACTTTCCTGAGGAACAGCTACACTGTTTTCCAAAGTGGGTGTACTAGTTTGTACTCCCACCAGCAGTGGAGGAATGTACCCCTTTCTCCACATCCTCTCCAGTATAAACTGTTTTTGGTGTTTCTGATTTTAGGCATTCTGACAGGAGTAAGATGGTATCTCGAGTTGTTTTGATTTGCATTTTCCTGATGGCTAAGGATGTTGTGTACATTCTTAAGTGCCTTTCAGCCATTTTAGATTCCTTAATTGAGAATTCTCTATATAGTCCTGTACCCCACTTTTTAATGTGATATTTTGGTGTTTTCGTAACTAGCTTCTTATGTTCTTGATTTTGCAAATCAGACCTCTCTCAGATGTGGGGTTGGTGAATGTCATTTCCCATTCTGTGGGCTGCCATTTTGTCTTGTTGACTGTGTCTTTTGCCTTAGAGAAGCTTTTCAGTCTCAGGAGGTCCCATTAATTGTTGATCTCAGTGTCTGTGCTACTGGTTTTGTGTTCAGGAAACAGTTTCCTGTACCAATTTGTTCAAAGGCACCCACTTTCTCTTCTAAGAGGTTCAGTGTGGCTGGATTTATGTTGAGGTCTTTAATCCATTTGGACTTAAGTTTTGTGTATGGCTATATATCTTTAGACATAGAACAAATAAATAATTTCTAGCCTGCAATCCACACCACCAGAAAAGCTAGGAAACAAGGAGGACCCTAAGAGAGACAAACACGGTCTCCTGGAGAAGGGGAAAGGGACAAGATCTCCAAAGCAAGATGGGAGCATGGGGGAGGGGAGCGAGTTCTAGGAAGAGGAGGGGAGAGGTCAGCAACAAGGAGCAAGAAGATTGTGTCAGGGAAAGAATAGAGGAAAGCAAGAAAAGTGATACCATAATAGAGGGAGCCATTATAGGTTTTAAGGGAAATCTGGCCCTAAGGAAATGTCCAGAGATTTGCAAGGATGACTCCAACTAACAATCTGAACAACAGTGGAGAGGCTTCCTTAAATACCCTTTCCTGATAATAAAATTGATGGCTACCTTATCTAGTAGCTGATGGAAGCAGAAGCAGACACCCACAGCTAAATATTGAGCTGAGCTCTTATAATCCAGTTTCAGCTAGGGAGGCATGAAGGGCAAACTGGTCAAGACCAGGCTGGAGAAATATATAGAAACTACTGACTTGAACAATGGGGAGCTCATGGATTCCAGTCTGATAGCTGGGAAACCAACATAGGACCACCTCAGATTCACTGTATATGGTGTTATCTGAGAGGACTGGGCAGTCTATGGGGCCTCTGGTAGTGGATCAGTGTTTATCCCTAGTATAAAAATGGACTTTGGGAGCCCATTCCACATAGAGGGATACTCTCTCATCCTAGACACATGGGGGAGGGCCTGGGCCTTGCTCCAAATGTTATGTAGACTCAGGGAGGCCTTACCCTCCCTGAGGAGCAGAAAGGGTTGGAGGTTGATGGGGGAGCAGGAGATGATGGGAGGGTGTAGGAACTGGAATTGATATGTAAAACAAGCTTGCTGAGATTTAAATAAAAATAACACACACACACACAACTATGCTTTGCTTGTCATTGAATTCTGGGCAGCAAGTATTATAAGGGAGGATTTGGGGAAGAAATTAAGTGAGATGTCAAAGAGACAGAAGACAGGAATGCTGGAGGTAGGAATGAGCCTGCTCTCTTTTGGCATATTTGTAAGGGGTTTAAGTAAAGCCAGGAAGCACACATTCAGCTGTGGACCCGAAAATGTTGAATATGAAACTGAAATGTTTGCAGTAACTTCTAAAGGAAAAAGGCTGATCTCATCTTGAATCATGGAAAATCATATCACCCACTCATATTTGAAATTTAGCAATGTGGGATCATACTCCAATGAATTTATACCTTGTCACTGAATTCATGTTGGATAAGGCTTTTAAATAACTCATTAGTGTAACTGTAATTCAGAAATACTTGCCAAGTCTAGTACATGAGAAAAGCACTGAATGTTTTAGAAACCATACAGCCAAACAAACTATTCATTATATCCAGACTCTAGTAATTGTAGCATAAACTATGCATGTCACATCAATGCTCAACATGAACCAATGCACCTTTCTATGGCACGTTGGGCTCCTGAGGGAATGCACCTCCAACTTAGAGAGAACTTCAGGAAATAATGCTTGAAATCAGACACAATAAACTAAAGAACTTCTCCCAAGCAAAACAGAGGTAGTTGGGTGTCATTCATAAGCACAGAGGCCAAAGGAACTGCATAGATCTAGAAACAGAAGAATATTTTATTAAAGGAAATGATTTGGACATTGGAGAAAGCAGTGGTTTTGGATGAAAAATATGGGAGAGAAGATTTTTTTAAATGGATAGTAGGAATATATATATATATATCACACACACATATATATATACATATATATATATGCGCTAATATTGGAAACTTCAAAATTCTGGGTTCTGACGCTACACACACAATGTTGAACAAAACATTTTGCCTTCTATTCCTCAACTTCCAATGTGCAATATCTACAACAATTTGAAAAGATTTGTAGACAAAATTAAAGAGTATTGTTTTAAAATGTTTTATTCATTTATTTTAATAATTTATTGATAACTTAGACAATTAGTTTCCATAAAGGCATATTTAAAATGAAATGAGTTTTGCTGTTTCTCCCTGAGCCACTTTTTTCCAGTTCAGACTCCTCTTGGACTCTAGCACCACACAGCCTGACTTATGCTTTAATGTTACATGTGACTGTAAACTGTGAGAGTTGCCCTTTTCTTCCCCTCTTGTACTAATTTACCTGATTTCCTACATCACCATCTCTTATTTACAGACATACAAACATTACCAGTTAGCATCTGCATAGGAGTATGTCTTTTATGTTTTGTGACATCAGGGAGTTACAAGTAGGTTTTTCCTGCCATTCAGGTCCCACCGCCATGCCAGCCCCAAATAACACACAGAGACTCTGTATTAGATATAATTCTGTTAGCCAGGTACTAGTTTCTTATCGGCTAGCTCTGTCTTAAGTATTAACCCATTTCTATTGATCTAAGTATTTCCACGTGGACTCATCTTATCGGGGAGTGTGGCCGGCGTTTGCTCTCCCCAGTCTGTCCATGTTGACGCCTCCATACTCCTTCCTCTTTCCTCCTTGTTTCCTAGTCCCTCCTATCTTGCTTTCCTATTGGCCAACAGTGCTTTATTCATTAACCACTATGAGAAACATATTTACAGAATGACATCTCCCATCATCTCTTTTCTGCCTAAATAAAAAGAAGGGTTTTAATTTTAACATAGCAAAACATATCACACAACAGTTATCAAGTAAGAATCACAGTAAACAATATTTAGTCCATTAACATTTAGTAAGATTTAAGAAATTATTCTATCATCTATTCTATCTTTGTGAGTCTAAAGTCCTATATGTAATTTATCTTTAATCCTAACTAAGGAAAACTATAATCATAACCATCTGTCATCAACTCCTTCAAAGACCACAGAAGGATAGTATATAAACTCTAGAAATTACAGAGACAACTTGCTTGGTCATTCACCCAAAGTTCTTCTGTAATGTTCCATCTTCAGCCCATAGGCCATAGTGTGTCTTGCAGACTTCAGCAAAGCAGGAAACTTTAAACTGTCTTCTTGTATTGACAGTTTGTCAGTCATTTTTCTCTGTGTCCTGCGACTGTCTGACAGACTCTTCCATGAAACAGGAACTCTGTAGTAATGTCCATCTTGAATCAGCAGTCACTTTCCTGTGGGTCCTGCATGTCCAGTTTATACAGCATAAAGTCAAACAATCCAAACGAAAACAGTATCTTGCCCAAATGACTAGTCTTACCATTTTGAAAGCAAACTTCATAGCCCATTTCTTCGATGTCCATCTTCCTTTCTGATGCAGGTGGTATTGCCAGGTGCAACTCACTGTCAAGAAAAACCCTAAACCATTTTAAATGCCATATTTTATAGGTCTTTGAAAGGTTTGAAGAATGCCTATCTATCTCAAATACATCCCTGTGTATCTTGAAAAGCTAGCTAACTTAACTCTAAGCTTTGACTATCATAGGTAATTATCTATAATCTGGACTACATTATACATTACATATGTAAATGAGGTATATCAACACAATACCTAAACAAGAGGAAAAATATACTTATCACAAGATTGAACTTAAATTTGTATCAATGAATGAAAATCCATTCCATAACAAAGTATTCATATCTATGCCATAATTCCCTTTTTACCTTTAAAAAGATTGGTTGTGGTCATTACCTATTTATAACCCACCCCATTTAAATGAAAACAAACATTTATAAACAATTTGGGAATTTGGGCTTCAATCTTTCCAAATTACTTCCTGCTGGTAGGGGGCGCTGACTTTGGGGATCCTAAGAAGATGCAGGCATCCTGGCTGTAGTCTGCAAGGCTGCTATGTCTACATTGTTTTGAATGTTGGATCATGTGGGATACTGTTTCAGGGGGTCTGGCTTGATCAAATCACATTAGTCTGGAAGGGATCCACAGCATTTCATTTTCTGTGGAAACAAAAATAGAAATCCTTTTCCCCAGTAACTTGTCCTTAGACTTAAATTTTGAAATCAATGTATTTTTAAAATATATAAATTGGATTGATCCAGGAGCATTTGTTTTAACAGTTGTTATTTCCTCAGCAGTCAAACAATTTAAAGACAACAGAATAGTTTATATTATCCACAGTTTCTCTGTACTTTCCATCTTTACGTGGCTTTTTTATTACTCTGTTACTTTTACTTTTTATTTTTTCATGTTTTTGAGACAAGGTTTCTCTGTGTAACTTTTATCTGTCCTGGAATTAACTCTGTGTACTAGGTTTACTTTGCAATCACAGAGATCTGCTTGCCTCTGTCTTCCGAGTGCTGGGATTAAAGGCATGTGCCAGCACACCCAGCTCCCCTCTGTCTTTTAAAAACCATTTTATTCCTTTTCTCTCCCAAGCTTATGTATATTTTAAAAAGCACTGTAAACCTTTAGAGGTTTTCTTAATGTGAATCTGTCTTTACTGTAAATCTTTATCTTTCTCTGGCCATGAGTCTTTATCTGGTAAACAACAAAACTGCTAAAATGAAAGTCATAGCTGTGATACCGCCAGCACTGAGAGTTGTGGTCACTGCCTTGGTCTACGCTGCCATCCAGCAGCATGTTGCTGGCTTTGAGATGTGGTCACTGCCATTGCCAGCTCTCATACACACCAATGAATTGTTAGCAGTGCTTTTTTAAAGCCATATGGCTTTTTTTTTTGCCATTTATGTTGAGTCAGGAAACTTCCCTTAAAGGAGACACATAAGTCTTTGCTTGTATCACGCAAAACAGAGTCAACCCAGAAAAATGCTGTTAGCAAGAAGCCTTGTTTGTCTTTGTTCTTTTGTTTCTAAAACCCTTTTTTTAAGCTTTTGTTAAATTTCAAGTGGAAGTTCTTATTAGCCACGCTGGGGGCGCCATATGTAACAAGTAAGGTTTTCCCCACCGCCAGTCTTGTCCTGTCACCGCGCCAGCCCCCAACTAATACACACAGAGACACTGTATTGATATAAAGCTGTTGGCCTGTTACTTGTTTCTTACAGGCTAGCTCTGTCTTAATTATTAGCCCATTTCTAATAATATAAGTATTTCCATGTGGTCTCATCTTACCAGGGAATGGGGCCTCCCCAGTCTCTCCATGTTGACTCCTCCTTACTACTTCCTCGAATCCTCCTTGTCTCCTAGTGTAAAAGGGTATGGTTTTTCTACCCGCCGCCCAGTCTTGTCCCGCTGCAGCGCCAGCCCCAATTAACACACAGAGACTCTGTATTAGATATAATTTTGTTGGCCAGGTACTAGTTTCTTATCGGCTAGCTCTGTCTTAAGTATTAACCCATTTCTATGTATTTCCACGTGGTCTTCTTACCGGGGAAAAGGGCCAGTGTCTTGTCTTCCCAGCCTCTCCATCTTTACCCTCCTTACTACTTCCTCTTTCCTCCTTGTCTCCTAGTCCCGCCTATCTTGCTTTCCTATTGACCAATAGTGCTTTATTCATTAAACCAGTATGAGAAACATATACAGAATGACATCTCCCATTATCCTAGTCCTGCCTATCTTGCTTTATCTTGCTTTCCTATTGGCAAACAGTGCTTTAGTCGTTAACCAGTATGAGAAACATATTTACAGAATGACATTTCCCATCCACCAAGTTTCATACCAAAGGCCTTAAAAATGCTCAACCAGTCTGTATGCAGTGAATTTAATACTGACAACAAACTGTAGTGATTTGCAAGGTAAGAAGTGATAGTCCTTATAAAAATTATTCATCATTGTACACACTTAAGGAAAGGAAGTAAGATGGGCTGAATTTTATTACTTTTGATTTGTATCAATAATTTCAGAGTTAAGTGGAAAATCTATGCAGTTAAAGAGAATGTAATAAATGTAGCATATATCTAACATAAGGAAAAATGAAATGGTCAGCTGACCACCATTTGTATGTATTTATTCTTCAACTCCAATTTCTTCCTTTTCATGTGAGCTGAGCTGAGAATTTCTGTTCTAAGGTTTGAGGTAGAAATAAAGGTGTGTGTGTGTGTGTGTGTGTGTGTGTGTGTGTGTGTGTGTGTGTATGTGTGTAGGGGAGGAATAACAAGTTTAAAGAGCAGTAAAAACCTGACCAGTGCTGAATAGTCTTTCCAAGCAACCGTCAAAAGCACAAGAAGCCTATTTTTTTTATTAACCAGATGCTACTAGGGCCCAAACAACCACAGAGGAAAGCCCTGGCTCAGGGCACTATGTGGCTTTGACAGGCCTGATTTATGAAACATCTGATTTGTTATTTATTGATCAGAAAGTGGTTCTCTTTACCAAGTTTAGACTCAGCTCGATAAAAAGCAAGCATGGCTTTCACTTGGTTACAAGCAGAAAGTGCCTATTGACTTACTGTGTTGACTGTCTTTGATACTATGGCATCCAGATGTTCAACATGTGCACACTTTAGAAACAAAACAAAACAAAACAAAACAAAAAGCCAAAATGAAAAGCCCAACATGGATCTTTTTTGCCACTCAAGAGAGCAAAACATTCAAAACATGTTCCCCAAAGAAAAGAACTCATCAGACCCACACAATAGAGTCTGAAATGTAGCCATAGTAGAAAATAAGAGACATTTCATTGAATTAATTTTTGTTTGTCCATTTACTGTATAATGCTTTCTTCAGGATCATGTTTAAGGCATTTGGAATAGCATGATATTGACCATTTTGGTGCAGTATGAATGAGTGCTATCTGCATTAACATGTCTGTAAGAAAGCACAAATTCAATGACCTTTTATCAACACTTCAGAGCAGCCCTTGTAGGTTGTCAGCCCACAATATCAAAGTTGCTATTTAGGCAATCACTCCTCATTCTAGACATCATAGCCCAACTGCCATTTCTTCTTAGGTCGTTCCTTTACTCTGTTTTCTTCCCCAGTCATTCCTGTGGAAATCTCACTGTGTTTTCAGGTAACACGAGTGACCTCTTGTCGGGTAGAATATACATGCTTACATTCCAGTTTAGTGCATAGAATATACATGCTTACATTCCAGTTTAGTGCATAGAATATACATGCTTACATTCCAGTTTAGTGCATTTAAAAGGCAATGCTGAGGCTTCTGTAGAATTGATTGCACTGTGTGTTGATTTCATGTTTTTCCTTTGGCTCTTAAGTTACTGAAAACATGAAACCCCATACTACCATTTGAGCAATTTATGAATTTTTCTCTCTCTTTCTCTCTCTCTTTTAGTATTTTCAAAACAGGAAACTTAATGGTTATCTTCAATAAAGTCAGGAGGAAAACTGTTTCTTTTTCAACAAAATTTCTGGAAAAGACTTTGTCCAACATGGAATAATAAATATATTTAGTGGTAATTTAACCTGTTATCCATTGGGTTTTGAAGGAGATTTTCTTTCTTTCTTTACTATTGTCTGAGAAATGAATGTTATTATCACCTCTTTCCTTTAGCATAACAAAACGATGCAAGTGATGTTCACATCATGGATTCTGCAGTCACTGTTTTAAGAGTACTTAGGTGGAAATGTGATCATAACATTCAACGCAGGTTCATAATAGGCTCCCTGCCTGCCATTATTTTCAGTGCGTTCCCACAGGTGTGTCTTCGGAAGCAAATTCCCTAGAAATGAGAATTCCTCAGTTTGCTCATATGTGATTAAAATACAATGGGCTACAGTATTAAGTATACAAGTTGCAGGATTATATAGTGTATATTGATTGTCAGGTCAGCCTCTAACAGCATTGATTGACCTCTGGGAGTCTTTCCCCTGTTAATCTGGGACAATGGTTCCTATCCCTAAGACTCATTGAATTGATGTTTGCTTTAGAACAGACACTCTGACAACAGATAGTTTTATAAAATGGGTAGCCCATTCTTGCCTCTGCTAACAACCAAGAACAAACAATAATGTCAATATCTTTTTCCTGGCTGTTTGAGGGGCTGATGGAGGAAACAATAGTTTCAAAGAAAAGCCAAAGTAGTAGGAATGGTTATCATTCTACATTAGAGGAGAAGTCTTCCCTTTGACTGGATAAAATTATTAGCCAAGCTTCAATGTCATTCCTGCATATCTACATAAAAAGATGACACATATCCATGTCTCTTACAAATTCTACATAATATTTTTGTTACTTTTATAGCTTTAGTGAAATAAATATAGTGTATAATAATGTAACGTTGTTGGTCATCACAGGTGATCACACCTATGTATTCATTTTTCTTTGTGTGTGCAGAAAACTCACAGTACCAACTGTGTGCCAAATAAAATAACAGCATCTCCTGAACTCTGAAACACTTGCGAGTGAGACAGTAATCTCACTTAGTACATCCATTCTTCAGCAATGTAGACTGAATACCAGTAGGAGAGTCTCACTCATCACTTACTATCACATTCTGTTACTTTGACAGCAGCCCACAATACTACACCCACACTTCAGAGGCAAAGGGGTGAAGCCTTGACAGGCTAGGTTTTACATTTCTGAAATGAGATTTTATGAAGATGGGCTTAATCTTGGTTCTTTATTATTATTATTATCACCGTGCTTGAGAAGCAGATGATCTCAGGTTCAGGGACATGGAAGGAAAGGTTTTGTTCTATCTCCAGACATAAGAGCTTAGATTTTTCACGAGATTAAGGATAAAATTAATTGGGGAAAAAGCTAAAAATGAAATAAACTCCAAAAATAGTAACATAGTGAAACTACTTAACACTTCTTTGAGCTACATTTTCTCATAATGTATCATGTAAAATGCCTCCCAATAAGGGCCACCCCTTAGCAAGTACCCTTTGACTACTCTGGGATGTTCAAGTTGGCAACATTCCATTAGAGTTTGATCTGGAAGTTCAGGGTATAGAGTGAACCACTGACGAGAGCAAGTGTGACATGACTATCTCCTACCTCTACTGGCAAATTTGTGCTTTGTGGAACATTTCTAATTTTGAAATTGGAGTGACTCAGTTATCATTGCAACTGAAAAGGGTGGCCAAAGATAGCATGAACTCATGCTGGGTCAACAGACAATGTAAATATGTAAAATAGTTTGAGGGCAGGCTTTTCTGCCAGTAAATTCACCATTAATTAAGATATAATTTTAAGTCAAGTAAACCAAATGCTATTTTCAAAGATTGGTATTTCACTTTTCATTTTTCTCTCAACTCCATTTATTAAGCTCCTTGCCCCATTTCTGTTCTTGTTTGTCACATGAGGGTTTCTTTGACAGGACTTCACTTTGTTCTATGAGCACCATGTTCCATCCTCAATCTTCAGTGTAGGGTCCAGCATCATACAAAAGTCTAGGTTGTGCTTTGTAAATGTAAAAACATCCTGATTCAGTTTCTTTTACCCATTGGCTTAACATTTTCTGAAATTAGAAAACAGGAATGAAGTTCATTGTGTTTCACTTCAAATTCCAAGATGTGCACAATTTTCTTGAGGTATTAAGTGATTACTCTATGTGGTGTTGTCTTGTTTGCGCTATAACAAATAAAGCTTGCCTGAAGATCAGAGGATGTCTTGTTACTAGTTAACTATGGAGGTTTGGAGGTCTATAAAGGCAGACAGGAAATGATACAGCTAGGTAGAGAGAGGAATATAGGGCAGGAGGATACAGGAGATCAGTCTTTTTCTGTCTCGGGACTTTGTAGAGGCAAGGGCTCTAGTGGCTGGCTGCTCTGATTCTCTGATCTTTCAACTTTCACTCCCTAATACCTTACTTTGGGTTTTTAAAACAATAATTATAAGTATGTTAATATTTTTTCTTATTTTTTTATTTTACATATTGATTCCAGTTCCCCCTCTCTCCCTCCCTCCCAGTTACCCACTTTCCCATCTCATCCCTTCCCCAATAATTATTAAGACCAGTTAGACCTTGTGATACAACACTGTTAATGAATCTATCACAGCAATTGAGAAGGCCCATTAAGATTAGTAAGCTCTTAAGAACACAGAATGCATGTTTTGCTTCCCTGTGTGACCTTGTATTCATCATATCACAGGAGTCTCAAAATTCCACATTATTTTCTCCTCAAAAATTACAGATTGTAAAATAATTGTTTAAACCATCATTAATCTCAAACATGCTAACAACTAATATTTCTGATAGTAATAACCAATGAGCTTCTACCTTCTGAAAAGACAGCATCTGTGCCTGGGGAAATTATACTCAAATGAGACAAGCTTAGTTTTAATTCAAATCTTGAACACGAAAAAAAATCAGTACAAAGGATTCAGAAAGCCCAGAAAGTTCCATTTGTCGTGTCACAATGTTCTACTCCCAATGAAAATGTCACACAATGAAACATCAAATTTATATTCCTAAGAATAGCATTACCATACAAAATTTGATCCATTTTTTAAAGTATTTGTGAATTTGATCAAAGGTAAAAATTTTAAATAGCTTTTTTTTTGGTAAGGAAAAGGATGAATTCTGCCTCCAGTCAAAACATTCACATTTTAAAGAACAAATTAGTAGATACTGAAGGCATAATAGCATTTTTTTGTGGCATAAATTGGCATTTCTAGTAAATATTCTACATATGAGTGGTGGAAAAATGTTCACAGTCTCAGGCCATTATTAAATATTACCTTAAATTGAGAATTAAGCTAATCTAAAACATACATTGGATGTCAAGTTTAACAAAAACAATATCATCAAAGATTCAAAACATGGCCAGAAAAACGTATGGCTTGGAAAGCACACTAAACCCTGGCGGGGAGAATTCTGTACATAAAGCAGATCACCGACCCTAAGAGAATAAGGCAGACAACAGAGGCAGCTCTGACAGGCTTCCTCGACTTTAATGAAACAAGTTTCAGTAGAAAACTTAAAAGATTAAAAACTCACAACAAAATAACTCCCATACATTTTTCTTAGGGCTGTCTTCAGAGCCCAGATGAAGCCCAGACTTGGCAGTTCTCCTATAATGGGATCAGAGCAGACAGTCAAGCTAAATGAGACGCTAAAAAACCTGC
Source organism: Phodopus roborovskii (assembly GCF_943737965.1). Lineage (NCBI taxonomy): Eukaryota > Metazoa > Chordata > Mammalia > Rodentia > Cricetidae > Phodopus > Phodopus roborovskii. The sequence continues at coordinate 7,445,646 of NW_026125278.1, forward strand.
ATTTTCTAGATTAGTTGTCTAGCCTGATCAAATAAACTATAGATTGGCTAAATTTCCAGTTCATGATATGCTGGGTACGCACACAAATCCCAGCTCTATTTGGCTCCAGAGTAATAATCAATTTCCAGAAATAACACATCCAGCTTCAGCATGTCTTTGGCAATGCTTCCATCTTATTATCTTGGAATTATGCTATTTTTCATGGCTTATGAAATTCTACGAAGGGTATCAAATGGTTCTTTTATGTTGAGGATTTGTACTGAAATGTATATTGAAATTTATGCTCCTTATTATACTTAACTTATTGACTAGTTCATTAGCAGACAATACATTAAAACAGTGCCAGCTAAATGCACAGTGCCACTGTTACAGAAAACTACTGGTTTTAAAGTGCATGGTTCTCATCTATTCTCGTCTAATGACATCATAAACCACTTAGATTTTGCAAAAGGAAAGAAAAAAGATTGCTGATTTTCCTCCTTAAAAAAAAAAAAGTTTTTGTTGTTGTATGAACTATCTTAAACACCTCAACTTTAAAATCATACCTGAGATTGAATTATGCTTGAGCTCAATACAGAATTGTACTAAGTTGTTTTCATTAGTAAATATAAGATTTTTATGGCCTAAAAGGAGCACCCAGTTGCTTGTAAACAGAGAAGCAGAGAACAATGTATATTTGCTAGCATTGCATCTATGAATTTGTCAAGCTGATGTTACTAGATTAAAAAAAAAAAAGCTTTATTAGACCAGCCATGAACATCAGAAAATATTTTTGTTATATTTCCAACAATGAAGTTTCATTTATATAATTCTACCATGAAATGATACCCTTTTTCTGATTGTTTCATTTATTTTTTGCTTGTTTGCTTTTAACAGGAAACAAAACAAAACAAAACCATGACGTATTCTATCCCTGCTAAACACTGGGTAGAGGTGAGCCCTATTAATGAGCAACAAGACCACAAACGAAGAGTTCATGCTCTTTGACTCTGGTTGACTAATTGAGTAGAAGACTATTCATTTAACTGAATTTGGAAAGTTTAAGCAATACATTTTTGTATGCTGAGAGCCAACTAGAGTAAATGGATAAATTAAAACACTGGGTGTCAGCTATGTCATAGCCTCATCTGCTCTCCCAAAATACAATTAACAGAGTCTTAAATCATTTATTGCAACCTCATTGTGTATGATTGACTAACACTGTTAAGAGCAAGCCCTGGAAAATATCTGAAGCTCCAGTTTTGAGCCATTTTGAGATGAAGGTAAATTTTGATAGTACCATGCTGTGTGCATATGAAAAATGCCAAACACATGGGTATAACATTCCCAAGGGCAAAGAAGAATCCTGCCCAAAATATGTGGGAAAATAAAACAACTTTTACAGTGTGAGATAAATCAGACTTCCATTCTTGCTTCATAGTTCTACTCATTGATGGCTTGGGTTTGTGAAAAGTGAAGGCACTGTGTGGACCACCATGTATTCTCTTTCTGGGTTACTAGAAGAGCAGAAAATTTAGGGACATTGATATTTAAAACCCATTTAGTGACAATGTATTTGCTGGACATGTTATAGTTTATGGAATCCAATTTGCATGTAGTAACTTCTTGAACATGCAGAAAGAGTTACTCTAGGGGCAAACCACACAATAATACTTGTTAAAATTCAGTTTAGTAAGAAGGTGAAGTTATGGGGCCTGGACGCCATTCTGGGAAGATAATTCCTTTGTCCAAGGATGGTAAAGCACATTATAAAGATGAATGAAGTGGAATGAAATGGTGTGGGAGGCAAAATAGAAATAAGTCTAGAAACAAGAAAAAATGGGCTGGGTTTGTAGAGTGAGGTTACAGAGTGCTTGTCTATGCACAAATCTCTTGGAGTTCAATCCCCAACACTGTAAAACTGGAGGTCAGTCTCCACTATATGGTAAGGCCACACATTATTTCTTTATTCAAGGTGGGTTCCCGAGTATTTAGTTCTCAACAAGAACATCGTTAACCTTTTCTCAAGACTGTGGTAGCGGAAGTTTTTGAGTTAAGACCTACCTAGATATCTTTTAAGTTACCTATTCATATTAACATCATATAAAGGCACACTAATTCAAAGTTAGTCATGTTATTTATATTTAGAAAATTCCAGAGGAAATTTAGAAACCAAAGTTTAATTTTTAAAGAATGGTCTAATTTGCCATTTTTGTAATCACTCAATACATAGAAATTTTGTGCAGGATGTTATATCATATATAACAATAGATGAAACAGACAAAGACTCTCACACCTAAGACAAAATCATCTTCTTTCACTGATATATTAGTGTGCTTAAATACTTACTGATATTACTATTTAAGAAGTTTTAGGCTTTCACTATATTGTTATTTTTACTGATGTTACCATATAAGGAGTTTTTGGCTTAGATTATATTTTCTTTTCTTTCTTTCTTTCTTTTTCTTTTTTCTTTTTTTTTCTTTTTTTTTTTTTTGGTCATTAACATTTAGCAAGATTTAAAGAAAATGTTCCATATCTATTTTATTTTTTTATTTTACATATCGATCCCAATTCTCTCCCTCCATCCCTTCCTCCCTCTCTCCCTCATTCCTATTTCCCATACCACCCACCTACCCTCCCATCCCATCCCCCCCACTCCATATGTAGGTGATGCCTTCCAGGAGGGGTCATCTAAATCTGTCAAGTCATTTGGAGTTGGGGTTAGGCCCTCCCTTCTGTCTCCAGGTTAAGGGAGTATCCCTCCATGGGGAATGTGCTCCCAAAGTCTTTTTGTGAACCAGGGATATATCCTGGTTCCACTGTTTCATTCCCTGCTCCAGACAAATACAAACTATGTTACTATTTACTAGATCTCTGCAAAAAATTGAAATATCTAAAGAGAAAACCTAGAGAGATTACAAAAATAGGAGTGCATAGTGGTTTTCATGAGAATGGCCCCCGAAGCTTATCTATGCCAAGGTTGGTTCCCAGTTGGTGAACTGTTTAGGAAGGATGAGGAGTGTGACTTCACTGGGGAGGTGTGTCACTAGGCTTTGAAGTTTGAAAAGCGCACACCAGGCCCAGTCTCACTCTCTCTTTGTCTCTCTGCTGCACTGTTGTGCTCCTCACTCTGATGGCCATGAACTCATCTCTGAAACTGTAAACAAGGCCCTAATTAAATGCTTTCTTTTATGAGTTGCTTTGTCCATGGTTATCTTTTCACAGTGATAGAAAAAGTAATTATAACAGACTCAATGATATGAATTGACAAAACTATTTTTCATTTTTTAATCTTCCATTGTAAGGTGTATACTCTTTGAAATGGGAAAATTACTCTACCAACCTCAAATAAGTACGTGATACTGTTCTGGATAGTTTTATGTAAACTTTCCACAAGCTAGAGTCATTTGGAAAGAAGGACTCTCAATTGAAAGAATGCTTCTGCAAGATTTGCCTACAGGGAAATCAGTAACACTTTTTCTTAATTACTGATTAAAGTGGGAGGGCCCTACTCATTGTAGGTGGTCCTGAATGCTACAATAGAAGAAGATGAACAAGCCATAAGGAGGAAGCCAGGAAGCAGCTCCCTTCCCCAGACTGTGTATCATCTCTAGCACCTAGTTTCTGCCCTGACTTTGTACTGTGAGGTGAAAATGTAAGCTGAAATATTATGCCCTTTCCTCCCCAAGTTTATTTTGGTCATGGTGTTTTATCCCAGCAACAGAAACCCTGAATCAGACATATAGTAAAGAACTATATGCATTTTTATTCTTGGCTGGATACATAGGGTAGAAAATTCTATAGGGGAAAAGAAAAAACTGTCAAAACTCTGTCTTGGGTTTAATCCTTTCAAAAAGTACTCAAAAGTCACATAATTGTGTTTTGTAAACTGGAAGTAAAAGAGAAAGTTATTAGAACAGATGTCTGGGAAGACTTTGGTCTGTTGTTTTTGATGATACTTAGGTCATAATTCTCACTTTTTTTCTGCAGAGTTGTGAAGTCAAAACTGTTTCATACCCCCTTTGTAACGGTATTTGCCACCATTTTAATATTTGCCTCTTCAGCTCTAATACGTTTATTTAGTCATAGAGCACAAGGATGTCAGAAAGTGGTGTTGGATCCCCTGGAACTGGAGTTACAAGAAGCCATGAGCCATGGTGCAGGAGCTGGAAACTAAACCGAGGTCCTTTGAAGGAAAGCAAGTGCTTTGAACTCCTGAGCCGTCTCACTAATCCAAATTATTTGCATTTTTAATTTTAATTTTCTTACAGGTAGTTTGGGACTTTCAGAGGTCCTAGATGTAACATTAAGATAGACTGCATGCAGATACAGCTTGACCATAGAGATGTCCATTTGCACTATTTATTAAAGGCATGTTTTATCTTCAATTGCGTTTGTGCCTTTATCAAAGCATATCGTTCCCTTTTCAGGAACATTTTATCCTAGATGCATTAGCACTTGTTCCCTATAGGTTTTCTACTGTCCAGGCCTTATAATTTGAAATGTGGGAGGATATAGTAGGTTAAATTATTAATAATTATGAGAAATTTAGGATATGGGAGGACAGGCATACTATAGTGTTATCTCCTCTTAAATTATTGGATCAAATTTCTTCTCTCCATGAATGGTTTGATGCAATCGGAATTTTGAAATTATATATAGAATTCACATTTCAATGATTCAGATTACTGAATGATATTAGTGTATGGTAGCATGAAGCGATTCTATTTATGTTTTTGATAAAAAATAATTGGGATGTTTCTTAAATTTTCTCTCAATGTCTTAAAAGTCTCAGATAATTTTTTTCCTGAAAATGTTTTAACTAGTTTGCCAGTCTAGATGGGGATTCAACTGTTATGGTCCTAAGGCCAACTGGTTGTGAAATAGATATTGACAACTGACAAAAAAAATAAATCTCTGGGTATTTACACTATACATTAAATATGTTTACTATAAGAATAAAACATCATTTTAAAGAAAGCAATAATGAATTATCCAACCTTCACAACAATCATTAGTTAAGACAAACAGCTACTTTCTAGTTTGTCAGTCTTTCATTTTATAGATTAACTAATGAACTGTATGAATTAGAAGTGCTCTTGAATAGTCATTCCAGACAGCATAGAGACTGATCATCAGAGAAGCTTCTAGTTCAGCTGAAACTTGATTTCTCTATACTTTTAAACCTTGCTGTATGAAGTTTTTAACAGTAAGGTGTTATCAACCAGTTTTAGTGGGCAACTGAGAAGACTAGAAAGAACCTGAATTGTTTTGTTGACCTCCCTGACCAATAATTCATAAGGTGATATCTCACAACTGGTACCAGGGTTTATATTTTATAACCCAAGTTTCAGGAACAGCAGCATCTAGACACACAGAATATCTTCCATATAACTCATTTTAAAACCTTCCCTTTCTGTAAATTCTAGGTAACTACAATATCACCCTACCAAGTGTGATGTGTTCCTTGGTGTGACAGTGGCATGATGGTTATGGGATTAACCAACTGGCCTTTGGATTCAAGGCCTGCTCTACCTCTGGGAATTACTGGTACTGTACACTTAATCAAAACTCCTTGGTTGGCTCAGGAGGCCCTGGAGGCCTTGGGTCCTAGAGATGACCTTACTAACCAGGTAACACCTTCCTAAATTACCTTTCATAGGGCCAACCTGCCTTCTAAACATTCATTTTTATGACCCTGCATACATGCTATCCCCAAACTTAACAAGAGACACTTCTCTTTGTAATGATCTTTGATGCAGATAGGGACACAGTGTGGATGAGAATAATTTACAGCTATTACCTGAAAATGGTAGTTAAACCATGCCATCTAATACTCGGCGTGCTGAAGGAGAGGAAGCAGAATGAGTGTGAGATAGGAGATAGAGAGTCAGGGTGTGAGATGATATTCTGAGGCATGGTATAGCCAGTGAGTTATGGTAGTGCAGAAGCCCGCAATGTTTGTAATAGACCTACATAAAATGGAACTTACCAATAGTCAGTTATAGACTACAAAGAGACTGCCAGAGCCTTGTTTATCTCTTTGAAGTTATTGGTGACTGATGACTGCTAGGTAAGGAACAGTCATTGCCTCTAGTTGTGTACCCAGAGGTGTCCCATAGCCTCCAAGGGGTAGTTTTACACTTATGGTCATACAAATCATCGTTGCTAAACTCAGGAGATCTCAAAAAAGACATGGGTATGAGGAAAGAATGAAAGAAAAAAGAGCAGTGATAGGGGCGGAGGTACTAGAGGTAGTACGGCTTATAGGAATCACAACATACTATATATACAAGGAAATACAACTGTCAAAGAATGCAATCAATAAGTTATAAGCTGTTTTTCAAAATAGTCAAGAATGTTTTTAAACTATGTTGCTTTTTTTCTATTTTTTTCCTAACATTACATTCTGTATATGTTATTGTGAGCTTAAAAAGAAAACCACATGACTTTCACAGCCAAGAATCAGCAAAGGACAGACGACATGGCACTCCCCTTCTATCTTAGTGAGCCTTCCTTGGCAACTCAAAGTGGAAACCTGCAGGGTAACCACAGGAGGTAACACCTTCCTGGATCAATATTTGTGCATCAGACCTCATAAGAATGTTTTGTAAGGTTCATAAATAAAGGGCGTTTTTTTATTTCTCCTGACTCAAAGGGAAATTCAAAGAAATTTAGTTGGCAAGGGGTTTGCCTCCTCTGGAGGAAACAGCCTACTAAAGAAAGGCTTTAAGCTCATCAATTAAAGGCAAACATTCAGTGTAAAAAATGGCAGAAGCATTTCTTATCAAGGATTGAGGGTCCTTTTTTTTTTTTTTTCTGGTTAGTTGGTAGTTTCATGAAAACTGTGTCATAGCAAATAAAACCAAATACAATCTTTTACAAAGTGTTAAGTTGAATTTAATTCCACGTAACACTCATTAAATACCTAGGTTTCATGAAGTACAATAATGTTATGGGCTGCCTGGAATATAATGAAGACGAAGACAACACAAACCTGTTTTTGTTGTTGTTGTTGTTGTTGTTGTTTTTTGTTTTTTTGAGTCAGGCTTTCTCTGTATTGCTTTGGAGTCTGTCCTGGTACTAGCTCTTTAGACCAAGCTGGATTTGAACTCACAGAGATCCACTTGCCTCTTCCTCCTGAGTGCTGGGATTAAAAGGTGTGCACCACCAACGTCCGACCACAAACTTGTTGCTTTAAGGAACCTATGATCTGGTAAGGAATATTGGACAACAGTAAAAATCAATCAATCAATCAATCAATCAATGTTGTAGAGTTGTATTTATTGAATGTGTAGATTTGTCAAATTGCAGAACAAGGAAACCTCTGTGAGGCAGGCCACGCATGGGAGGTGTTCTTAACTGGTATCACACCTTTGGGTAGAAGAGACCTGGAATACAGACTGTAAAACCATGTGGTCCAGATGCAGAGCAGCCAGGTTCAATAAGAGCTGTTAGTGGAGATAGATGTGATTGGATTAAGTATTGCTAGTATTGAACAGAAAGATGACCTCCATCCTGCTAACAGTCTTCAGATCTGATAACATTTAACATCAGGGAACTTGGAGGAAGAATGTTTGACAGTAGCAGGAGTTGAGTGGGCCTTGGTATTGTTAATACGATTACAGAATGGGTAGCACCTTGTTAAGGGGATCCTTAGATTTAACTGTCTCAAATAACAGTGCAGTGTTTTATAATGAGATGGGGACTGACCTTGAAACTGTATTGTACCAACATTCTCTAGTTATCACAGTAAAATACATAAAAAGGACCACTGACTGAATCATGGCCCAGTGAAGCTTATCCCAGAGATACAAAAGTGGTTAAATATTAGGGAATCCATTAATGTAATCCATCATTTAATAAAGTAGAGGGAACAAAATTTCTAAAGATGCCAAGAATTGCATTTAATAAAGCCCATCACCACATCAACTTCACAGTGTTTGAAGTTGGCCAATGCCATCTGAAGAAAGTGGTCAAGGTCATGAAGAGTAAAAAAGATGCCATTCTTTAGTCCAAATAGAATGTGGGCAACAGTGACAGTGGTTCCTGAAAATATCCTCACGCAAGTCTAGATTGTCCTGTCAAACCACAGGGAAACATCAAGATATTTCAGAAAGGGGAGTATTCTACAAGATAACCAGCTTGCTTTCATCAAAGCTGTGGCAGCCCTGAAATGCAAGGAGCAGCTGTGGGCACTTACTGACTGGGGACTTCTGATTAAAGAGCAATGCAGAGAAAGAAAGAGGCCTCAGCTGGAGAGTGCCAGTTTCCAGTGAGATCCCACTATCCTGCAAAAACTCCCCAAGTTTCAGCTCAGCCTCTGCCCTCTTCTGCCAGCCATTGGCAGAGGTGAGTCTGGGCCCAATTGGGGCAGCCTCTCCCCTACAACCTCTTCCCCCCATCCCCCGAACTCCCTGGGTTGGTCCCTGATCCCGCTGCTCCTGTGTCCTGTCCCCATCAAGAGCACCCTTGGAGCTCTGATACACCCCCACCCATCCCCACCACAAGCCTGCCCCTCCTACTCTGTGCCCTACTCTGCCCACTCTCCTGCTGCTCTGGTTGAGCACTGGGACAGAGGGTGGAGCCAACAGTCCACCCTACTTCAGAGACTTCTCACAGCAACTCTGAACAAAGGAGACCTGCCAATCCAAGCGGGACCACCCATAATTCCCACCTGCTTGGCCTCTGACCCCACCTCCAGTCCTCTGCTGGAGTCCCGGGCCCCTCCCAGAGATCCGCCTATCTCTGTAAGTCCACTCTGAGTTCCTGCAGGCAAGATCCTTGACCCCCAAAGCAGGGCCTCTGTTAAAGAAAGAGGCCTCAACTGGAGAGTGCCAGTTTACAGTTAGATCAGACTATCGTGCAGAAACTTCCCTAGTTTCAGCTTGGCCTTTGTCCTCTTCCGCCAGCCATTGGCTAGAGGCATCTTCTACTGGATCCTCAGCTCTGACCCCATCCCTGGGTCCCTGTCTGCTGAGAGACCTCCTATAGAGCTTGGACCACCCAGAGCTACAGATATTGAATCTCTGACCCACATAAGCCCACCGGGGAAGTACCATAGAGAGAAGGGGAGACCCCACCAACACCTACTGGGAGAAGCTATGGGAAGATGGCAATACAAGAAAACACCTAACAACAGAAAGACAAGCATGACACCACCAGAATCTAGGGAATCTACACCAACTAGAACGGAACACAACAACAAAGCAGAGGAAGCAGAAGGGAACAACTTAAATATTACCATCACAAAAAAATGATATCGGCCCTCAAAGAAGATGTGAGAAAATCCCTTAAAGAAATGGAAGAAAAAAACAAACAAAAAAGTGGAAGAGATGAACAAATTCCTTAAGGAAAGTAAAGAAAGTACAGAAAGCCAAGAAAAAACAATTAAGCAGGCAAAGGAAACGGTTCAAGACTTGAAAACTGAAATAGAGAAAATAAAGGCAACACAAACCGAAGGAATGCTGGAAATAGAAAAACTGGGCAAAAAATCGGGAACTACAGACACAAGCATAACCAACAGAATTCAAGAGATGGAAGAGAGAATCTCAGGCGCAAAAGATAAACTAGAAGAAATAGATTCATCGACCAAAGAAAACCATAAATCCAACAAATCCATAACACAAAACATCCAGGAAATGTGGGACACTGTGAAAAGGCCAAACCTAAGAATAACAGGCATAGAGGAAGCGAAGAAGCCCAGCTCACAGGTGCCAAAAACATATTCAACACAATCATCAAGGAAAACTTTCCCAATCTGAAGAAGGATATGCCCATGAAAGTACAAGAAGCATATGGAACTCCAAATATGCTGGACCAAAATAAAAAAGACCCCTTGACATATAATAATCAAAACACCTAGCATAAAGAATAAAGAGCAATGCAGAAACTTCTTCCAGTGTGAAAAGGACAGTAAATGGACTGCTGGGATCTGGAGAACGTTGTCATTGATGTCATGCTAAATGTGAAGCTCGGTTGTCATAAATGCCCCCTGTTTATGAGACACTGATTTTGGAAAAATGAAAGAATGTAAGAGAATTCTATGTATTGGAGGGATTTTTTGTTTTGTTTTTTGTTTTTGGTTTTTTTGTTTTTTTGGTAAAGATTAAAGTTAATACAAAATACATTTTTAAAAGCATCATTCAATTGCACACTTAAAGCATGGCAAATTTTATGTAAGTATATCTCAACACTGCAAATTATTCAAATGATGTGGTTCTCTTGTCTATTAGATGTACATCTTTAAAAATTTGTAGATGACATGATATCCAGGATTTGTTAAATTATTTAAACCTAAAGAACAGTTCTGTGTGTGTGTGTTTTGAAACAGTGTGTGACTAATGAAGTATTGGACTTTAAACGCTGTCTCAGTTGTTATGAAAGTATATTTCCTTAACAGAAAGTCCTAAAATAGTCATGGAATATTTTTATTGTTCATAAGCTTTTTAAACTAATTTTTTAGTACAAGTGGCTTACAAGTGCATATAGTTCAACACCCATTTGTTTTATATGTAAATACTCTTGTCTAGAGAGTGATGATGAATTAATAGTGAGTGAGAAATGTGTGCTGTAGAAAGAACATTGAGAAAGCTTGGACATTATTTGTGTCATATGGCTTTGTAAAGAAAAATGATGTTTCTTCTTAAAACTCACATCTCAATAATACTAAGACAATTTTTATAGAATTTACTAAAGTGAGTCTTTTATTGAATCTTGTATAAGAACTTGTTTCTATCAAAGAAAAGCACACACATGCTTTTAAAGCTATTTGGTTGTGGTGATTGTTGCATTTAAAGACAGGGTCTCACCAACTCTGGCTGGCCTACAGTCTTCAGTGTAGATCAGTTCAAACCCACATCCATCTGTCTCTGCTTTCCAAGTGCTGAGATTAAAGGTGGGCTTCCCCAAACCTGTTCAGGATGCTTCTTTGAAAGGAAATGGAAAGTTAATTTTAAAAAAATTTATTTTCAAATTTATAATATAATCTATCAATTCTCCCTTTCCTTACTCCCTGTAAACTGTCCTTGCTCTTTTTCAAACAAGGGCTTCTTTTTCATGAATGGTTTTTACATATGTATATCTACACACACACACACACACACACACACACACAAACACAAACACACACAAACACACACACACCCTGCTCAGTCTGTATACCATTATTTGTGTGTATATTTTCAAAGCTGACCATTTGATGTTGTACAACCAATTGGTGAGCTCTTCAACATTCCTTAGTTGCCTGCAGTTCTTAGCTTAAGGTTGAGCCCTGGTTGGCTTCCCCCTGTTCTCTTCGGCATGTCTGTTGATGTTACCCTTGTTCTGTTCTTATTCAGGCAGTCATGGTGAGATTTATGAATGTACCTTCTGACATTACTAGATGATACAATTCTTTTTTTTTTAAGTAAAACATTTAATTGAGGTGGCTTACAGTTTCAGAGGTTTAGTCCATTATCATCATGGTGCAACGCGGTGGTGCACAGGCAGACATGTGCTGGAGCAGGAGATGAGACCACAGGAAGTGTTCTGAGACACTGGACATGGCTTGAGCATATATGAGACCTCAAAGCCCACCTCCACAATGACACTCCCTCCAAAAAAGCCACACCTACTTCAACAAAGCCACATCTCTAACAGTGCCACTCCCTATGAGCTCATAGGGGCCAATCACATTCAAACTACCTCACAGGTTGTCAAAAAAAGAGGTAAGAATGTTTAATGAATAAGTGATGAGAAATCAAGTATGTTTTAAAGCTTTTTTTATTCCTACCACTAAATGAATATTACAATATAGTTAATAAATGTACTTCAATGTTTTACTAATAACCAGCTATACAAAAAATGCCTTCTATATGATTCCACTTGAATATTCATTCCAGTAGAAATTTCATAATAAAGCTATTTATAAAAGAAGCATCGTGATAAAAACTGCTTAAATTAAGCAGTTTCCAATCTCTTATAAGTGTGTGATTTCTGATGAGACCCTCGATCACCACTAAGACAAACTTAGTTGGATTGATGGTCACTGCAGAATGGACAGAAGAGCTTTATACTAATTTGAATGATAAGGACCCACCGAGGTAGTCCACTTACATGAGCACTTGATTCCCAGTGGGTGAAGATCTTTGGGGAGGCTATAGAAGGTTTGGGAGGTGGAGCCTCGCTGGTTTTTTCTCTGACGCTGGGCTCTCAGGGTATATATAGCCTCACCCCACTTTCCCTTTGCTGTCTCTGCTCTGCTTGTATTTGAAAACGTGGCCTCTTGTCTTTTTTATTATTAGTAGTATTTTATTTAATTTTATATAACAAAGTCCAATTAAATGAAAACAAACATTTATACACAATATTTGGGAATTTGGGCATCGTTCTTTCCAAACTACTTGTGTTGGATTTGTTAATTTTATTTTAGGTGTGTACATATTGCTTGCATTTATGAATGTGTGCCATGTACATGACTAGTGCCCTTGGAGGTGAGGCAAGAACATCTGATTCCTTGGAATTGGAGTTAGGGATAATTGTGGACCACCATGTAAATGCTAGAAATAGGATTCAAGTCTCCTGATTAACTACAGATCCATCTCTTTAGTCCTAGGAAAGTAAGTTTTAAAAACTGGTTTTGACAAAATAAAAGTGCTACAAAGCAGCATTGCCTGTAGAACCATGATATGCCATAGATCTTAGGGCTGTGTTTCTCAACCCGTGGATCACAACTTCTTTGGGGTTGCATATAATATATCCTACATATCAGATATTCATATTACCATTACCATTCATATTACCAGCAATAAAATTACAGTTACAAAGTAGTAATGAAATACTTTTATGGTTGGGAATCGCTACAAAATGAGGAACTGTATTAAAGGGTTGCAGATTAGTGCCTCTTGGTGCTGTGGAGGAAATTGTTAGAAACCAAAGTTTCTTGGTATTGCCCCCAGAGTCTCTGAGATCTGGATTTAGTAAATCCTGGTGGGTGGACCTAGGGAGCCATGTTTCTTCAAGGGCCACAAGTAGTTCAAGAAACAAGGCATTGTCATTGTGAAAGAAATGTATTTTATTTATTTTTTTATAACCAAGTCCATTTAAATGAAAACAAACATTTATAGACAATATTTGGGGATTTGGGCGCCGTTCTTTCCAAACTACTTCCTGCTGGTAAGGGGCGCTGTCATGGGGGATTCGAAGAAGATTCAGATATCCTGGCTGTAGTCTGTAGGGCTGTTTTGTCCAGCTGTTTTGAATGTAGGATCACCTTGTATTCTGTTTCAGGCGGTCTGGCTTGATCAAACCACATTAGTCTGGAAGGAATCCACAGCTTTTCATTTTCTGTGGAAACAAAAATAGAAATCCTTTTCCCCAGTAACTTGTCCTTGAACTTAAATTTTGGAGTCAAAGCATTTTTTTATTTAATTTATTATTTTACAGGTCCATCCCAGTTTCCATTCCCTCCCTCCCTCCCTCCCTCCCTCCCTCCTTCCCTCCCTCCCTTTTACCCTTTCTGCCCTCTCACATGCACCCTAACCACCCTCCACTCCCATCCCCCTACCCCAATTGCATATGTAGGGGAATGCCATCCAGTTGGGGTCATGTATACCTGACAGGTCATGTGAAGTAGGGACAAGGGTTTCTCTCCTGTCTCTAGGTTAAGGCAGTTATCCCTCCATGGGGGATGTGTTCGCAAAGTCCTTTTGTGCACCAGGGATACCTGCTGGCTCCACTGTCTGAGGTCCCTTAGACTGCTCAGTCCTTCTGTCTGAGACCCATATTCAGGGAGGCCTGAGTCAGTCCCCTGCTGGCTTTCCAGCTATCAGTCTGTGGACCTGTTAGGTCCTCCTTGTTCAGGTAAGCTGTCTTTATGTGTTTCTGCCACATGGTCTTGTCCTCTCCATCTGCATCTGGGTTCTAGTTGGACTCAGTGTTTATGTATGGGTGTTTGCTCCTGTTTCCCACAGGCATTACTTGAGGGCTCCATGGATCTCACTATCCGGGAAGGGCATTTATGGTAGCCTTTTCACGGAAGCTCAAATTGTTAGTGGGCGGCAGTCTTGTAGGTCTCTAGACCTTTCTTTGTGTTTAATTTTATCTTCAAACCAATATTGGCTCCCTCTTTTATGTTCTCTCTCTCTCTCTCTCTCTCTCTCTCTCTCTCTCTCTCTTTCTCTCTCTCTCCTGTCTTCTATTCCTAACCGGGCTCAATCTTCCTAGTCGTGCATGTTTTCCTTTACTCCCCCTCATTTTCTCCTACTTCTCTCTCCATTCGCTGCCCCCTCCCCACTTACCCTGTGCTCTGGGGGACTTGTCCCTTCCCGGTTCTGTGAGGTACTTTATATGAATCTCTTAGAATACACCTTGCATCCTAGATCCTCTGGTGGTGTGAATTATGGGCTGGTGTTCCTTTGCTGTAGGTCTAAAATCCATATATGAGTGAGTACATACTATATACCCAAATGATCCACATCCATGCAACAAAGACATCTGATCAACTATGTTCATAGCAGCACTATTTGTAATAGCAAGAACCTGGAAGCAACCTAGATGCCCCTCAATTGAAGAATGGATAATGAAGATGTGGCACATCAACACAATGGAATACTACTCTGCAATAATAATAATAATAATAATAATAATAATAATAATAATAGTATCTTGAAATTCGCATGCAAGTGGATGGCACTTAAAGAAGCCATCCTGAATGAGGAAACCCAGTCACAAATAGATGATACAAATCTTAAAGATTCATCTCTCCCAGTTTCATCCAGAATTTGGAAACACCCTCATGCTATGAGAGCCACATGAAACAAACTGGATGTAGATGAAGACCCTTAAGTCAAAGCTTTACAAAGATTTAAATCGGGTTTTAAAGATGAACCTGTGATTAATCACATTCAAACTCAAATTTAGGAAGGGCAAAAAAAAAAAAAATGGTTCCTATTTCAGAAGAAGAAGAAGAGCTGAACAACAAAAACAGCAACAGAAAGAACAGCAACAACAAGAACAAGAAGAAATGAGTGAATTTTGAAGGTTTTTGTGTCCTCTCTGGGTGTCTTGTTTTGTGTGTACATTAGGTAGTTAATGCTCCTGTGTGTTGTTTTCAATATGGGTTTGCCTTTGCAAATATTGTGAACTGTATAACCCAACTGTGAAGACATCCATTTGCATAATTTTCCTGTAATGACAATTTTACTCCATTACAGGTGAATAATATAATTGATTTTACTCACTGAGCCAGGTTGCCTGTTATACTTTTCCTCTATCCTCTACTGATCTCTCCCCCTCTACTTTTCTCCTCCTGCTCTTTTTCTTTCTCCTTTTCCTCTCTCTCTCTCTGATCCAATAATTGATAGTAACGTCATCTGGATTCTGGGAGCTAAAACTCTTCCAGTCCTAAAAATGCAGTAACACATTACAATGCTCCCAATACTTGGGGTGCTCAGGTAGCAAAAGGGCAGTTTGCCTCTGGACGCATCAGATGTATTTCATTCTGTCCTTTCATAGGCATGTGATGTACGTGCGAATTCACTTCTATGAACTTCACCTCCATGTCTTCAAATGCATTCATTGCAATCAAACCCAATGTGAAGGTCTAACTGATGGATAAGTTGTCATACAAATACCCAGAAGACTGCCAAACACTCAGGAGCTCAGAAGGTATAAATGCCCCTTCCATTCCTGATGCCTTTTCATCCTTTCTGCTCCCAAACAAGCACTAGACACTTGCTTGAGCCACAAATCAGACACTTCCGTACTCTGTGGTTCACCACTATTTGTATATTTAGTGTAATTGCCCTCTGTTTCAAGTTTTGAGAAGGACTGCTTTTGTAAGGTCAAAGGGGGATATTTCCCTCATAATTATTTTAATAATAGATTGAGATGATGTACATTTATTTGTTTTGTGTATATGTATTTGTGTAGGTGAACATATACTTACCACAGTTTGGAGGTCAGAGGGTGTCTTAAAAGAACTGATTCTCTCCTTACAGGACATGGGTCCCAGGGTTTGGACTCAGGTTCAGTCTTGGCAGGACATGCTTTTACTCAGTGAGCTATCTTTCCTGTTCCTCCACTTTCTCTATTTTTATCTTCCCTTTACATGCCTTGCTTCTCTGCCTACACAAATCCACTCATACTGATATCATTTGTTCCACAATTTAGTAAGAGTTCTGTTTTATTGATCATCTTTTATTTTCATACCAATCTAGACATATGTCCACTTACTGTGATGGTGTTTACATATTATGAATACTGGGTAGCATTAGTTAAACTTTCTGCAACTTGATTTTCTCTGGAGTTTATGCACAAGTAAGGATAAATCTAACTGATTTCACAAATTGCCTCCTACATGATAAATTAAAGACACTAACTTTTATTGAGTGTGTATTACTTACCAAGCTTTTAATATATATTATCTTATTTGACTCTTTCAAAAGACACCAAAGGACTGTTGCCAGCATTATCACTCTCTGCTTAGACAGATGAGAATTCAAATAAGCTTTTTCCTGACGGTTGTCTTGTAGGTCTTCATTTTCTGGTCCAGGGAAAATCTGAATGAACTACCATGCTTCTTGAGTTTAAAAATAAACAAGAAAGCACACCCAAGTCCCAGATCATGCCAGGACTCGACTATAGTTACATTTCTAGAAGCAGAGCTTCTTAACTCCATAACTCAAAAGAACATGTACTGGGCAGTATGCAGAGCTATACTGGTGGAGCTCATAGCAAATGTGCCAACAATGGTAACTGCCATTTGAAGAAGTAATTAAGCAATGTGGGGAGGATGGTAAGATGTACACAAGGATAAAGTTACTGGCAAAGAAAAGACAGAAGTGAGCACTTCAACTTTGCCAAAAACAGGTTAAAAACACCAAGGCCAACACCAGAGGCTACTCCACCCTGTCCATCCTCACCCACATGTATATATTTTCCTACGTTTCACTTTTCACTTTCTAAATCCCTTCTAGTTATATACCCCCTGAGCACCAAACTGACTCACAAAGGGGCTGTACGATTGTTTTGTGGGTCGACTCTCTTGTGGAGCAAAGCAGAGACTAAGCCTGCTGACCTGAGTTTAATCCCTTAAACCTACACAGTATATGGAAGCTCAAGCTTGTCCTCTGATCTTCACATGCATGCCAGACAGCACACATACATGCAACACACACATAGTAAAAGAACACCAGAGAGTGCATACACATGCCACACACATAGTAGAGACCACCAGAGAGCACACACACATGAAACACACACACTGTAAGAACCCACCAGACAGCACACACAATGCAATACACACACACACACACACACACAGTAAGAACCCACCAGATAGCACACACATACACATGCAACACACACACACACAAAGAGTCCACCACAGAGAATGCATACACATACAACACACAGACCCATAGTAAGAACCCACCAGAAATTATATACACATGCAACACACATAGACACACACACACACACAAACACATAGAAGAGCCCACACATGCAGCATACACACAGTAAGACATAAATTAAAGATGATAAAAAATGATTCATTATAAATGTAGGTTAAATTTATTGTTCATAAAATGTTCCTTGATATCAATTATACAACTATGCATAGCAATGTAATGAATTAACACACACCCTTTATATATATGCACATATTTTATATATACATATGTACATATATAATGTATATATACGTATATATAATGCATATATATGTGTATATATAATGTATATGTGTATACATTATATATATATGTATATATGTATATATAAAATATCAGTGACAGTTATTAAAGACAGGGATTAGACGTTATTAGTTGTGTTTTTTTCTTCTTGGCAATTCCTGTGACATACATGTATTTGGACAAGCAAAATATTTCACTTTATAAAAAAGTTCTAACAGTAAAAATTATGTCTACAATGTTTTTTAAAAATTAACTTTTTCTTTCAGAATGTGCCCTAATCTACTGAATGTTTAATTACATAAAATGAATTTGGTTAATTACACTACTTTTTCTATAAGGTTATTAAAATACCAGTTGACATGTCTTGGGAAGTTTTCAATACCCATTTCTACATCAAATACCTTCTCTCCATCGTTGTTTTCAAACTGGCAAAGAATTTTCTCTGTAGAGTAAAAAAAAAAAAAAAAAAAAAAAAAAAAAAAAAAAAGAAAGTGGCAGATTTCATTATTTTGAAGTTTCCCTTTTAATTTGCATCCTTAAAGAAGTGTTCCTTCATTCCAATTCATGAGTTTTCTCGTTTGCATTTAAGTTCATGACAGTATACTTAAACTTTTCCGTCACATCTACCTCTTCTGGGGCATTTTGACATCTTTCTCTCTAGCATTCGTGTACTTTTTTGTGGTTTTTCCTTTTTAAATTCGGTAGCAGATTATCAAGTCTTTGAAGATGGCATCCCTGGCAGTTGTCAAAGCATAGTGCCTTGTATGTTTCCAAACACAACAGATGTTCTTCCAGTGACGTGAGTGTGCCTGTTTAATGAATGGAGGCAGAATTAATCAAGTTATGTTTCCGTATTCATTTAATTATTCATGTAGAATAGGTTCCAATAGCAACAGATATTGTACTCTGAAACTTATTAGCAGATTATTTGAAGACCTTAAGTCCTTGAAATACAAGTGGAAGAAACATCCCGAGAGGAAGCCAAGGAGCTCTAAATGAGAGTGAAATACTTCTAAATAATGGTGTTTTCTGATAATTGTCTCTCCTGCATGAATATTTCATAATCATAAGTCTCTGAAGACTAATGTTTTTGTAATATTTGATCATATAAATGCACATACTCTTTCATAAATATTAAGTATATTTATTATGTACCAACACTAGGCAGGGCTTCTGTTAATCACATATGGAATTCTGGATACAGTAAGAGTACCTGTGAAATAGTTAAAATACTTTAGATGTTATATATTATCACTAATAATATTGTATGTCATTATAGTGACCATGAGGCCATGTGCTTTTACTATTTGGTCTGAGTTGTATTTGGCTCTCTAGTACAAGGAGTTTTCCTTTTTAAGTGAGACACCTTGAAAGTTAATGAAGCATTTCTGCAACAATCAATGTGTGTATGTAGATAAGTCATAATTATTTATGTCTCCTTTCCTTATCTCCAGGGGAAGACCAAGGTATGCATATATTTTTTGAGTTGTGGAAGGGCATCAAGAAATAGCTACTTAAAATTTGAGTATAAAATGCATGTGTACAACTATACTTTGCATATTAGTTTTTTGACTAACAAATATACACAAACCCAATGTCAATCAGTAGAAAATTAGTGAACATAGTAAAAGAGAAACCAAAAAACTATAGAACTATATGAAGAGAAAACTATGAGTTGATTGATGTGCAATTGCCTTTGTTATAGAATATTACATAAAATTAGATTTTAGAAGAGTATATATTATATACAAGTAAGAATAATATGTATTAATGGAACCCTTAGCTTTTAACATGTAAAGTTAACATATTAAAAGTTAGTCATTTTTTTCTAAGGCCTTTTTAGTTTTTAAGATTAGGGAACATTTCTTGCAACTCTATACTGTACTAAGATGTTATCTTATTGAGAACATTATTTGTATTCCTTATAGACATTTTTGTTTATTATTTGTAATCATTCTTGAAGCACATGGCTAAAGAAGTACAAACATTACTATTACAATATATATGCAAATATGAGAATATTTAAAAGCTAATTCCACATAACTACCTATTTTAGGGACTATTACAATGTGTTCTTGAACACGTACTGTGTTGATGAGTTAAGATCATTTGTACTGCGATGATAAATTAAGAATAGGTAAAAGCAGGTGTTCAGAGGGACATGTGTTTCAAAAGTATTACTGGGAATCATGTGTACAGTTTTTCTACTCTAGTTAAAGTATACCCTTAAACTATGTAAATGATTAGGTAATGAGAGCAATATAAATTAAGGCCTGGTTCTCTAGATGCTAACCTTAAAAACATGATTTCAACTTTAGAAATTATGTTATGACTAAAAATGTGTGCAAATAATCATGGGTTTAGGAATTACTCTCAACTTGGCTATTAATGAGAATGTTTTTAAAATATAGTATATTTTATATGTAAGTTTTAGAGAACACTTGGGCTGTTTTGGTTTAAATGTGAAATGCCGACTACCGTCTCTTTTGTGTTGGGACTTTTGGTTGCCAGGTGGTGAAGTTGTTTGGGGAATTTGAGAACATGGTGTCCACCAGCTGAAGAGAGTATGGGAGCCATCTTTGAGGATCTATGAGAGCTCTGCTTCCGGTCTCACTCCATTTTTGCTCTGCCCAGATGTCAACAAGTACCATTCTGCACCTGGTCCCTGAGCAGTCATGAACTCAGCCATGTCTTCCCTGCCATGAAGATTTAGAGCATCTCAAAATTTCAGTATTTTACCGAATTTTGAGGGGAGAAGCTAGTGCACAGACTTACATCATTCTTTAAAAAAAAAACTGTATTATATTTAAAAAAAAAATCATGGTAAGAAGCCAGGAGTTCCCTGTTGCTTTTACAGTAGAATATTCTGTTACTCAAAATCCTTAAGGCCAGTAAACTGACCATCATGTCTTGCTGATAAACTTGGGCAACTACAGAAACCCAGTAGCTCAGACTGGACTAAGAGAAGAATGGAATACTCAATATTATAATTACTAAGTAGAGCTAAAAACCAAAGAACTATAACCAAGGCCTTCATGATGAGTCAATTTTATATGAACTTTGACCTTCTGAGTTAAACATGTTTGTGCAGGTTAAAATTTTACAACCAAATATATTTTAATTGTATCATTTAAAAAGGACTATAATGATATGGAAGACACTTTATAAATTATGTCATGAGTGAGTTACATATTTTAGAAAATACATGTTGAACCAAACTTGAGATAAACCTTGGACATACAAAATTATAAGTGACCAAACTGTTATTTCACAGAGTTTCATTTTATTATTTTTAAATACTATGTATCTTATCAAGTTATAGGGGGAAATCATGTCTAAAAACAAACCCACAGTCCATGATAACATGCACAGAAGCTTCCATGACTTTGAGAGATAGCCAGTAGAGATGAGGCTCCCATGTTGATGCTAGTTTAATGTCTGTGTTTCATGACTCAAGTATGTGATATCTCCAGAAATAGAAGCTTACCATCACATTATGGAGAATGCACAATAGTAACAAAAAATAACTTGCAATGTTTACAGGTTTAGAACTTGCCATCTGTAAGAACTCCATTAAAATGTAAGATATAAAACAATAAAATTAAGACTATTACCTCCTTTGGCATATCAAATACAAATATCATACATAATAAGTGAGTATCTATCCTGAAATGTGTAATTAAAAATGAATGTTTAAGAAGATTCTGTTTTTCCTATATAGGTTGAAGTTGGAAATAATACCATAATTTTAATATGGAGAATAAATAAATGTAAAGATTGGATATTTAACATGAGGATTATAATTAAAGTGATATCTTCTATGCTGGACATTTAGTAAGAAAAAAAATATCCACTAATTCGTTTTATCACAAAAGAAGGGCACATCTTTTAGATGAAAACCATATTAATTTACTTGACTATAGTAAAGTTTTACTATCTGTAAATATATAAAAATAATTCTGAAACCCTTAAGTATACACACAAAAATCCATTACTAGTTTGGAATATTTTCTATTTCCAATAACAAAGTAATTTCATTGTTATATATCTGTAGAATTCCCAGCTGTCTATTCGCTTGTTAGAAGTGAATCTAGGGGAGAGACTTCTGCTTTAGGAAACCTCACTACATCGAAAGTCCACATATGTTACATAAACTTACAAATAATTCTAGGAAGGAAATTAGTTAAATGTTTGAAAATCAGTTATCATATTTAAGATGCAAAGTCTGCAAAACTTTGAGGGATAATCAAAATTTTGAATGCTTTAGAGTATAATGAGAAGTTATTTGAACAACAGGTATTTTTTTCACATATTTTAGGCATGTAATTTCTATAGGAATGCTTTCTTAGCCCACTATGGTGACCTCCCTTTAAACTATGGCAGAACCACATAGAGACAGCTGACCTGAACAAGGAGGAGCTAACGGGACACCAGACTAACAGCTGGGAAGCCAGCATGGGAGTGACTCAGGCCTCCCTGAATATGGGTCTCAGACAGAAGGACTGAGCAGTCTAAGGGACTTCAGACAGTGGAGCCAGCAGGTATCCCTGGTGCACAAAAGGACCTTGCAAACACATCCCCCATGGAGGGATAACTGCCTTATTCTAAAGACAGGAGAGAAACCCTGGTCCCTACTTCACATGACCTGTCAGATCTACATGACCCCAACTGGATGGCATTCCCCTACATGTGGAATTGGGGTGGGGGATGGGAGCAGAGGGTGGTTAGGGTGCATGTGAGAGGGCAGAGAGGGTAAGAGGGAGGGAGGGAGGGAGGGAGGGAGGGAGGGAGGGAAAGGAAACTGGGATGGACCTGTAAAATAATAAATTAAATAAAAAAATGCTTTGACTCCAAAATTTAAGTTCAAGGACAAGTTACTGGGGAAAAGGATTTCTATTTTTTTTCCCACAGAAAATGAAAAGCTGTGTATTCCTTCCAGACTAATGTGGTTTGATCAAGCCAGACCACCTGAAACAGAGTACCAGTCGACCCTACATTGAAAACAGCTGGACAAAGCAGTCTTACAGACTACAGCCAGGATTTCTGCATCTTCTTTGAATCCCCAATGACAGCGCCCCTTACCAGCAGGAAGTAGTTTGGAAAGAAAGACGCCTAAATTCCCAAATATTGTCTATAAATGTTTGTTTTCATTTAAATGGACTTGGTTATATAAAATAAATAAGTAAAAAAATAAACTATGGGGTTTTTATTGCCAGTGTGAATTCGATTGAATAGCCGAGTGAGTTAAGTGAAAGCAACTGAAAATGTTTGCTGAGAACGGCAAAAGCCGCCTCAGTTATGGGAGTGTCTTTGTGCTCTTAATTGAGTAACCAGGTGATTCTCAGGAGGAACTGCTAATTGTGGAGTTCTGTAGACCGAAGGGTGTATTCCAGAAACTCATCCTTTGGGACCAGCTGTGGTGTCTTGCAATATAACTGATTGTAATATACTATAATTTAAACACGCTGCAAAATCCAAGGGAACACTTTAGTCCTCATAACAGCAGCATGTCTCCAAGAAAACAGATCCTCAAAACCGTTTCATGTGATGGCTCTGCGAAACACATCCTTCTAATTCTGGAATCTATAGAAATGCAACTCCCATCAGGTTTCTTGGAGTTGCACAGAAAAGCGATTAACTTTCAAGTGTTTTCTAGCCCGAGTACTTGCATAGGTCACTTTTAAATGTAAAGTGTTTACCTAACCTATAAAATGCAGTTAATATGTGTGTTGGCTATCAATCACGACTCCAGAAATGTAACCTTTAATTTACTTTTATTACTTGTTCAAAATGTAAAACTTTATTCAAATGTCACAGCTTCCCTACCTGCATCAGGAAATGTTGTTTAACTAAAAAGTGTAAGAACTTTCCACCATTGATCTTTCCTGCCTAGACGGTGGGGGATTTTAGACCACGGGGAGGTTACCCTAAATTTCAAAACATGTAGCAGCTTTCTCTTGTCTATTTATCCACAACATGTGGTCCAATGGTTTCTCCTAGAAATCATTGTCAATGTAATGAATAAAGGAAGCATAAGAGCTTAGTTAATACAGTAATTTGGAGAAGGTTTTAATGATAATTACTGATAATTCTACATTGCACGTATGCAGGAGGGCAATATAGTTCAAATAAACATTTTTCTTTAATTTTTGAGAAAAGATTTCAAAAACATGGATATCTAATAATCTAATACCTTAAATGTGATGTAGTGTTTTCAATAAAGCATTACTTAAGTGAAGATTTAGAATTATTTCCATTATTCTCATGAAATGGTTCAGATTTTGAAAGAAACAGTGTAGTAAAATAAATATCTATCTCAACATAAAAACAAACTTAAGCAAAACTCTTATATAACATTTAAAAATAAATACAAACAGTATCATCATTTTTCTGATTCAGAAGCAGAAACAAAGTAAAAGTTTTAGAAATGGTGCGAAATCATGAGGCAAGAGAGTGTATGAGCTAGTGCATTGGTTGGATGGAGATAAAAATAGTAGGAAACATGTTCTCCTCAGAATGTGGAAGTTAAAGATTCCTTGTCAAGATTGATAGTCTTATTGTAATGAACACTATATGACCCAGTAAAACTGACATGGTTGGTGCTCTCTTTTTAATGCCATAAAATTGTATTTAAGAAAAGCAATGAGAGGGTGACTGTGCAGCCTTACCTTGTGAGTGCTCTTTTTTGCACCGAAGAGGAAAATATCCAATTTATTTGAAAATCTGTTACCCATCAGATATTATTTGCAGACATTTTTTTCCCAGTGTATAGATTCATCAATAAGTGTCTTCTTGCAGGTTTCCTTAATATTCACTTCACATCCTTATTTCTTTTTTTTCTTTTTCTTATTTTACTTACCAATCCCAATTCCCTCTCAGTCTCTCCCTCCCTTCCTCCCCCCCCTCCCATGACCCCTGACCACCCTCTTCATCTGATCATTTCACATTCTTAAAATCCCTGTCTGCCCAAAACTCTCATGAAGACTTGGAAGATCACATTGAACAAGATAGACTGTACTTCTTAAGCCCAAATAATTTACATTTTAGTGGGGAAAAAGAGAAAATACTGAAGGAATTGCAACCAAAAACTGTAAATTGGGTTTCCAGGATTGACCTCACTGAGAAACTCAACTTTGAGTAAATACTGAAAGGTAGTAAAGAGCCAAACATCTGGCTACATAGAATGTGTTTACATAAAAGAGTGAGTTCAAAACTCCTAAAACAAGGACCCCCCCACCATGAACCTGGCAAAAGCAAATGTACAAAAGACAGGTTAGTAGATGATAGATGTCCAATATGCCAAATTCTGTAGTGCTTTTTGGTCTGGGGGAGGATATATATCCCCTTTCATTCAAGGAACATTCAGAGAATGTTAACTGAGTAAGAAAGAGAACATGGCATTAGGTCCATTGATTTGAACGGCTGAGATGGGTGAAATATAAGAGTGCAATTGTTGAATGGGGGAGAGAGATGACTTAGGAAGAAAGTGGACAGATGAGAGTGAGAAAATATAAGCACTAAAATCATGGAGTTTTTCATCTTTTAACAGGTATTAGTAGGTGAATTGCACAGGATAGCCTGGTGCTGATGTGACGTGTGAGACAATGAAGTAAGCCAGCAGACTCCAAACAAGGCTTTATATGTCAGCATTTACCAGGAGAGAAATGGCCACAGGGGAAGCTCGTCTGCAGAAAATGTCATTTTATATTTATCATATGTAATATCTTAAGTTCAAAATGACTGTAGTATAATTCAGGACACTGATCTAGAAAAAATGTTAGCATGACCCCAAAAGTACAGGCTGCAAAAGCAAACATTGACAAGTGGGATTATAACAAACTGCAAAGCTTTTGCAAGGGGAAAGGAAAACAGTGTGGCAGGGCGATAATGGGAGAAAATACTGCAAACTCTTTAATGCTAAGGGATTAATATCCAAATTATAGAAGGAATTCTAGCAACAGGGTCATCAAATATTGTTTGCATTTTCAGTAATTGGAGAAACAGTGTACCCCTTACAAATTCACATTTAAGATGTTTCTATTCCTATGTTTGTCTTCTAGCCCTTTATTATGTCTGCATTATTAATGCTATTTTCACACATCACAATTAGTTTTGTTACACAATGAAAATTTTGAAGGTTCCTTTTCTTTTTATGATAAATACAGAAAAGATTGCACAGATGTCTATCAAACACACAACACATGAGGCAATGTTGAGATTCATGATGTTAGAGTGTGACGGTATGGGATTGCCTGCTGTAACCTCTCCTACACCCAACACAGGGACTTAATGGGAAACCTGAAAGAACATCAGCTGCGTCATACCATGGTCTTTCAGTCATAAGGAATGTGTCACCACCTGCAAGAAAACTATGTACAAGCGAAAAGAGCTCTTACATTTTCTCTATGTATCATTTTTAGGCAAATTCAATAAAGAAACTAAGCCATATGTAGCTTAGGGTTTCTTAGACATATTTCATGTGCATATGCTCATAGACATATATATGAATCAAATAAAATAAATAGCAGTCCATTTCCACACCAAATCAATCCAGGGCAATTTAACTTTGGACTTTGACTATTTCATAGATAATCTCTGATGACCAATGATTCATGGAATATATATGACTCACTTCATACCTCCCTGGTCTTGCTACAGTCCTTTTCTGCAATTAGGTTAGGCTATTCCAGGCAATTCCCTGTGACAATTTTATTTGAAAGCTTAGACTGACAGAATACCTCATCTCGTCTCCCACATTTACTTTGGGGTTTTGGATACAGAGGTTCCATTCACACTAAATATTCAGACCTGTCACTGTAAAATATGCCTGTGGTGGTTCTGTTACTCTTCTTCTGTGGCTCAGAAGTCTTTCAAGGGCCCATTGGAGTGGACACACTCAAGCGAGTATGTTTTATAGTGACAGTTCTATATCCAAGCTCTATGGTCTTAATGAAATCTTTATTCTAAAAAGTGAACTTTTAACTCAGCAAGGGCCACTGTGGTCTTCCACCTCTCTCTCCTCTGTTTAATTATTTCCAAATTAAGTTCACATGCATAGGAAACATTTTCAGGATACTCAGGAGACATGGCTGAGTTGGTAGTTAGTGATGCCAGGCACTTCTGAGAACATGGAAGGTTTTTTGTTTTATTATTTTTTTTCTAGTATCTTAGGTTTGCAGTTTTGAAGTGCTTCTTTGAGCTTTTTTTTTTTTTTGGTGAGGAAAGAGAGTGGCTTTAGCTTGCCAGTAGAAGTTTTCAACGGTCCTTGACATTACTAAACCACTAACAAAGTTCAACATAGAACCTGTTGGATATTTGCACAGTTCTTACATGTGGCCATGCTGTAATTAACTTGGCAGCCTCTGATGGCAGCAGGATGGTCAGTATCCTGATTCACTGCCAGACTCTCCTGGGTAATGCTTCATGATGCTTGGAGCAGGTCCAGATAGCTAACCCCTGCAGAAGTTTCTGTGAATGATGCTTGCCCCCAAATTAACCTCATCAATTTGAAGCTGTAGAAATGGAAATAGTTAAGCCCAGAGACTTATTCTGTCGTCTGAAGTTCTGCCAGTACTTCACTGCACTGGTTTTGCTCTTTGCATAAAAGTGATCACATTTGTGAGCTTTAGCGGTGTGTAAATGTTCAGGTACCCTTTTGAGAGGCAACCCAAAATGTGTGTTGAAGCCATAAAGTTAACTATGTGAACAGTTTGAGTCACTATAGTGAGGCACTGTAAGATGGACACATGACTATTACAGCTCAGTCTTCTGAATTATTTATTGCTTAGGGCCCAGTAGTAGATGGGTTCTAGGTTGCTTGGGATGCTTAAAGGTTGGAAGAAGTAAGCAAGTTGAATTCCTGACACCTTGAGAACACTGTTGGTGTGTAGGTGCTTTAATTTACTGGTGCTATTCTCTACAACATTGCTCCCATAATAACAACAATGAATTTTTCTATTCCTCTTTTATTTGAACAAGTACTATCCATTGGTGGTTGAACATGTGAGCAATAGAGCCAGATGGGTTTCATCTGTTCCATAAGAAAATTTTATTGACATCAAGGTACTTTTGATGCCTCGGTTTCTTCATCTATGAAATTGGTTTGTTGTGTAGCATATGTAAAAAGCACTAGTACATTGTTGTGTCATGGATTCTTAAATTTTATTGTTCTTGGTTAAGGATCACTCACTGATCTCTGCATACTACAAGAGTAAAATGAACCTGTAAGTGTTAGAGGTAAAGATACAGGTTTCATATTCAAAGATATTTATCAATGGCCAGAGATTGAATTAGATAGAAGTTTAACTCACTAAGTCTTGAGTGTCTTATCTGCTTGTCTTGGGAGATTGCCTTGGCAAACTTGTGTGAGTATTTATCATCAATAGCAGTATTTTAATTGTTAGTGCTTTACACATTTACTAACAATGAGCTCAGGACAAATTCATCTTAAAATAATGATACCCCTGTACCCCAGGAGATTGCTTCTCTTTTCACTTCTCTGCTATCTAAGAAAATTCAAGCTCCAAAAGACAAGAAAAGCAAACAAAACGAAACAAAACAAATTGCTTTTGACACTCTATTACAATTGTTTCACAGACCACCTACAAAATTAGAAATATTTTTAGACATTTGCATTATTCACACACTCTTTTATAAGCCAGTTGTCCCTGCTTCTGCTTGAAGCAGAATCACTGTTTTCTTTCCATGCATGGTGCCTCCATCTTATTTCCAATCAAGTTTCCTTCCCCCACTTCTCAGGTAGCCTTGTCTTGAGTTTCATTTTTTTCTTGCCTATCCTGCTCCGGGTGTGTTCAGCTTTGAACATATGCTGCCCAGTGGAACACAGTACTCCATCCACCATCTCTCTCAGTACCTGGCAAAGGGGAAAAGCTCCTGCTCTTCTTTTACAGTCCACTTCTGCACTGTAATCTAAGATGAACTTAGCAGCTGGATCACAATCTGTACTCCTCGATGCACTTAGAGTTGAGATGCTCTCAAATATTTTTTCTTAAAAGTTCCCTCTCGCCACCTCCCCACTGCTGATATTTTGCTACTGGGTCTAGAAAAACACAAATAGGGCCACAATAGTTTTCAAAAATCCAGTCCTCTCAATCCTGATTGCCTTTTTTCAGATCCTGAGTAATTAATTTCTTCTCCTAGTATGTATCACAAGAAAGTTTCTGCCACAGATGTCCTTGAAATACCTGGAGAGTTGATGGTGAGAGGGGGTGACTGCTGTCACTCTTCTGATAGTGATTTGTGTGTGTAATTACTCACTTGTGATGTGATGCAGAGGCACTGTGGAATGTTAGCCAAGTGTGTTAGCCAAATGCTGTAGCACTTCTCTGAGGTAGTCAGTCACCTTAATGTTATAATAAACAAATAATACACACAAAAACACGACTCTCTAAATGGATCTTTGGGCAAAGCACTTGCCGTTTTAAGCATATGAAACTGAGTTCACATTCACCAATCCCATAACAAATGACACAGTATGGGAGTCTCTCAACCCGGCGGCACTCTTATGGCAAGGCAAGAGGCAGAGACAGGAGACCCATCACTGCCGGTGAGCCAGCTAGCTCTGGAGTATCCAACAGCAGAGAACAGAAGACCTGTGCTAACAAGCAGATATCCACCAATTGTATCACAGGCAAGTTTGATGCACATATACCTCCCATTCCAATTACACACAAATACTAACATGAATGTATAGACACTCATATTAGTATTGGAAATACTAGTCATCATATTTATCAGGGGCTATATTATCTCCTCCATCTAGAGACCTGAGAAAACCATTGGAGATGGTTCTGGGTGTTCTACTTCTCATCCCTTTCAGTTCACTTCCCTCACCTTAGCATAGAAAAAAAAAGACATTTACTTTATTCTGCATGCACACAGGGCACTCAAGTAGAAACTCACATGAATTTCACAAAGTGACATATTCCCTTACCTGTAAAATTACATTTTTATTGTGACCTACAAGGAGGGACACTGAAATCTATTCTGTAGTCTGGTAAGGTGACAGACATCCTCATTATGGTGTGTTCTAAATTGCTGAAAAGGAGGTTAGACACTCCTTCCCTAGAGAATGAGATTTTTTTTTAAAACACAGACAAGGAAAAGTTACTTCAAATAGTTCTCATCCATATTTTAAGGTTTCATTCATTTGTTAGGCACATATGGCATTCTTAATGCTTGTATATACATATATTTTTAAGTTCAACTGTGTCTGTCTATCTAAATATATATACATACATATCTGTATATCTCTATCTATAAATCTATATATGTATGTGTGTTTTGCTTTGTTTTGTTAATTTGAGATGGAATCTTGTTATACTGCCTTCTGCTTCAGGTGTCCTCTAACTCCTGGGTTCGATTTATCTGCTGTCTCAATATCTAAGTAACTGGGATTGCAAGTGCACATTACTGCATCTGGTAGCTCATCTAACTTTTCTAAGATAGGGAAAGTTTTACTTTGTTTTGTTTCTCTTTTTTTTAAATAAAAAGCATTGCATTAGGTGTCTATCTAGAAAGATAGACACACAAACAAGTTAGCACAACTCAGACTAATGGAACCCAGTTAAGCTTGGAGCACCTAGAATACCATAAAAGACACAACCTTTGATCTCAGTATTGAGATATGAGTGCACCTAAGTCAGTATTTTTGAATGAGTAATATTTAGAGTTTAATAATACATCCCACACTAGCAATTCATCAACATATGGACTCTTCTGTCAATCCAGGATATTGTTCTACCATTAACTCTTCCCTCATATCTTTGTGGAATGGATTTGATTATCTCTCAACCTTCTAGATTCAATTATGAGAACAGCTGACAGAGAGGTTCTTACAAAGTCTCATTCAAGCCATCATGAAAGCACTCAGAATTTACCAATAACTATCTTGATTAAATGAGAGAATAAATGCCTCGTAGTAAAGTCAAATAACAATAAAATAAAACTACAGTATCTCTTCATAAAATCATCATCCTGAAAGTGGACTCCCAGGCTCTGCAAAATCTCTGAATCTTAATTCTACTCAAAACCTGGCTTTACAGCTTTGGACATAAGTCCTAGCAATACAGACTGTCTTTTTGTGTGGGATGCTTCAAACATATTTTTTTCTTTTTTCTTTTTCTTGTTTTTTTTTTTTTTTTTTTTTTTTTTTTTTGAGGGCTGCTTCTTCTGCCAGGTGCACTCTTTCTACAGATAGTCATCATTTCCTTCCCATTCTGCTTCCATGTTCGGTTCTCATATAATCCACAAGGCAATCCCTGACAATATCACTGAATTCCCAAGCATCCAAATTGCATTTGCTATAACTTTCAGTCTCCAGGAATATTCATGACAGCATCTATCACAAGGGTTCACTCTCCTTAGTTATTTGGACATTAAGATGTGAGGCCATACTTTTAAAATTTATTTTTGTTATAAACTATATTCTCAAGGACTTTAATTGCACATAAGTGTATGAAGCAGGATTAAAAGATGCAAAAGTTGAATTGATGACTTTTATGAAGAAATTGATAAGATGTCTAAGGAACCACGTCCTTTCTCTTGTAGGAAAAGAGGACCCATTGTATGTCATAAAGACCTTTGGAAACTGCAAATGTCATCCTCCTATATTTCATAACTCTGGGTAACCTACCCTTGAACCCTAATATGAATCCCAGATCTGTGAGCGCTGAAGACAGTTTTCTTCTTAAGATAACTGGGCTTATAAAGACTCCTATTTCTATAATGCTGGCCAAGGGAGTTTGATTGACTCTGCTCACACATGGTAAGAGCTATTAAGCAATCAACAAAGTCTGTGAAATTGGCATCATGGTTACGTACACAGTTGAACGGAGAATGAAAAATGGAAAGTCATGTGATAATGTGGTTTTATAATGCCTGTTTTGTTGATGTGGAGAAACATGGAAGAGGAACCTCTACATCAAATTTCCTTTGTGGACATGGAGATTTTCTAATAACCACGACACACATGTGATTATAAGTTACAATGCTGGCTTTGTTGTATGGGTTGAGTGAAACATGAGAAATCTAAAGCTG
Organism: Phodopus roborovskii; assembly: GCF_943737965.1. Classification (NCBI taxonomy): domain Eukaryota; kingdom Metazoa; phylum Chordata; class Mammalia; order Rodentia; family Cricetidae; genus Phodopus; species Phodopus roborovskii. Next base: position 7,477,364 of record NW_026125278.1, read on the forward strand.
AGAACAGGGACCTTGTGTGAGAGTTCTCTGCATCATCAAAAGAAGATGCCAAACAGTCTATGAATATAGAAGTCAAAACCCAAAAGCCAGGCAAAATCCAAGGTGATATTCTGGGAAGAGATGAAATGGTTCTCCTTTCTATCATTTGAGAGCTGTTATTTATATAAATCATGAGAGGGTTCATTTGGTTTCAGAAGATACAAAAATTCTGAGAGGAATACTCTAAAAGTGTACTGATTTTGTTTTTGTTTTTGTTGTTGTTTCTTTGGGTCATTGTCTTAGAGGTCAATGCTGAGTTGCTAAGCGATCACATCTTAAAATTTCCCACTTCATTTGGCAGGTATTAAATTAAGCATGTGAATTATTATAAAAGAAAAGGTATATGTATGTAGAGGCTATGTTGCAACTTCGGTAACTAATTCTTGCTTTTAGGTAACCATGAGTTACAGTAATCACAATCTGTAAGTTTCCTTCCACTGGTGTCCAAAAATAAATCCAATTTTATTAATGTCTAGTGAGATAAAAGATATACAAGGGAAATTGGACAATAAAACACTAAAAGAATTTCATGCAGAGAGCATTATTTTGGACAAGAAAATTAAATATTTTTTGCTTCAGAAAAATACTTTTAAATGAGAAGTTTCTCTTTAAAATATGGTTATATCATTTATTTTTAATAGACTGGATATGGTAAATGAAGAGCTATGTTTCATTATTCTTTCAATAGCACTCATATGTTGTTGATAATAGAATCTTATTTTTGGTGATGGGAGTGTAGGATTAGATGAATCTGAGGTGACAGGTTTTTTGTTTTTTGTTTTCATGTCTATAACGTTAAAAAGAGAACTAAAATGAAGACAGGAATTCAAACCCATCTCTGTAAAATCTTTGAACTCCAACTTGTAGGTAACACATGAAAGCACATTTTTTGAAGTAAGCATTAATAATTTTCACTGAAGTTTTACTGACCAATTTATAGTGAAAAAGTTTGTAGCTTTACTTCCCCTGGAATCTCATGGTACATGGAGCACAGATGGAAAACAGTTGGGCTGGCTCAATTTCATTAGGCTCAGATGCTCCCCAGTCTCACAGAATAAACAGGATTATCTCCAAGGCTCCCTTCCTAAGAGTAGGCCTTACGTGGTACTGGAAACCAAGCCAACTACAGAGGGCTAGTGAAGTCATGGATCTTGGAGGAGATTTATATTTGTTTAATGATGCAAAAATATGTTGCATTCTTTTATGTTGCGTTTGTTTAACTCTGTGATTCTGTGTTACTTTGCCTGCCTGAAAAATCTGATTGGTCTAATAAAGAGCTGAACAGCTAGCAGCTAGGCAGGAGAGAGGAGGGGCTGACAGTAGAGAGAATAAATAAGAGGAAAGGAGGTGAGGAGGACAACAGCAGCACAGCCACCCAGCCGCAGAGTAAGAAGGAGAGGAAGGCTTATAGAACAGAGAAAGGTAAACACAGAGGGAAAAGGTAGAGAAGAATAATTCAAGGTAAGCTGGCTATAAACAAGCCAAGCTAAGGCCAGGCATTCATAAATGAGGATAAGTCTTGTATTTATTTGGGAGGTAGGTGGTGGGCCCCCAAAGAGAAAAATAAGATAATAATAATAATAATAATAATAATAATAACAATAATAATAATAATAATCAAGTGCACTTTTGGCATCCAACAGGAGGACTGAATTTTCACATGACCCAGGAAAGATAAAATAACAATATAAACATAAAAATGGACACAGCTTTTTTAAAAAGCTATATTGTACAACAAAGCACACAAACTTTCCTTTTCATGCTAAACAGAAGCAAAATCAACAAGAACAACAGCAAAAACTTAAGTACAAAACACTTGCCACTCCAGAGTTGGGGGTTGAGTACAGTTCTCAGGTCTTACCTGTGACTGGGCCTCAAGCAGTAGGCTTGGCCCTCAGAGGCTCAAGAAGCAGAGGTCCCAGCCACTGCTCAGCAGGTTAGGGCTCATGCTGGCAAAAAATAAAAGAGGCTTGCAGTTAAGACAAGATTCAGACAGTGAAAACATTCTAAACAGGTTCCAGATGTGTTTAAAAATGTGCAAGGACTTAAAAAGGAATAGGAAAGAGTATAGATAGTTATAAAAAAATATATAGTTTAAAAAATAATAAAATCTTTTCAGAGAATAAAAATAATATCAAAAAATATATAATATATATGATGGGAAGTATACAGGGAGTCTTGTCTTTGCATGTTATTGTGCTGATTTTGAATTTTTTATTGCTGATAATGAAATGTTTGCACTAAGAGACATGGATTAAAAGAGGGAGTGCTGAAACAAACCAACCTAGATATCTCAAGTACACCTTAACTTTTAAATGGAACTCAAAAAATGCATTGTTTTGGAGAAGATGGTCTGGTTTTATTACTGCAGGAAACAAGTGCTTGCGGATTCTTTCAAGATTGGTGTAGCTCAGGTTTGGTCAAGGGAGACCTGAAACTTGACAGGTGATGCCTATGAACAAAGATCACTGCTAGTCTTCACAGGACTCGGCCATTATCTGAAATTTCTTAGGGATATCTAAAAATACCTTTGCCCACAGACAATAGGAAGCAGTCCAGAGAACACAATACAGACATTCCCAAGATATGGGTGGGTGGCTGTTAGTTATTTGGTGGCTTGTGGATGTTTGCTATCATTTCGGGGAATGTAGGAATATATAATGTAAAGACAGCTATTAATCTCAGATATTTTGCATTGCCTTGGATTTTGCTAGATTGGTATAAATTCAAAGCTCTATTTCTTATAGCATACATATGTCTTTTCTCTTGTTTGGGGTATTGTGCTTATGCAGCTCATTTAACATGCACTGTATGATTACGAAATGAGGTTAGTAGTTAAGACATAAAAATCAAACTTGTAGTCATATTAGGTATGTTTTCAAGATTAAACAGTTATATTTTAGACAGATAAATGATTTTAAACACTTTCAAGACCTATAAAATATATCATTTAAGATTTTAAATAATCTAAATTTTTTCATGACAATGAGACACATCTCCTGGCACCTCAAATTTACTTCAGAGAAAATGATGGGCATCAGCACTATATATGGAGATAACGTTCAATGTGGCAAGGCTAATTATTTGGCAAGAAACTGCATTTTCCTTCACTGCTGACAGTATGCTGTACAGACTTGACAAACAGGAACGCAGGAAAAACACCGTTGAACTTTGACACAGAAGAGTTGGCCAGATATTCTGCAGGGTACAAAGGAAAACAACTGATGAACTTTGCCAATATAAGGCAGGACAGAACTTCAAATTTCCTGATCCACTAAAACATCTGCCAGATAGTATAGGTCTGTAGGCACAAGATGAAAAGGAAATTTGGGTGACTGTCCAGGCATCCAGATAAAGTATTACATCCTCGGGGGTCTTAAATGGAGTTAAAAACTACAGTTTTCCTTAGTTACAATAGAAAGAAATTAGGAATAAAACTTTGAAATCACTGATATAAGATAGATGATAGAGCATTTTCACTGAATTTGCTAAATACAAATGGACTGAATATTGTAAATATAATTCTTACTTGATAACTGTTTTCTTGATAATCATTTTTGTTGTATTTAATTTTACTATGTTAAATTTAAAACCCTTCATTTTTATTTAGACAAAAAGGGGGAAATGTTATGCAACATTAGTTGAAGATGTGTTGCATTCATTTATGCTATGGATTATTTGTTTAATGATGCAAAGATATGTCACATTCTTTTATGCTGCATTTGTTTATCTCTGTGAAGCTGTGTTACTTTGTCAGCCTAAAACACCAGATTGGTGTAATAAAGAGCTAAGCGATCAATAGACAGGAAGGAGAGAAATAGGAGGGGCTGTCAGGCGAAGAAAATAAATGAGATGGGGACAGAGAAAGGAAAGAGAAGAGGACACCAGGGTCCCAGCCACTGAGCCACCCAGCCACCCAGCCATCCCGCCACCCACCCAGCTGGCCATATAGTAAGAAGGGAAGTAAGGTATACAGAATAAAGGGAGGTAAAAAGCCTAGAGGGAGAAGGAAAATGGGATAATTCAAGAAAATCTTACTAAAAAACAAGCCAAGCTAATGCCAGGCATTCCTAAGAAAGGATAAGTCTTCATGTATTTATTTGAGAGCCAGGTGGCAGCCCCCCAAGAGAAAAGAGTAAAACAAACAAACAAACAAACAAACAAACAAACAAAAAACCCAAAATATAGTTCAAGAAGAAGAAGGAGGAGGAGAAGAAGGTATTAGTTTCAAAGAGAGAAGCAGATGATAGTATGTGGGAAGCTTTGGATGAAAAAAATGACATAATAACATGATAATTTCAGAAAAGTTATTTTAAATAGAGGCCCTGTACTCTGGTATAGAAACTACTTACTCTGTCTGAGTGTCCATTCTAATGATAAGACGAATGCCTGTGTCACACTCACTGGAGATCATTAAAAAGAAAATGTTTCTTCCTTCATAGATGTCCTATTTCATCCAGGGGCCACATAGCTCTCTTATAAGATCATTTATTTGCTCAGTAGTCATTTAAAAGTCCCTGTGTTAACGAGTGTGTGCACACAAACACAGACACACACATACACACACACACACACACACACACACACACACACACAGAGAGAGAGAGAGAGATAAAGAGAGAGATAGAGAGCATAGTAATAAGGATTTTGTTTTGTTGCCTTACATGATAGGGCCTGGGAATTATGTTGTGCCTGTCTGTGTGGAAGTAGAGTAGAACATGACAGCTATGCAGTCCACATAGCTGATTTTTTCTAAGTTCCAGGTGGGTGTTGGAGGCTTGGCGCTCCCTGGTGAGCTGCTGGTCTTCACTTCAGCAGATGAAGCTGCAGCTGGATGGCAGGAGCGGCTGACAGCAGCTGCACTGGAGGCATCCAGGAAGAAGAGCAGGAAGACAGCTGACATCATTTCAAAAGAGCAAGGTGCTGACCATTTTGAGGGTGCATCTCACCTCAGCTAATCTTTTTCTGAAGTGTACTCACAGATAGGACCCTGGGTTGATTTTAAATCCTTTCAACCATACAAGGCCAACCATCTCACCAAGCTTGCGTTTTAAAGAGAAAAAAACAAACCAAGAAAGTAAGTACCTCAACAATATATACCCTAATCATTGCAAAAGGCTAAAATTAGATGAAATAAAGGTAGATAATATTATCACATGTGAGAAAGACCTATTATATTCACACTAGACATTTTAGTCTCCCAAGTTTGTAGCCTAACAATGTCCTTCCTTCCATTCCAGTGGGAATCATCGCTCTTCATTACACACTGTTTTCTTCACTGTCTCTCTTCCTTCTTCTGTTGTTGAGATCAGTAAAGCTCCTGTCACTAAATGTTAGACACAGAGAAAGGCAATTCAGTAGTATATAGGCAGGGATGGTCTTAGACATAACAACTCTATGTAGCAGGAAATTTCTACTCGTAGTCTTTTGCTCAAGCTGGAAATCCTAAAATTACACAGACATTTTTTTAAGGTGATTTTTTAAAATTTGAGTTTGCATTCCAACCACAGTTCTGCTTCCCAGCCCTCCTTCTGCCCCCTTGCCTCACCGCGGCCTACCCCTCATGCACTCTTCCTACAGGTAAGGGCTCGCATGGTGGGGTCCACAAGGCCTGGCCCTTTAAGTTGAGGCAGAATCTAGACAGGCTGAGTATAGCATCCAACCTTTTTGGACTGAGAGTAGCTTCGCCACCTAATCTCTTCTAGATCTCCCCTTACCCTCAACTCTTTCCGCACTTTCCTTTCCCACCCTGTAATTTTTGTCTTCTAAAATAACCCTGAATGTTGAGGAGTATGTCCCCATTTCACAGCTTAACAAACAGGAAAGGGGAGGTGGGCACCTTCTGGAGTCTGCTTATGTCCTGAGTGCTGAAACTGAAGTTAGTGAGTGGCAGCCATCATGGAAACCATTTTCCTTCTTTTCATAGCACTAACTTCTTTTCATGTAAAGTGTAACTTCTTTTCTTTGTAAAGTGGAGGTAGCTTCACAAACAGGAAGAGCAGAAACTGAGCAGGAAGTCATATACTTAATGGCTATGGCCCCACTAATTCAACTTGACTATCTCACAGTCAAGTCATCAATGACCAGTGTGCAGAGCTATCTGCAAAAGTCCTCATTTTGACTTTTCCCATCAAGTCTCCTACAAGTGTTTATTCGTTTTCAATTGTCTACATTTTCTACTCATTTTCACTTGTATCCGTGTTCATGGAATTCATTATTGTGAGCATTCCAGACTCCTTTTGTGAATAGATCAATAAGCTTATAGGTGTATATAACCTTAGCTCACAGCTAGTAAGTCATATCCTTGGTGCTTTCCAGTGGCTATATCACTCCATCCTCGGAGTAATCTGGTCATATAAATGTAAAAGGATGATTGTGACAGTTGTTCACATAAGCAAATTGAGTTGATTGAAATGAAATCATTTGTCCCCTGTCCCGGTTAACCTGACCATCAAACACACTCTCTCCACCATAGTACTAAGTAGCAAAACATTAAATTTTACAAAATTAATCATCCTAACTCATCCATTTCGCTTATTTAAAATATTTATGCTTTTACTTTGTGTTACTTACTACTTAATCCTTTGTTAACCTTAATCTAAAAAATGCTACTCTCATGTTTCAGTGCAATTCCTTTGAATATGATATGTTTAATGTGAACCACAACTTTCATAGAAATATGCCAGCATCTCTTCTAAAATTCAAATAACTTTTTGTATTTCTTTATCTTGATACATACCTCTTGTAATTTAAGAAAAAAAATGAAGGAAATAGTTAAAGAGCTGACAAAGAGGATAAGGGGAGAGGATTTCTAAAACTCAGAGGAAAGCAGTGTATTAAGAAGTGATTATTTTAAAATAGCTAAAACGTGTGATTTTGAATATTTTCAACATAAAAAATGATAGGTTGCTAAGTTACTTTGGGCTAATAACATTGCTATGATTGTACACACTCTACACACATGTTGAAAGGTCATACTGTAGTCCATAAATTTATACAATTATTGTATGTCAAAGATAAACATAAAACCAGAAAATATGAAAAAGCAGATGAGATAAAAAAAAAAAAACAAACCACTGTAGTATTTCACTGGCTTTAGAGAATCTAGACCCCTTGTAATGTATCAATATTTATACACTACATAAAGCATTCTTATTTCACTATTTAACAAGTTATCAACATTAGATATGTTTGCAACTGCTAAAAAGATGCCTTCATTTAGCCCAATGAAATGTGAATTTTGAGTTGTATAGGTATTGTATAGTGATGATTTTAGATGGTAGTTACTATCACGTTGTAATATTTTCCTTGCCCACCTGCTTCTCAAAGGAAGTCTACAATCACAGTAAGTTAAAATATTATTTTCCTTTATTATTGTGTGTGCACATGTGCACAAGTACACAAAGTACACAAATGGCATGATGTGTGTATGTTTAATCCAGCTTAAAGATGTTTCCACCATCTTGGTTCCAGGGATTGAGACCAGCTATCAGGCTTGTATGCAGGCACCATTAGTGATAGCTGCTGTATCTAGTTCCAAAATGTCTTTGTGTCTCTCTTCTGTTTAAAACACTAGCTTTTTATGTGGATTAATTTTTTTCATATTCTGTATTACAAATAATGTTTTTAAAGTTCTTGAATTTTAATAAATGTGATTTTAAAAAGTGAAACTTACCTTGAATATAGTGAACTGAGTACCATAATCTCAAATATTCCCTTCCCTCTTCTTAACAAGTAATTCAGTCTGTCAAAGAATCCCTTTTACCCAAAGTAGAAAACTGTATGCATCCTGTGAAATGCACAAGAAAGGATGGAATGAACGATGGGCAGCCTTTTAAAAAAATATTTGAGTGGGAGGAGGAGTCATAACAACTAAACAGAAAAGAGTCAGGAGGTGGAAGAACATTCTGTGTTTTGGAAGAAGGTATGTTACTCTGAGGATTTCAACTACTGCTATGAATCTCACTGTACTGCTAATTAGAATTTCATGCATCTCCCTTTAATCTCCAATCTTCCCTGTACAATTTGTCCAAGCAGTAAAGGTACCAAGACAGTGAGAGAGAGAAAGAGACAGACAGACAGAGACAGAGAGAGATGGAGAGGGAGAGAGAGACCCGTGTCCAGACCCCAAACCTAATTACACTGCCCATCATGTCCTCACCTGTGACCATGCCCAAATGGGGGGCATGGTCAGTCCTACAGGTATGGGCAGCGGGGATATCTTAATTCTTAAAAGGTCTCCAGCTCACCAGCATCCTGATCAAATAATGCACTGCAGGCTCAGCTCAACAATACAGAGCAGCTGAAATGAAAGGAGACTATTATAACAGCAATTTCTTACCTTTCTAAAGAATAGAAATAAATTACAACATTATTCAGCTCATGATAATGATTTATTATTAATCATAATATTTCAAGAATATTTTTCAATACTGCTCATTTTTGAAGACTAATATTCTCCTGTCCTTTTGTGGGAAAAAAGAATTTTTATCGTATATTGTTTTTTATACTTATAGACACTTAGACATGCTCCAAGCAAATTAAATGGGAAAGGAGACTATGAGCATATTTCAGAGTATGTGAAATGAGCACAGATCTCTTCCCTAGAACAGTGCTGCCAGTGCAGTAAACCCTAGGAAGTTCAAGGGGAAAGTTGATAGCTTGATAGAAATAACTTTTGTAGTCACATTGTTATTAAAATAAACCTTTGTTTTGTATAAATGAATGACTGGATTGTGCCACACTTCAAACTAGTCAAGAGAATGGCCAGCAGAGCCTTTTATGAATCTGTAATTAAATTTATCAAGTCAATAATATTTCTTTGAAAGCCTAACGTTGAACATTTAGAGAAGTCATGCACCTGGGCATCTGATTGACATCACTTTTATTTAATATAATAATGCCAATTGAGTTCAGTTGAGAAGTTCATAATGGCTTTTATTTACATTTAATTAGCACCTCTCTGGATTAATTTCTCATTTTATAAAACTAATGCAACCTTAATACTAGAAGATGTGAATCGAATATGATAACAATGTGTACCTGGTTGTTTTAATTAATCTGTCTAAACTGAACATGCGACTTCAAATTCATAAAGATCAAGATTATGCTACCCTTCCACTTACCTTCATGCTAATTCATTGCTGTGCTATAAGATGGCCTTTAAATAACTTCATCTGTGGCAGATACCACAATTTCAGTTATGATTAGCATGAAGAGTAGATATATAAAATTTATTTCATATATTTGACTAGAGGGAAGTAAATAAAAGTAAGAAAATAGATTAATAATAACTTATATACAGCAGATAATTAAAATATATTTCTGTATTTTTTAGAATTTCCTGTAATGAACAGAGATCCCTTTACTTTTTTATGTTATATTTATTTGCTTTTCTTATTTTACATATAGACCCCAGTTTCCTCTCCATTCCTCCATCTCTCCTTCCATCTTCCCCTCCCTTCCTTCTATGCCCCCTGACCACCCTCCCATCTCATCCCCCCCCACTCCACAGGAAGGGTGATGTCTTCCAGGAGGGATCAACCAAATCTATCAAGTCATTTGGAGTAGAGACTAGGTCCTCCCTCCTGCTAGAGATTAAATATTAAAATGAGATATCTATAAATCATATACATGTGATATATATGCATATATATATATCAACAAGTCAACATTGTATGCTGTAAACTGTATTACTGAGTATAAATTTGTGTCTTAGAAATCCAAGGAAAGGAAAAGGCAACCAAAAGATTAGAGGAAATCAACAATACCATTAAAGAATGCCAAGAAGACAAAGAAAAATAAATAGGTGAAGGAAACTATGCAGGACATAAGAATGGAAGTAGAAGCAATAAAGGAACATGATGAAATAACAAACTGAGGAAATTTAGGAAATGGAAAGCCTGGGAAAGTGAGCAGCAACTACAGATGCAAGCATCAACAACGTACTATAAGAGATAGAAGAGATAATCTTAGGCATTGAGTGTATTATAGAAGAAATAGATTCATTGGTCAAAGAAAATGTTAAACTGTTAATACAAATCATCCAGGAAATATGGGACCCCATGAGAAGACCAAACTTAAGAATAGTAAAATTAGAAGAAGAATTACAGTTCAACAACCCAGGAAATATATTTAACCAAAGCATAGAAGAAAATTTCCCTAACCTAAATAAGGACATGACTATAAAAGCATAATAAGCTTACAGAACACCAAATAGATTGCATCAGAAAAGAAAGTCTCCATGCCACATAATAACCAAAACACTGAACATACAGAGCAAAGAAAGAATATTAAAAGCTGTAAGGGGAAAGTGCCAATAATATATAAAGACAGACCTATAAAAATTACACCTGACTTCTCAGTAGAGATTCTAAAAGCTAGAATGGCCTGAGCAGATGTGCTGCAGAGTCTAAGAGACCACAGATATCAGCCCAGACTACAACACCCAGAAAAACTTTCTGTCAGTATACATGTAGAAAACAAGATATTTCATAACAAATGTAAACAATAATATCTGTCCACAAATTCTTCCCTACAGAAGGTACTAGAAGGAAAACTCCAATATAAGGAAGTGAATTACCACCAAGAAAACATACATAATAAATAGTCACACAAAGAAGGAAACACACACACACACACACACACACACACACATCCCCCACAATCATCAACAACAAAATAGCAAGAATTAACATTCAGTGGTCATTAATATCTCTCAATATCAGTGAACTCAATTTGCCATTAAAAAGACACAGGCTAGAAGAATATATATGAAAACATGATCCATCCTTCTGTTGTAACCTAAAATCATACCTCAACATCAAGGATAGACATTACCTCAGAGTAAAGGGTTAGAAAAAGCTTTTCCAATCACACGAACCTAACATATAAGCTGGTGTGGCCATCACAATATCTAACAAAATAAAATCTAAACAAAAATTAATGAAAAAGACTAACAATGACATTTTATATTCATTACAGGAATAATCCACCAAGATGACATCTCAGTTCTGAATTACTATACCTCAAATGCAAGTGCAACCACATTTGTGAAAGAAAAATTAGTAAAGCTTAAATAATACATCAAACCCCACACATTAATTGTGAGGGACTTCCATACACCACTTTCATCAATCACCAGGTCATTCAGACAGAAACCTAACAGAGAAATAATGGAACTAACAGACTTCAGCATTCAAATGGACCTAACAGATATCTACAGACCATTTTATCTAAATACAAAATAAGATATGCAGTTGTTGTTTTGTTTTGTTTTGCTCTTTGTGGGTTTGACACCCAGCTCCCGTGTAAATACATGGAGACTTATTCTTATTTCCGAATACTCAGTCTTATCTTGGCTTGTTTCTAGCACCCCTTCTAACATAAATTATCTTTTTCTTTTTTACTAAAGCTTGCCTTTGGTCTTTACCTTTCTTTATCCTGTAGCTCTTCTTTTTCTTATTAATCTTTGGCTGTCTGTGTGGCCATGTGAAGGGAGATGATAGTCTGTAAATATGTTTCTCTTATTGTTTATTAAATAAAGCACAGTTGGCCAATAGGAAAGCAAGATAGGTGGGATTAGGAGACAATGAGGATTCTGGGAGATGTAGGAGAAAGGGAGTCAAGATATGATCTCGGGAGGGGAGGACATGTGAGTCTGAGATTCTCGGTAAGATAGGACCATGTAGAAATACATATATTAGTAATTGGGTTAATAATTTAGACTGAGTTAGCCAATAAGAAATGCTAGTTTCTGGCCAATAGTTTCATAACTAATACATTGTTTCTGTGTGTTATTTGGGGCTGACACGGCTGTGGGACCAGGCTGCAGGGAATGTGCTCTTAATAGACATGTAACTGACCCCTGGTGTCCTCCCCTCATCCTCCTCCTCTTCCCTCTCCCCATACTCCTCTCTTTCTTCCTGCCTCTCGCCTATATTTCTCTTTTTATTTGTTCTTTATCCCTGGTAGCCTTGTCTATTTATCTCTCCTACATAGCTATTGGCCATTCAAGTCTTTATTCGACCAATCAGGTGTTTTAGACAGGCAAAGTAACACATCGTCTCAGAATTAAACAAATAAAACAGAAAAGAATGGAATATATCCTTACATATTTAAACAAATATTCCAGAGCATAAACAAATATAACACATATTAATCTAATGTTCCACAACAAATATACCTTTTTCTCACCAATTCATGGAACCATCTTCAAAGCTGACCATATACTATGTCATAAAGCAAGTCTCAACTGATCCAAGAAAAATTTAAATAACCCCCTCTATCTCATCAAGTTACCATGGATTAAAGTTGGATTACAATGAGAAGAGAAACAACAGAAAACCTACAAAGTAATGGAAATTAATAATTCCCTACTGCATTATGACTGGGTCAAGAAAAAAAAAATAAAGAAATTAAGGCCTTCATAGAATTGAGTGAAAATGAGTGCACAACATACCCAAACTTATGGGACACAATAAAAGCAGTGCTACAAATAAAATTCATAGCACTAAGTGTCTGCATACAGAAATTAGATAATTCTCATATTAGTGACTTTGCCACATACCTGAAAGGTTTATAACAAAAAGAAGCAGACATACACAAAGGGAGTAGAAGGCAGAAAATAATCAAGCTCAGGGCTGAAATCAATAAAATAGAAAACAAAGAGAAAAATACAAAGGATCCAAAGGATCAATGAAACAAAGAGTTGGTTCTTTAAGAAAATCAATAAGATAGAAAAGCCCTTATCCAAAATAACTAAAACGCAGAGAGAATATCCAAATTACCAAAATCAGAAATGAAAAGGTGTCATAAAACAGATACTCGGGAAACCTAAAGAATCATTAGGTCATACTTCAAAAATTTGTACTCTACAAAATTGGGAAATCCAAAAGATATTGGCAATATTATTCTCAATAGATGCTTCTTACCCAAGTTAAATCAAGATCAGGTAATCAAGTTCAACAAGTTCAATAGTTTTGTTTTATAACTTTCAAGGAAGTAGAAACAGTCCTAAAAGAATAGAAGCAAAAAAAAAAAAAAAAAAAAAAAAAGGAATCAGGTCCAGCTGATTTTAGCACAGAATTCTATAACACTTTAAAAGAAGAGCTAATAGCAATACTCCTTAAACTAGTCCAGAAAACAGATATGATATGGAAGGAATGATGTTGCCAAATTCATTTTATGAGGCTACAGTCAACCTGATACCCAAACAACACAAGATGCAACAAAGAAGGAGAATTACATACTAATTTTCCTCATGAATATCAATGCAAAAATAATGAAATAATTGCAAACCAATCCAAGAACACATCAAAAGATCATCCACCATGATCAAATGGGCTTCATCCAAAAGAGATACAGGGATGGTTCAAAGTAGGAAAATCTGCTAATGTAATCTATCATATAAATATGCTGAAAGAAAAAAAAACCCACATGATCATCTCATTAGATGATGAAAAATCCTTTGACAAAATCCAGCACCACTTCATGATAAAAGTCTTGGAGCAATAGAAAATACCTCAACATGATAAAGACAATATATAGCAAATCAATATCCAACATCAAATTAAATGCAGAGAAATGTAAAGCAATTCCATTAAAGCCAGGGACATGACAAGGCTGTCCAGTGGCTCCATGTTTATTCAATATAGTACTTGAATTGTTAGCTAGAGCAATAAGACAATTTACGGTTGACCAAGGGGATAAAGAATAGAAAGAAAGTAGTCAAAATACTGGCAAATGCTGATGAAAGTATACATAAATGACCCCAAAATTTCTACCAAGAAACTCCTACAGCTGATAAACACATTCAGCAAGGTTATTAGATGCAAAACTAACTAAAAAACAATCAGTAGCCCTCATACATAAAAATGATGAATGGGCTGAGAAAGAAATCAGGGAAACAACACCCTTCACAGTAGCTACAAATAATATAAAATACCTTTGTATAACTCTAACCAAGTAAGTGAAAGACATTTATGTTAAGAACTTCACATCTTTGAAGAAAGAAATTGGAGAAGGTAGCAGAACCTGGAAAGATATCTCATGCTCATGGATCATTGGATTCACATAGTGAAAATGACCATCTTACCAAAAGCCATTTACAGATTCAGTGCAATCCCCTTCTAAATTATATCACAATATTTTATAGACCTTGAAAGAACAATACTCAACTTCATATTGAAAAAGAAACAAAAAATCATGAATGTCTAAAACAATCCTGTACAATAAAAGAACTTCTGGAGGTATCACCATCCCTGATTCCAAGTTGTACTACAGTGCAATAATAATAAAAACCAGATGGTATTTGCATGAAAAGAGTTACATTGATAAGTGGAATTGAATCAAAGACAGAAGTAAATCTACACACCAATGGACACTTGAGTTTTGACAAAGAAGCCAAAATTGCACACTGGTAAAAAAGAAAGTCTCTTCAATAAATGGTGCTGGTCTAACTGGGTATTGGCAAGTAAAATAATGCAAATAGATCCATGCCTATCACCCTGCACAGAACTCAGGTTCAAGTGGATAAAAACCTCAGAGTAAAACTAGATATACTGACCCTGATAGAAAAGAAAGGGAGGAATAGCACTGAACACAATGGCACATGAGACAGCTTTCTGAACAGAACACCAAACTTGCAGGCTCTAAGATCTACAATTAACAAATGAGATGTCACGAAACAGAAAAGCTTCTGTAAGGCAAAGGACACTGTCAAAAGAGTAAAACAGCGGTCTACAGACTCAGAAAAGATCTCTATCAAACCCACATCTGAAAGTGTGCCGATATCCAAGATATCTAAAGAAACTAAACATTAATAAAACAAATAATCCAATCATAAAATGGGGGCAAAGATATAAACAGAGAATTCTCAACAGATCAAATGCCCAAGAATCACTTAAAGAAATGTTTAACATCTTTAGCTGCCAGGGAAATTCAAATCAAAATGACACTGTCAGAATGGCTGAGATCAAAGATACAAGTGGCAGCTTGTGCTGGAGAGGATGTGGAGCAAGGGGAAGACTACTTCAGTGCTGGTGGGAGTGCAAACTTTTACAGCTACTTTAGCAATTAATATTGCATGGTGGTTTCTCATAAAACTGGGACTAGATGTATGTCAAGACTCATCTATACCACTTCTGGACGTATACCCAAGGAAGCTTCACCATACCACAAGGGCATCTTTTCAATTATGTTCATCACAGCTTTATTTGTAATATCCAGAAACAGAAAACATCCTAGATGTCATCCAACCAAAGAATTAATAAAGAAAAGTTGGTACATTTACACAATAGAGCATTAATCAGTAGTCAAAAACAATGACATCAGGAAATTTGCTGGCAAATGGATGAAACTAGAAAAGGTCATTGTGAGTGAGGTGACCCAGACCCATAAAGACAATCATGGTATGAACTTACTCATAATAGCCTTAAAGTAAATGAGAACCATGATATAATCCATAGAGCCAGAGAACATAGGTAACAAAGAAAGCTCAAGTGAGATGCATGAACATCACTGTGAGGGAGAATAGAATAGGCATTACCAGTGGACGCAGGGTGGGGGTTGAAAGGGGGAAATTGGGATGGGAAAGAGGGCATCTGGTAGTTGGAAGATGGAGGAAAAGAGTACTTGCACAGACAACTAGAACCTTGGGGTATCTCTGGGATGAACTAGAAACCCAGTGCAATACAAAGTCCCAGGAGTCTACAAGAGTGACCCCAGCTAGACTTCTAGTAATAAGTGATAGATAGCTTGAACTGGCTACCTCCTGTAACCAAGAAGACTTCCCATGGAGGGACTGGGATACAAACTAGCCACAACCCATTGGCTTACAATTCATCTTACCTACAAGATGTGCAAGAGTAAAGATGGTGCAGAAATTGTGAGTGACCAAGTAGTGACAGACCCAGGTACAGACTTTTCATCCCTGAGGTCTAGGAATCAGACGCTGCATACACCAGAGGCCTATATATAACCAAACAAGACTGGAAAAATGTCAATAAAATGATTCCTATTGATATTCTGCTATATTCATAAATTGATGCTTAGCCCAATGGTCATCAGGAGACGTCACCCAGCAACTGATGGAAACATATGCAGAGACCTACAGCTAAACATAAGGCAGAGCTTGGGCAATCCTGTCAAGAGGGTCAGGAAGGATTGTAGTTAACAGTGGGATCAAGGGCACCATAAGACAACCCACAGAATCAACTAATCTGGCTCATAAGGACTCACAGAGACTCAAGCAACAGTCAGGGAGCCTACATTGAATGGACCTAGACACTCTGCATATATGTTACAGTTGTGTAACTTGGTCTTAATGTAAGTCTCCTAACTGTGAGAACATAGGCTGTCTCTGACTCTGTTGCCTCCTTTTATGACCAATTCCTTCGACTGAGTCACCCCAACCAGCCTGCATAGGAGGCTTATAAGCTCACTGCAACTTGATATACTGTGAATGACTGATATCCACTGGAGGCCTGTTATCTCTGAAGAGAAAAAGAGAAGAGCAGAGAAGGTGGAAGGAACTTGGAGGAGAGGAAGGGGGAGACTTTATGTGAGATGTAAGAACAACAAAGAAGAACAGAAAAAAATAAAAATATATCAAAAGAAAACTTTCATTATATCAATGCTCTGACTAAATTCTACTGATCTTAATATTCAAGAAGATAAAAGTGAGAAACACATCAGGAAATAGTGGTGATTTTAAGGGATTGGACAAGTAATAATGAGACTTATAAATATGAGAATAATGATGGCTTATGATTTTCCAATTTGGGTAGATAGTGGGAAACCTCAACTATACAGTAGTTCTAAAATTCCAAACACATTTTTCCTTTACAAATAAATGTATTTTTTATTTACCTGTTTGCAATTGGATTGTATCCAAGACCATTTATTTAAAGTCAGAGACCAAAATTAGCCTCTATTCCCAGTTATTAAATAAATGATTGCAGGTTATACCAGCGCCATATGCCACCAAATTTTGATGATAAGCCAGCCACACTAGAATTAAGGAAAGGAAGACTAACCCAATTAGGAAGGCAAAGGATTCAACATACATAAGGATGCATCTGAAAAGGCAAAGTATCAATCAAGGAAATGTTGAACAATACATTAAAAATCAGGAATTCTCCAGGGATGAAGAGGCAGGCATCTCTATAAGTCTGAGGCCTGCCAGTTATAGAAAGCAATTTCTAGAACTAGCCAGGCTGTTATGTAGAAAAACCATGTCTTGAAAAACCATGACAAAGAAAGAAGTGGGGGGTGGAGGAGGCCTGGAAGAATGTACAGTAGCAGAAGAAAGGGAGACAGGAAGGAAGAAAGAAAAGATAAAAAAGAAAAGACCACAAGTTCCTAGAAAGAAAATAAAACATGCAACATCAAATTCTACTCAGTTATCTAAATTGGGACCAGTACCAAAGTCAACTAAAATTAATGCCACAAAGCCTAACGTATAAAAGCTCCTTGTAATATTTATTCTCTCTGATCCCAAAAATGTAAAAACAAATGTTATATTAGGAATGTTTTCCTGGCATATTTAATAACAGGATTTATAAAACTTTGATGTAACTGAAGAAAAAGCAGAAATCTGTATCTGTTTCCTTTTGATTGACTTAATTTGTTCTCTGGCAATTTAATACATGCAGAGAATTCATTCTGTTTATTATTACCACCAACTCTTTCTATTTCCCTCCTACTACTGTTATGTTTACTTTCATTTTACCTTCATTACATACACCTTTCCCATACTTATTTCTTTTAGTTTTATTTTGCTTCCTCACACTTTGATTTTAAGCAGGACTATCTATATGACCAAGGGTTTGAAATTATCCATTAGAGTTTGGTAGATTCATTGTAGGGATGCAACTGAAGACAAAGGTCATCCATTCCCCAGAATCTATCAGTGGCTATATTCATTGAGGAGGTGTAAGGTCTCTTGAGCCCTTCCCAATTCCTGATTAGTTGGTGACAGACACAATCTTGTGCAGGCTCATTGCATCTGCTCTGAAATCATATATTCAGTGTCTGTGTCAAATGTCACTGAAGATGACACTTTACAGTAATTTCCAACTTTTTTAGTTCATTTCTTCTTTGAGGTGTTCCCTGAGGGAACTCAAAAGAATATCATGATGGCTTTGGAGAAAAAAAGAGTTAGTTCATCTTAATTGCTTATAGTTCATCCATCATGAAGGGAAGTCAGTCAGGTTAGGAATATAGAGGTAGGAATTGAAGCAGAGGCGACAGAGGAAATCTCCTGTCCTTGTTTTTGTGGCTTTGTTCAGCCTGCTTTCTTATACAACCCAGGATCACCATCCATAGGGTTCTCTACACACAGTAGACTGGATTCTCCCACATCAATCACTAATCAAGAAAATGCCCCTGCGGACTTGCCTACAGGCCAATCTGTTGAGGTTCCCTCTTCCCAGATAATCCTTGCCTCTGCCAGTTTAAATCTGCATTCACTTTTGTCCACTAAAAAGAGAAGCTTCCTGGAGGGTGACAGTAGCACTTGTTGTCTGTGGTTATAAACATAAATATATAGATTTAAGTTTGGTACCATGTCAGTTTATCTAAACAATGATGATTTCCCCAAAGGGTCTATGATCTCTGCCAAAGGATTTTTTAGTAGTGTATACAATATAAATGTTCTCCTATGAAGTGGGCTGCAAATACAATGAGACCTACGGATTGCCACAATCATTCTACCAGTGTAGGGGGCACACAGTAACTTGAGGGTTGACATTGTGGTTCATAGGGTTCATATAGGGTAAGATCACTAATGCCTTTATTCCTCAGTAGGCTTATTAGCACCTTATGGGACTATAAATAGTAGCTAGGACCTTTTTGTTCCATTTCAGATTGATTTCTCTGTGTCTTTAGTGATAAGGTCTTACCATCGTGTGTGAAACCAAGAGAAGTAGCATGAGCCTGTGTTATTTGGGAAGCCTCTTGGGGTATTATGACCAAGGACTCATAGGAGGTACCACATACCTCAGACTGGATTTTGTTTATTAAACAGCATATTCTAGAAAGACCATGGTCTACTCATGGAAGACATTTCTCTTCTAACATTGTTTAAGTTTTAACTTGTATTTTTTGTTGTTTGTTTGTTTGCTTGTTTTTACTGACTTACTAAATAGTGGGTTTCCATATGGCTCTTTGTACATTTGGCCTTTTGTTTGAGTTGATCCTTTCTTCCCTTGTCTACCATATCACCAAGCCCCTTTCTTGCTTCAATCTTCCCTCTCAGTATTTCCCCTCTACTTAAACACCAACTACGCCCTACTAGTTCACTTTCCTAATACACCCCTTTCCTATGGCCCATTTCTAGTTCTCTGACTTCTGAAGGTACTTCAAGTTGAAAAGAAAACAAAATTAAAATCTGGGATATTCATCTGAGAGAGAACATGTGACATTTGTCTTTCTGTGACTGAGTTACTTTACTTGGTATAATTTATTTAAATCATTTCTATCCATTTTTTGGAAGTTGCATCAATTTATTTTTACAGCTGAATAAAATTCTATTATATAGACACTGTGGAATTATACATCTCTATCTCTATATCTATACACAATGGAGTAATATAAATGCATATATATATATATACATATATATGTATATATATATATATATATTCTACATTTATACTATTCATTCAGCTGTTAATGGATATCCAGGATGTTTCCATTTCCTAGCAATTGTGAATAGATCAACAAAGAATATGAATGAGCAAATACTCTGCAGTAGCTTATAGAGAGACTTTGTTTATATGCCCAGAAGTGATATAAGTGGTTCATATGGCTCTATTTCTATACTTTGAGGTACATCTACACCAATCTACAGTCCCACAACAGTGGAAAAGAGTTTCTGTTTCCTTACAAACTCTCTGGTGTCTGCTGTCATTTAATGGAATAGACCTTTTGTCTGGAATGTGATGAAATGTCCAATACATTTGCATTTTAAATTTATTGCCTATTATTTTAATTATGTATGTGTGCTTGTATCTGTGTTTTAGTATTGCATTTAAGTACAGATGCCTGCTAAGGCCACAGAAATTTGATTGTTCTGGAGCTGGAGTTATAGGCATTTTTTTTTTTTTTTTGTTACTAAGCGTGTGTCTCAGGACCAAACTCCATTCCTCTGCAAGAACAGTGCCTGCTCTTCACCAGTGACAATGCATGGGGAGTTTCTTTACTGGGACTATTTAGTGTTCTGTGTACTTCATGTGCCTGGATGGATACCTTTGCCTCTAGAATTGGGAATTTTTTTTTATGATTTTGCTTAAAGCATTTTCTATGGCTTTGGCATTTAATAGTTTTATACTCATAATTAAGAAACTTTATTTTTCTCAAAATGTCAGATGTAATTGTTACACTCTATTCACTGTATTTTTAAAGGAGTCTGTAACTGACTTTAATTGTGTTATTTTAACTTATCCTAAATTAGAAATGTTACTCTATTTTTGTAGGACCATTTCTGCATCTCTGGGATCAGACTGACTTGATCATGCTGCATGCTGCTTTAAATGTGTTCTTGAATTTGAATTGCAAGCATTTGTTGAGAATTCTGTCTTCCAATCTCCCCAGTCATTGGTGCCAAAATAATCAATATAAAGCCAGTAAACTGAATTTAAAAACATGTCATAAACAGTATGCACCATGATCGAGTTGTTTCTTGATGTCTCAGAGCATTTTCAAGAACTTTGCTTAGGGTGAATGGTGACTTTTCAGCATCTCTTCCCCTAAATTTCGTGTGTCTCTTTAAAAACTCTATACTATTACTAAAACAAATGTTTGTAGTTTGAGACTACACACTAACAGCCATGGAAATGATGGCCCCTAAAGAATGAGGTGACGATTGTTTGAATAATGAAATACAGCTGAAACAAAATTAGCAAGGTATCCTTCCCACATTCTTGACTACTGCATATTCCTTTTACTACAGCCTTAAATGTCTATGTTTTCTCTGCTGTATCCAGTATGGATGAAGGTTTAGTAAATCCATGGAAAAACATGTTTTGAGAACAGTGGGCTCCCCTTTCTGGTGTCAGTAATACTAACCATGGGCTAGGAGCCAGTAGAGTTAGATTTGAATTCTTTTTCCAGCTCTACTTGATTCTGTAACTCTACCAAGCACAAATTCTTGAGTCTGATTCATTTCTTTGTGAAGACTTCACCAATCTGCATAATTTTAGCCCCTTCTGGATCTCTGGCTAACTCTTTATGCATGATATTTTCAAGGAATTTAAACTGAATAATTCTACATAAGAAAAAGGCCGGAATCACTACAGGGATTTGGAAGAGTGTAATAATGGCTAATTAATTTTTTTATCATTCATATTTTATTGATTACCTTTAGTTGATATAGATAATTTTTCACTTAAATTCACTGTCATCTGTGTGTTTATTCTATCCATCACTTCTCAGAGGAGACTCCATAAATATAACTGATGGCAATGTCAATTGGCACAGTCTTATTTGAAAGAAGATGACACATATAACACTGAATCTTTTTGACTACATACTTACAATATCTCCTTTGAAAAAAGCTACAGAGTTCAAAAGAAATCCATGACTTATTTAAAAATGGAAGCTAACTATTTGTGAAAATAGTACATTTGTTTCATAATTAAACCAATAAGGAAATTTTTATTTTTTGAAAGGACAGAGGCATACATGTAATAGTATTAACTCTTTCTTATAAAGGAAAGTTCCAGACCTACTTTGAGGTGACAAAGCAGAATGGCCAGGATAATATCAATGTAAAACCAAAGAACCTGATTGTGAGACTTAATATTGATATAATTTTGACAAATGGCTTTAATCTTTAGGATTCTCGGTAATACCATCTACACAGCAGGGATAATAATATACTTACTTCTTGCCATTTCTGTACTTATTAAGCAACATTAATTTAAAAGATAAATGTGAACTGCTTATCATCATGGTGAGTCTAAAGGGTTTTCATGGCAGAGACACTGTCCACAAAAACCATAAAATGGTTTGTTTTAAACAAGAGTACTTTCCATGCTTCTTATTTTCTTGATAATAAAGTTTTGAAAGCCGTATACTTGAAAATTCAACTGTTAAGTGCATATATGAATATATGAATAACCACAAGATTTTGTAGTTGTCATATCATGTAAGAACTTTCAGTCACTCTTTTCCATAAAAATCCTTATTCTTAAGTCTATATTTGTTTATACATGGATTCTGGATATTTCCTATCAAGGGTATTATACCATATGTTTCCTTCCTTAGTCTCTTTCTCAACATGCTATTTTCTAGTTTCTAGCCTACTGTAATATGCTTAAATACTTTATAACTTATTACTGGGTGATATTGCATCATGTGTACATATCACAATTTCATATCCATTAAGCACTTGGTGGAATTACATTTCCCTCCTACACTTAAGCAATTACACATAGTACTGCAGGGAACACATATATTTTCATTTTTCTTTACTATGGACAAAAGAGTAGAAGTACTAAGGTTATATGACAAAACTATATTAATATTATGAGGACGTACTGTGTGTTTCAAAGTGTCTATACAACTTTATAGTGTTCTAACTCACGTATTTTCTGTCATTTTTTGTCATGTTGCTTGATGAAAAATTGTCATCTCAGTTTTGATTTGTATTATCTTAATGACTATTCAAGTGCCTTACAGTCATTTGGATGGTCTTTGGACACACACCATTCAAACGTCTCTCCATTTTTCATTTACCTTCTTTGCTATTTCATTATTGAGATCCAGGAATTCTTCATCACATATCAGATACATGACTGAGAAATATTTTCTCCCATTCTATGTGTTTTATTTATAATCTTTTTACATTTGAGTTTTAAAGATTAAAATTACCTAATTTGCTAAAACCCAACTTATCTATTTTTCTGTTCCTCCTCCTTCAACTCCTCCTCCTATCCTTCCTATTCTTCTCCTCCTTCTCCTCTTCCTCCTGTACTTAATTTTATTGATGAAATTTCTAGTGTTTTTTCCAAAAACCATTGTCAATGTCATTAAGATTTCCTCTGAAATTTCATTCTAGGAATATGTAGTTGTGGCTGTATCATTGAGGTCTATATTTTCATCTAAGCTGATATTTATGTATGGTCTAAAGACAAGGGCTGTGTTCATTTGGTACATCATATCAATATATCCAGTCATCTTGTAAAGGACTCTTGGTTGACATTGAAATGTTAGCGCCTGGCTCACAACTGACTAGAATGAATCATTCATTCATTCATTGATTTTATTGACTGTTAAGCAAAGCTAGTACTTTTTAGTTATTTTTGTTGAGTTTTGAAAATAAAGGTGATTCTAGCTCTTAACTATATATTAAATACTATTTTGTTTCCTTGAATGATCTGGCCTGTAGTTTCTTTCATTTTATTCAACACAAAGTATTTCCCTTTCAAATCCTGTGTCCCTTTCAATTTCTTCTTTGGTCCACTTGTTATTTAGAAATGCATTGATTAATATCACATGTTTTTGGAGTTCCTGCTTCTGATTTCCTTAATTTTTTTTTCTCATATGGGGAAAGAACCATACTTGTGTTTAATTTCCTAATGCTGATGGCTCTCCATAATAATTCAAGTATGCCTGGAATGAATTTTTATTCTGCTGTTGCAAAAAGGAGTGTTCCAGAGACAAATGCTGTAGTTAGCTAGTTTATACTTCTACTTAAATTTTCTGACCACTTGCTTAACTTCCTCCTGATTCTTCTTTAAATTACAGAAAGTTGCCAACTGAGGTTGTCAGCTATTACATTTAAATCATCTCTTTCTTTATTTCTTTCATTTCATCTATTTGTTATACATCACTTAAGCCCCATCTATGAAAGTCTATTTCTATTGCAGTGTACAGTGACAGTAGTGTTTTTCAGAAGTATTCACCTCGAGGCTTTCTTTACATCCCAAGGATGACATTGATTTCTTTCAAGTTCTTTAAGTCTAGGAAATCTTCTGCATCTTCCTGTAAATATCTGGCTGGTATTTCCATACTAGCAATACACCCATCATGTTCTACCTGCTAGCTGATGGCTCAACTTCCCAATAAAACTGTGACATATAAATTGTCCCCTAGCATGGTCAAAGAGATACTAGCCTACTTCACAGGAGAATTTTTGATGCCTACCTTTGAGGGTTTATAATCCACTATTCTAAGGATACCTTTTCATTTGTTGTACCCCACACTCTGTTCAAAAGGAAGATGAACCCGTTGGAAGGCTCCATGACCTTATCTGTGTCTGTCCTGAGTGAAACTTCTACCACACTCAATGGAGGAGTAAAGGAGATATGTTCTGGTCTTGGTACCACAAAGTTTTCCTCTTCTTGACAGATTTACATACATGTTCTTGAATAAGTATTTATTTGTTTGAATAACAATTTCCTGAGATTGACTGTTATTGTCTTTCACCTGGATAGTTGTTTTCCTGGAAAGCGTGTGCTCAGCTCTGTCACCAGCTCAGCTCTATTCCCCAGGGTGTTTTTAATTGGTCCATTCTCGTGGCTTGTCTAATTTGGGGTACTTACATAGAAGAGTCTTTTTATAGTATAATTTCGTCTCAACAAACATTTTCTGGCCACATCAGACAGCAGGTTTTCTCCAGTCAGCATCTCCATGACCTCAAAGCCCAGAGAAGCCCAGGAGCTGTGAATACAGATGAGGGAGGGCCTTATGAATCTGCTGACTCAGGTTTTCGACAAGATGGCTCTCACTTTGTGCTCTGAGTTATATTAGTGGGAGGAGTAAGGGTATGAATATATGTTATTAGAAGTTTATCTTGGTCCACAGTACAAACAGGCTGGCAAGAATCTTAGAGAAGTCATAGGAGGTCCTCAAAAAAAAAAAAATCACCCCGTTCTGTATCGTCACTCACATCAACACAACAGTATCTATTAAAGTCTATGGCCTCCATATACCATTTAATGACATAATACCTTGTGCTTTCTACTCTAGCTGATTGTTTCTGTGTTTTTAGTTAAGTTTATGCCTTTATTCAATTTGTGTGTGTGTGTGTGTGTGTGTGTGTGTGTGTGTGTGTGTGTGTGTGTTTACAGTGGCTGCAAATCTACAGATTTTATTTCTTAGACACTCTCAAGAATGTTTTTATTCTTAGTTCTCCCAGTGGGAGGCAGGGGGAATAAAGAATGATTTTCTTTTGGAGTTCAAGATCATCTTGGGCAGTGATGAACCTGGGCTGACATTTAGGGCAGCAGACGTAGGAGTGCAGTGTAGGCCAGGTTCTGATTCCTCTGCCTGATATCAGAGTCCCCAAGAGTCCAGGAAATCAGGCTTCTCCTTCCCTCTTCCAACTGAGTGTCACCCTGAGGCTTGATAGCTTTTAGGACACTGGTTTCTCTTGCTCTTTCATTATGCCCAGAAGCTATACTGGGTTAAAAACTATTTGTGTAAAGAATAGACAAGAGGTTATTTTTCTTTCATTATTAATTAACATAAGCAAGCCTCGTTGTCAAATGGACTGTATTTAGAGGCTCCTAGCAGTAACCTCAGGAAGGGTATTTCCAGAGTTTTAGGTGAGGAGACAATACTGAATCTCTGTGGCATGTTGTCACTGCCTAGGGTGCTGTGCTGACTAAAGCAAGGAGAAATCTATGTGGACAATTGCATTTCTCTCTCTGTTTCCTGAGGTTACAAAAACCAGTTGCCTCCTGTTTCCGCCCAGAAGGAAGAGCCACTCTTACTACACTGCCTTTACACCATGCTGGTTTGTACCAGGAAACTATGAGCCAAAAGGAACACTTCCCTAGTGTCTTTAGTGAGTTGTATTGTCACTGAAACCAGAAAAGTGACACATGCATGACTAGATCCTAAATCTTGCATGGTATTTATCTAAACTTGACTTTTATACTAGGATGGTGCGAGGCAGCAAACAGGTCCAAAAGTTGACAGCATCAGTGAAATCATGAGTAACTGAGAAAAGCCAGTGTGGAAAAAAAAAAAAGTTCCCACTGGGTATCATTGCATTTGCTGATAAGCTGATAAATGTAAAATTTTATCTAGGCTAAAATGAAAGAAAGCTATAGTTACACAACTTTTTAGAAACAAAGTCTTTAGGGAAGCAGCTTTTCAATCTGAAAGTTGCAAATAACAAAATAAACAGTTATAAAGAAGAAATACATTTTGTTTTTCCAATGTGTAAAACTTACTACATGCTTTTTTTGTTTTGTTTTTGTTTTTTCAAGACATGTAGCCTGGATATCCTGAAGTCACTCTGTGGACCAGAATGGTCTCAACTCAAACTCAGAGAACCATCTGCCTCTGCCTCCTGAAAGCTGTGTGCTACCACCATCCTGGTTTTGTGTGGTTTTTTTTTTTTTAAAGTTTATTTGGGTTTAAAGTTCATATGGATAAGAGCTTATGATGGTAGAGTAGAGGCAGCAGGTATGGTGACTAAAGCAAAAGCTATGGGGTCACACCTTCAACCACAAACATGAAGCAGAACAAATTAGAAATGGCCTTAAATTCCTATTTTTCAAGACAGGGTTACTATGTACAGCCCTGGTTATCCTGGAGCTAAGCCTGCAGAGGCTTACAGAGATCTGCCTGCCTCTTTATTAAATGTTTTAAAAATGAGTAAGCAAGCTATGGAATGAGGTTAAACATCACACACACACACACACACACACACACACAGAGAGAGAGAGAGAGAGAGAGAGGATTTGCCTCTAGCATACATAAATGATTCTTACAACTTCTTTCTAAAGAGGTAATGCAATCAAGAAGAGATTAAAAGGGAAAAGAATACATTCAAGGGAAGTATACAGCCCATCAAAACCACACAAAAGGCCTCAACGTCATTAGCCACCAGGCAAATAAACACGAAAACTACAGGGAAATGCCACAAAACACCTACCAAAGTGGCTGAAATCAAAGGATGAATAACAGCATCAAACTTTGACAAGACACGTAATATCAAATGCTGACATACTCCTGGCAGGAATTAAAAACATCTTCACAGTTTCTCAAAAAGATGGAAAAAAAAAACCACATTTATTTATTGACCTCAGTGTTTTATGACAATGTACTTATATTCAAGACATGAAAATATCCATTCTTTAAATATCTCCCACAAGAATTTGCACTTTAGCTGTATTTTTTCATAACTTCTAGTTAGAAACAATGTGCATCTCAGCATTTAGAAAATGAAAAGCAAATTTTGAGACAGCAATGGAATTTTATTCAGACATAAAAAAAAGTGAGCAATAGCTGTAATGCTAACTTCACACATCATATGCTTCATGAAGTGACTCAGACACTGTAGCATGCTTAGCATGGGGCTGGATTTATTCTGTCCCTGGAATAAGAAGCCCTCAAAGGGGTACAGGAGGCAGAGTGTTTGCCCTGGAGTTTGGGGAGGTTTTCAGAGGAAAAGATCTTGCTTATGACAGCTTTATCTTAATCAGGGAATAAGTGACATGAGCTTGTACATTTACTAGCAGTCATAATGCTCACTTTGGATCTGGCTGTATAATATTATATAAATGTTTTCAGCAAATTTTAAAGATTATATAGTCAGACATAGTAGCAGTAGATTGTGGCTTTGTCAGAGTCTTAAAGTTAAGTCCTTGTTACAGTATTAATGGTAAGTTATATATGCTTTATCTCTGGTTATAAGCTAAGGAAATGTAGAATGTAGCTTTTGAGACAAGGTAATCCTTCTATGATAATGTTTTAAATTTTCAACAAGCTTGTTTTACATGTCAATCCCTTTTCCTTACCCTCCACTCCTCCCCATCCCCCTCCAATCCCCATCCCATCCCCCTTCTGCTCCCCAGGGAGGGTGAGGCCTTCCACTGGGGGAAATTCAACGTTGAGACAATGCAATCTCAAGAAAAGGTAATCACTGATGATCTCATTCTGTTTCCAGCTATTGTTACAGAACAGATGAGACTGAACAGTCTTAAATTAAAGAGGTCTACTTATTTCCAATTTCTGTAGCTCTAAGAGGACAGTGCCGCTATCTTCTTCATCGGGGCCTACATGTCATAGCAGAAACAGTAGCACACATGTGCATGTACATGCAAGGAAAGGAGGGAAGCTCTTCCTGTAGGCAATTCACACCCCCTGACAATCATCATCCTATCACAAAAGCTCTGCATCAGAAGCCTAGACTCCACAGAGGAAGAACTGTGTTGACAATGACATTCCAACCTGGGCTGCATGGCAGGAAGAAACCACCCACCAACCAACCACTGAAATTCACATCAACATAGCTCTGATGGAGACCTCTCACAGCTTTAAGAGCAAACAGAGTGGTGGCCCATGCCACTGCCTTCACCACATTCATTCCTTCCTCTTGTGAGACATCTTGAGGCTTCTAAGCAGTTCAGAAATCCAACGATAGAGATCCTGGCTCTATTCCCCACTGAAATACTTTACCCTTCCCTCTGTCCTCGAGGGAGTTTTTTAATTGCTATGGGCTTCCTCAATCTGAGTCTCTTACATCTGTGATTGCTGCTCGTTCAATCATGTAACAAATACTGATGAGTATCTCCTGTTACACAAGAGGCCATGTTTAGCCCTTGTTGGTGTAAGCTCTAGCTGGCAAGCCTCTGAATGTGTGAGTGGGTGTGTGAGCACACACACACACACACACACACACACACACACACACAGAGAGAGAGAGAGAGAGAGAGAGAGAGAGAGAGAGAGAGAGAGAGAGAGAAATTTAAGTGGTCAACTAAAGTGTCATAAGTGTATTTGTTGATATAGTGAAGGGTGGTCCTATAGAATATTGCATTAGAGATTCCCAGAATTATCTCTTTCAAAGCACTAAATAAAGGACTAAAATTGTGCTCCTGGGATGGTGAAATGGCTTATGCAGTAAGGGTACTTGTTGCAAATCCAAAGGATGCTCAGAGATGAAAGCCAGCGAGCTCATGAGATTGTTGAGGGCGACTAGTGTGAAGTGGAAGAGGGACCCTGGGAGATGGATCCGCACCTCTTTATAAAGCTTTGCTTTCCACACAAGGGAAACGGAGTGGACTGCTGACTCCACAGCTTTCGGCCTTCCTGACCCTGGTAATTCAATCTCACTGTTGACCTTTGAGTTTCCTGTTGACTCTCACTCCATCTTCTCAGGGCCAGCCAGCCTTCTCCTTGGCTGCAATGCCCTCAGCCATAACTCAGCTTACAGGGCCTCTGAGTTCCTTCTTTCTAAGCTCCCTAGACATGTATCGGTGACATGCTTGCATGTAACCCTTGGCCCGCAGGCTACATCTTTTCCCATCTACTCTTTGAACCAGAAGCAAGTCTTAGCCACTATCATCATTCCTATTTTGTCAGTTAGAGGCTATGACAAAGTTTCCAACCTCAGGCTAGTTTCAGCTTTCCCGTTACTGAGCCCCATCCTCACAGCAGCTGGCTCAATGGCACAGTTCGTTTCCATTAGACTTTCAGATGTGTTCAGTGTTTAATATATTTTCCATGTCTTGCTCCCAATATCCCTGCAAGGTGAACAGTCTTAGCTTCTGTTTCTCAATGAGAAATGTGAGCATTAAGGAGATTTGCTCACTTGCCCAAAGTTATACAATGAGAACAAAGTACAAATATATAAACTCCAGTCTGTTTAGTTCAAGAGAAAAGGAACAGCATACAATGCTAATTATTTTGCTCCTAGTTATACAGCAAGGAAAGTCATAACTCTGGCTATGAGCACCAAGTAGAATCAAGAGTGCCCCCAGAAAGCACTGCTGTTGAGTAAAGAAGGCCCATCTCTTACCCTCTTTTTCCTGGCTAGCTTTTTAGCTCTTTCAATTTTACCTGCCTATAGATTAACACTGCAAGTGCACTCATTTCAAATGGCTTGCAGCATCTCTTTCCTCTGCTACTCAGCCAACAGCCTCTCAAAATAAACTGCTCGACCTTCAAATGAAAGCTTTAATTCTAAATTGGACAAGTCATAGCTTTTGCTGATACATTTTCCTGGTAGGTTTTTTTTTTTTTTTTCTTCAAATTCTTTCAGCGAGGCTAGCAAATTAAGCAGGGTACAAGGTGGAAAGATGTGTAATTCTAAAGTAGAGGGGGCACCTTTTTATTTGTATACCATTTTCTTGGATAGTTACGTAGATCCAACACACTGCAAATTAGGGAAGGGATTCTGTGAAGGTGGCACACTGTCAACTAACCTAAATATAAGATAAAGTGGAAACATAGATTCTTGGTATCTGTGAAGTCTGCATTAGCTACAGGGAGTTGAGCACAGCTCTCATCTGGCTCTATAAACATCATAAGCTTTAACATACAGTCTTAAATCTGCCTCTACTTTTTTGAATAGAAAGTTCTATCAGAAACTTTTCCAATTAAAGATTAGTATGTATGTGACCTTGGCTTTTATATTTTTAGCAAACTAGTCCTCAAACTATTTCCCATATATTAAGTGTTTGCAAGTGATAAAAATTACAACAGAACAGAATTGCATGAAAACAAACTAAAAGTAGTACCACAGTAGGGTTTCCCCACCCAAAATGCAAGGCAGCAGGAATACAGCTCAGAGAAGAACACATGGATTTTAGTTTCAAAATAGGAATGGAAAAATGTAGAATGGTGTGTGGGGTGGGTGGGTTTGATAGCTACTGTGATTTATATTTTATTTCAGTTGGGGTTTCTCCCTATAGAAAACAATGATGCCTTA
Source organism: Phodopus roborovskii (assembly GCF_943737965.1). NCBI lineage: Eukaryota > Metazoa > Chordata > Mammalia > Rodentia > Cricetidae > Phodopus > Phodopus roborovskii. The sequence continues at coordinate 7,508,076 of NW_026125278.1, forward strand.
TGGAAGTCTTCCATTTGAGTGACATCTTTTCTGGAACACTCATCCGTTAACACTTAATTAATGTGTCCTTTTGATATTTTAAATATCATCTAGAGATGGTTTGGGTAGGTAGGAGTTTAAACCAAAAATGAGCAAATAAACAACAGAGTCATTTTCATCAAATCACGAAGAGACACAACCATGAACAAACACAAACTGTCCGATATGCAGCGACCAAACCTCTGTTAGCATTCTCGGTGCTGAGAATTCAACCTGTAATATATCTGTAAACACATTGTCATAAAATCAAACTTCTTGATGCTTCATCACTTGGAAATTGTGAAGGGACCTGGATCCAGGAAATGTAATTTCCCTGTTGCTTACCTTGTGAAAAACCCTATTTTTAATATCAACTGTATATGAAATAGAAGGATGGTGACAACCGTGTCTCTAATGCAATGAGAGCAGTGTTTCTTTTACTGAATTTTGCTCACAGCAAAAATGCAGAAAATCCTGAGGAGCAGAGCAAGACTTGAGGGGTCAGCTGGTAGACTATTAAGAGTAGACAATGAGTCATCCGCCTTCAAAGAGGATTCAGAAACACTGGCCGCATGTCAAATATGCCCCTTATGCAGATATTTAGTTCCCGAACACGTTAGTGCACATTGATTCTTGTTAGATAATTCAGTGTGACTTATTTAGACATAGGCATTCAGTGTCTTATAATGTCCATGCAAAACAGCAGGTAGTAAAAGAGTGGTCTTTTCTCTCCTGAAGCCTGCTGGCCTGTAGAGTTGAAGCATGTCAGATTTCAGATGGAAATGTTGTCATTCATATAAAAGTCCGTTTTCCCAGTGTAGCTCTTTTATTTAAATTATATTCTTATGTGTATGTAAGTGGTGTGTGTGTGTGTGTGTGTGTGTGTGTGTGTGTGTGTGTGTGTGTATTCATTTGGAAGCCAACAGTTGGCATTAGATGTCTGACTCACTTTTTCTCCACCTTATATTTTGAGGCAGGGTTACTCACTTAACCCACTTTACCTATAGTCTAACTTTATCTATACAGGTAAACTTTCTCAAGAGATACATTGTCTTCTCCTGCATTCTGGGATTGTAAGATGGCTAACATGCCTACTTGCCGTTTATGTAGGTGCTGGAAATATAAACTCTTATCTGCAAGCTTGTTTGCAGATGGTTTCAGGCTGAGTGATCTCTACAGGTCCTAACACTTTCTCTATAAAAACTGTTGAGTGTCTAAGGAATTGCATGCTTAATCTTACAATGCTGTAAAGTATGGTTGACCAAAATGTTAGAAATAATCCATAAAGTGTATTCACTCTCACGTGATGTAGAATAACATTTTAAGGTGGGTTACATTTGTTTATGCTCTGTAACATGACTTTAACTATGTAAAGGTCTGTTGCTATTGCTTATGTTGCATTTGTTTAACTATGAAGCTGTGATTCTTTCCCTGTCTAAAAGCTGATGGCCTAAAGATCTGAACGGCCAATAATGATGCAGGAGAATACATAGGTGGGGCTGGCAGACAGAGAGTATAAATAGAAGAAACAACAAGGAGGCAAAAGAGACGAAAGGAGGAAGGAGCAAGTAAAGGAGGACAGGAGGACTTCAAGGGCCAGCCACCCAGCCACCCAACCACCCAGCCACCCAGCCTCACAGTGACACAGCCACACAGCCATCCAGCCACACAGCCACACAGCCACACAGCCAGACAGCCATCCAGCCACACAGCCACCCAGCCACACAGCCACACAACGACACAGCCACAAAGCCACACAGCCACACAGCGACACAGCCAACAGCAACACAGCCACCCAACCACCCAGCCACCCAGCCTCACAGTGACACAGCCACACTGCCACACAGCCAGACAGCCATCCAGCTACACAGCCACACAGCCACACAATGACACAGCCACCCAGCCACACAGCTACCCAGCCAGCTACAAAGTAAGAGTGAAATTAAGGTATACATAAGTAAGAAAACAAAAGCTTAGAGGTAAAGGTAGATGGGCTAATTTAAGAAAAGCTTGAAATAAACAAGCCAATATAAGGCTGGGCATTTATAAATAAGAATAAGCCTCCATGTGTGATTTATTTGGGAGCTGGGTGGGGAGCCCTTCCCAAAAGCCAAAAGAGCAAAAGAGACCACAGAGCATAAATGTAAAGGGTGCAAAACAAAACAAAACAATGCCAGCAAGATTTTGGCATTCCAATGTGATGTTGGAGTGAAAGAATAAACAACTACAATCGTGTAACAAGAGACAGAGACCATGCCAAGTAAATCAAATACATCATTAGTCTCAAATTCAACATCTTTTGTATTTTCACCCTGACATATACTTGGTTTAGAAATTATTTCAACGTTTATATCCATAGATACTTTGAGAAAACATTCACTTAGCAAAACTGTCAGTGCTCTGCTGGGGCATTCCTTAAAATTGCAAATTTAGAAAAGTTTGCAAATACATTTAGAGCTTATGAAATTAAGTTGGGAAATCACATAATTTTTCTGTTGCCGGATTTTAGCTACATGGATTGCAAATTGACAACCCATGTGTCCTGTGTGAAAAATGTCAAATACATTCATTTATAGATGCTTATCATTTCTGACTGAATTGGGACTCCATTCCCATTATCTTTAATGACAGAGGGCTGGCTATGTGACCCATTGCCCCATTCTGCTACTCACGCCTCTCTTTGTCCCAGGGCTTTCCATCTCAGGGTGTCATCAGGGCTTGATGGCCAGTTCTTCACCAGAGCTATGGCTTTAGCCTCCTTTTGGCGAGATTAAAACCAGACATCTGACCTCATGAATGACATTCTGCTCCCCTACTTGCTGAATGTTGCCCAGGCCTCTCTTCACTTCCCACAGGAAGCTTTGCTAAAATCCCTAGGACATAGCTATAAACTTCGCAGAAGCCTGGCATGCATGACCTCCTGAGACACAAGATCGAGTTTGCAGAGTCTCAGAAAGCCCCTTCCAACCTGGCTCCAGGGATACTATTGACCAAACTGAAAATAGACAGCTCTTTTGAAGAATTACTAGACAGATCTGAAAAGCAAGGCAGATGTCAAGGGGGAAGGGGACTAATATGATTCACATGAAAGTCTGTGTCTTCTGACACTCAGCCATAGCCAATTAGGAAGAGTTGCAAAAACCAAAGCTTCTGTGGCACTCAGGTTAAAAAGCATAAAGAGTGATTTTAGCTATGTGTTTTAAAGGTCTATGGATAATTCAAATTCTTCGAAGTAAGAGTGAACTCACAGGGGTACCATCATATTTCCAAACCACTTTCTTGTAGAAATGAGGCAAGCTCTCTGTGGGTTCAAACTGTTTCTTTTATTCCTTGCCGTGGGTCTGCTACTGTGTATGCTGTCAGACAGATAGATTGTTGTTCCGTGAAGGTTAGCAGCATGAATCTGTAATAAACAGGTTGACTTTATTGACTCCTCTAGAGCTAGCTGTCTCTGGTATCCCTGTTCCATTGCTTTTATCATTTGAATTTGATGGAATTTATTATGACCAACTTGATAACAGTGACTGAGGTTCTGCCTGGCTCAAAGGAAGACGATGCATGTATTTTGGGTCGATTATCATGTCTACTCATGCCTATCACATCTCACCACTCAAGTGATGTCACACTACATCTAGATTACTAAGTTTCTTACTTGGGATTTGAGGCATTATCAGGAAAAGAGTCAAGCAATCTCCTTGGAAACCCACACATGAATCAAGACATCATTTACAGTCTCTTTTGCCACCTTAGCAAGGTATAGAAGAAGATTCTAGATGGGATCTGCTACCTATTCCTAACTGTCCTTATGATGTGAATGCATATATAATTTCTATTGTGCAAGACACTCAAACATTTGTAAAGCTATTCCTCTAGTTTTATTATATCATCTCAATATTTCTTTGGCTATGACTTTATACCTGAGACTTCTGAGGTCTCCCTCTGGTTCCTTTCTTATCTTCCCCCTCTCTTCTTCCGTTCTCACGCCTGTAATTCCCAGACACTCTCACCCTCCCTCCCTTCTCTCTTTCCCTCTTTACAATCTATCAATTTTCTGTTTAAACCACATAATCTTTAAGAGAAATTGCATTCCAAAGTAAATAATCAGCAGTAAATTGTAAAGTTCCCAAAGACTGAGCCTCATGACCACATGACTGAAGCAAGGATAACTACTGGGCTGAGAGGTTTTCATCCCTCAGATATGATTATCTATTTCTGTTGATATGCATGGGGCTTAGTATAGAAGATTAACATTATTAACAGAATTTTTTTCTTAATAAGTTGCTTTCTTCCCATTAGGTCTAATGTTATGTTTCTTGACAGTATGATTGATGCAATTATTACTCTAAGTGCCAATTACTGAGGAAGGCAAGCAGTCTCTGCTTAGTATGAAGCTTCCAGGATGCTCTAGGGTCAAATGTCTGCACATCTGAAGACCCAAAGCACTGTCAGGATTTGTAGAAGGGACCTGCTTTACTGAACCCTGACCCCTAAGGCCGTTTTATCTTAATAATAATGTATCTTTGTGTTGCAGTATCTCAGCCGTTAAATGATACCGTGAAGATAATTGAAGGAAGAAAACACTAGAAATTCATTTACATGGTCATGGTTTCAAAAAAACATCCTTGGACCAAGTTAAGTAGCACTTAATAAAACTCACCATTACAATATACATTAATGATGATTGAGATCTGCTAACAAGCACGCTTGCTGTGCCAGTCGACACATCCTTCTATCTCCTAAAACATTAGTTTTCCCATGATTATTTGAGCTGATTTTAAGACAAATTTTGGCTGTTTCTCTAGCAACACATTTGTCATGATGTCCTGGCATATAAGGGCCTCTGCTTCTAGGTTTCTATCCACATAACCTGCAGTGCTGGCAAAGAATACGCCAATAGCATGAAATCCTCCAAGTGTCCTGAGAGTCAACAATCTTCCTTCTGGTGACTTGCTTTCTTGTGGAAATTGCCAAATAAATTTAGGCTGCAAAACAGAAGAAAGAATGAGTCTGAGGCTTGAAACAGAAGAAAAAATATCGAGACAATCAAAAAAAGAAAAATGTTCATTTGCTCCTTGCTTGCTAAGCAGTGATTTTGCTTGCTTGCTAGGAAATAAGCCTGACACTAAACAGTAGAGAGATTCTCAGCTACTGCCATGTGGACTCAGGTCATCCAGACCTGTCCTCCGAGTGATTTTTGGAAGTTTAATCAGGAGGATCACAATCTGAGAGCAGCCTGGGCTAGAGAAGAGTTCAAAGCTAGCTCAGAAACCATAGAGAGACCTTGCATCAAAAAATAAAGTATGTGAAAGCACTTGGAACTAAAGCCTGACAACCTGAGTTTGTGTTTCAGGACCTGATGTGGTATGTCTATCTATATGCTTCTTGGCAGATGGCTCAGGCTTATAACTAGCTTGCTCTTACTAGCTCTTACATATACATCAACCCATTTCTATTTCATTATGGCTTACCGGTAATGCCCAGGCATCTTGCTCCTCTGGCAACTGTTGGCATGTCCTTTGACCCTGCCTTTTTTTTCCCTGTATCTCTGCTTGGATTTCCTGCCTAGCTATAATCTGCCTTCTCATAGAAATAAACAGATTTATTCATCAACCAATAAAAGGAACACATATTTGCAGGACACAGAAGAATGTCCCATACTATTTCCCATTTTCTGTTTAATTAAAAATGAAGGTTTTAACTTTAATATAGTAAAATTACATATAACAAAATAGGCATCAAGCAAGAATTACAGTTATAGCATTTAGTCTATTTGTGTTTGGAAAAAATTAAAGAAAATACTCTATCATCTATCCTATCTTTGTGAGTCTAAAGTTCCTTACCTAATTTATCTTTTACCATCGAAAAGGAAAACTATAATTATAACTACCTAGTTTTCAACTCCATCACAGACCACATAAGGATATAATATTATCTAAGCAAACAGGAAGTGCATTGTAAGCAACAGTCAAAACTCTAGAAATGGCAGAGTTGTCTGGCTGCCTAGACCATCACCCAAAGTTCTTCTGTAACATTGGAGCATCTATCTTTAGCCTACAGGCCTAGAGTATCTGGCAGACTTCTCAGTGAAACAAGAAATTTGAAACTGTCCTACCTATATTGGCAGTTTGTCAGTCATTTTCCTTTGTGTCCTGAAGAATGTGCTTTCAGCTTCAAGGACCCATACAGTAGAAAGAGGAAAACAAAAACAAAAGTATTACAAGGTATCCTCTGACCTCCATAAACATGCTTCCCATACATCAATAACTCAATGAATGTAATCAAAACATAAACTAAAAAGGGGAAAGAGCTTAAGCTATTGCCAGTCAGCTAGCTTTTGTGGGAGTCTCTAATGTCAAACAGCATACGGAAATACATACATGTACTCATGCACACACGCACACACACACACACACACACACACACAGGTCCTGCAATACTCTTTACATGTTTTGAAACTTTAATGTTCACTAGAAAAACTTTGTCTTAGCATAATGAAGGAATGTGCTTTAAAATTGTGCTGTACGTCACACTTAACTATTTAACTTCCTGACAAATATCACCAAATCCACTACATTATATTGTCTTCCTTCTGCATCTTCCTGAGATTATTTCCTTCTGCAGTGTATCATAGTAGAGGGAAATGTACCCTTGATGCTAATGCAATTACAATGGCCCCAATATCTTAAATTTATATTAAATTGAAATTTAAGTTGTATTGTACTTCATGGTAATCTGTACTTCCTTATTTTAACTATGCTTAAAATATAATCACATTTTTCTTCATGTAAACAAATAAGAAAATAATATATTCCAGTCAGTGAGATGGCTCATCTGATAAAGAAAGGCACTTGCTGCCAAATCTAATGACCCGAGTTTGATGGTGGAACCCACAGGGTAGAAGGGTTTAACTAATGCACATAAATTGTACTCTGAACTCCACACATACACACACACACACACACACACACACACGCATGCACGCGTGCGCATAGACACAAATATAATAAAACTATTATAAATAATGATAATTTACTCTCAGACAACTGGCTTTTCATCCTTTCTGAAGAGCAAAGGTGATGATATCACTAAGATAATTTCCCAATTAATCTCAGCTGTATTAGCAATTAAAACCTGGCAGTGTGTACAGTCTTTCCTCAGAAACAGATATAATTTCCTTTAAGAATACCAGTATGCATTAACAAATCTATAAATTCTCTTTTTATATCTTCCTTAAAACAATTTTTGAAAATAGGCACAAATATACCAAAAATATTCAAGCTGATTTAATTTAAAAAGTTATTAAATCCAGTTCTCATGGGCCCATTAGCTAGGTGGTGAACATTTTCATGCTCAGCACATGCCCCTCTGGATGGAGGGCTCAGAACATTCAGTGGTCTCATTGTGTATTAACAGGTCTTTGCAAAGATTGTTTTTCCCTTTGAAAGTGATACAAGCACATGGAAGGGTGCTCAGTTTCTACAACTAGGAATGAGAAGAATGGCTTTGGAGGGAAGCGATGGAATGTGGAAGTCTAGTTCCCATGAGCATTAAGGTCAGCTTTGTGTTTACCTGTGCAGGTACCACCAAAATGTGTTTGATGGAAGACAGGATGCATGCTGGGTATACACAAGGCAAAGTCATGTCTTCCTCCCTGAACAACCCTGCCGACCCAAGAGGCACCTTCAGAAATCTTTGATGGTCACAGATTTGTTGTGCTGAGTGGCTGGGCCATGTGTGCCCCTCACCTGCCTTTAGTCATTCTGCCTCTTCACATAACTTCCATGTCTGAATTCTGACAGGATTTAAGCATCTCACCTCAGAAAAGTACTTTCCCTTCTCCATGGGCTCTTGGATTCCATGGAAACTAAACACAAGTGCATTACAAGGAGCTTTTAAACAAATACACCTGCAATAAATCCAACATAGGAGAAATCCACTTTGTTTTATATTGTTTGGCATTTTTCCCCCCTGAGTGCCCTCTAGGTAAATAAATTCTGAAATTTCCATGGCAAAAGTCTAACTAAGACAGGGCTTCCAGAAGGAGAAGGGAACCGCATTGTCTTGTCTCTGCCACTTACTGATGAATGACTTCTCACAGTTACTGACTTCTGCCCCCTGGTTTGTTCTGGATAAAACTAGCAGGATTATGGTACCTATATTGCTGGATGGTTGGGAGAACAAGTGTACATAAAATTTGTTGAGCAATGTTTGTCCAATAGGAAGTGTTCAGCAAATTTAGCAATTGTTTTTGATATCAGCAGAGTCAGTCAAATTGAAAACCTTACCTCACTCTACACAGGAAGCAGTTGAGAACTTAAGATGCAATAGGCCCTGTGCAGGATGAGCAGCTTGGGACTGTCACAGTTTCTCAGGTCATCTTCTCCTCCATCCATTGACTCATTAGCAGTCAGATTCAGGTCAGTATTTCACATAGACAACTCTCTTCCTGTTTTATATACACAGTTTGAACATGTTTATGCCATGACCCATTACCCCACATACCCCATTCTACTTCATAGCAGAACAATGTCTTTGTGCGCAGTGTAGTGCCCTTTCACATACTAGGGGCTCAAAGATTGTTTGTTCAGGAAGTGACTAGATGCATCAGTGTCTGAGCAAGAGTGTCCATGATTTGAGGAAAGCATACTTGTGTCTCTCAGGGGAAAATGACAGTGGTTCTGCCTGATACTCTTACATATTCTACATATTACTCCCTAAACAAATTCCAGAAGGGGGGACACAGCACTGCTCCCCTTCCTTCAATAAATGATGCAATTTCTAATAAAGAAATCAAATTCTCACAGTTTTGACCTTGGGTTTGAAAGTATGTCTTTTCTTAAGTGGAAGTCTGTTTTCAGGAATTGAAAGTAAGATGGCAACTGGGTTTTTTTTTTTTTTTTTTTTTAAAGAAAACCATGTACTTTGGGCTAAATATATGAGCAAGCATGGCCTGAGCATATGGATTTCAGTTATCCTGGGTGACATGTCCCACTATGGAAGAGGTTACATGAACTTTCATAGACACAGAAGAAACATAGTTGTAAATCAATACATCAGTGGAGGCAATAGGAGAGCAAAGGAAGGGAATCTTCGCTGTGGGTTTCAGGTGCTATCTTACAGCGTTATTCACCTTAGATCTCACGGCCAGAGGTCTACTAAGCTTAACGATGTAATCCAGGAGATTTACCTAAAAGTCTCTAGAATGCTAGGTCATGTACAAATGGTAACAGTGAATTTAAGCTGTAAGACAAGCCCAGAAGATCCTAGGCAATTTTGGCTCTCAACTCACAACATTGTGTTTCCAGGATCCCCATACTGTCGATGCTAAGGTCAAGCCATCTGCAAGACCCTTAATATAGATGTGACCTCTCTAGAGAACTCTGGTTCCACTCAGCTGTTACTACGATAAAGAACTTGAAATCACACTACATTGATTTGCTGTATGCTGAATATAATAGGTATCATGTAGCTTTCACAGCCTAGCCAAACTGAAGCCCATGACTGTGTTAAAAGTATTCAAAATACAAAACAGATTTGGTTTCCTTAAGTTAAGGAAATTACTATGCATATGTGAATTTATTTGCAAAGCTCAGTTTGATTTGATGTAACAGAAGAGAGTCTGAGTATACCTGTGGAATATGTTGGTTCATTTTCAGTGCTTGGACTTCCATTCAAATATAATTGGTTAGAAAAGAAACCATATAATTAAATTAACCTGCATGCTGTAAATGTGTTTAAATAAAGGAAAATCTTTTTGAAAATAAAACAGATTTGGCCTGGATTATAGTATAAGATGACATATTGATGATTATTTCTGAAGAATAGAATAACATTGTTTACCACATTAGATATTTATTTTTTTATTTTAAAACAATCTTATTTACATACCAATTCCAGTTCTCTCTCCCTACCCTGCACCAAAGTCTGTCACATCATTTGGGGCAGGACTAAGGCCTTCCTCCCTGTATCTGGACTGAGCAAGGAATCCCTTTATAGGAAATGGGCTCCAATAACAAAATTTAAAAGGGTGTTAAAAATATAAGTTTAAAAGACTGTGGAAAATGATAGAACAAGAAATGATAAAAATGAGTTGCTTTTCAAATACCTGTGATTAGTGTATATTTCCAAGCATGTTTAAATTATTTCCAAGTAAAAAGAAAATTAGCATGGAAAAGAAGAAATGCTGCTATCACAGGTGTGGCTGGGTGGCACAGTGCTTGCCATGATAACCCAAGGCCTTTGAGCCAGGTAGGTAGGATCCCTGCATAGAGGGGTAAGGGGTGGTTGTGGAAAAGATGGGAGGTTCTCAATGTGGAACTTCTATTATTTTGATAATTGGAGAAAACCATACAGAGTAATGAGAATACAGTCCAAAGCAAGAAGAATGGATGTTAATCGTCTAGGAAGCAAGAGAAGGGAAAATATACTAAGTCAGGAAGCAATTTTCCTCATTGTGTATTCTAAAAATAGCAACCACAACAAATATATGGGTATATACAACTGGCATGAGCAATCAATCTCTCTTCTGTCTACGCTGTTTCATCTCTCCTGTGTAATTTGCCTGAAACACAAGACCAAATGGGTGCTTGTTTATACTATATCATACGGAGCTGTTGCTTTTCCAGCTACTGTAATGTAGGGACAAAGGCTAATTAATGAGAAGGATAGTTTAAATGATATTTTATACATTTTAAACTTGTCCTTTGAATAAGATATCATGTGATAGAAAGACAGATGGCAAGGGATTTCCAAGTATTGTGCACCTTTAATGTGCTGAGCAACAGGAAGAAGTTCATTACTAGTTAGTAGGAGGACATCTGTTAGATGTTTTAGTGTGTGAACATTCTTATGTGTGATATGTGATGCTCTCTCTCTCTCTCTCTCTCTCTCTCTCTGTGTGTGTGTGTGTGTGTGTGTGTGTGAACATGCCCAGGCATGAATGTGGAGGTCAGAGGAAAACCCCATACATTGGTCTTTACTTTTTATTTGAGACCAAATCCCTTGTTTGCCCCTGTCTGTGCCTGGTTAGTTGGTCACCATGCTCTGGGCATTCTGCTTCTCCACCTCCCATATTTTCCTGTGAGTGCTGAGATTACAGATGCCCACCACTGTACCACTGTATCTGAGCTTCATAGTTTCTGTGTATCTGAACTCAGTCCTTCACACTTGCATGACAAGCACTGTGCCACTGTATTATCTTTCACCGAGCAGACAAATTTAAATATATATTTGAATACTCAACTTTATTCTTTGAGAATTTCATACATTTATATGACATATTTTGTTCATATCTATGCACCATTTGCCTTCCAACTACCCCTGGCACCACCCCAAAACATAATCCACCAGTTGCATGTTCTTTCTTGTTTTTTTTTTTTTTCTTTTTACTTTTTTTCATTTTTCTTTTTCTTTTTATTTTTAAGAATTTCACACATATTTACATCATTTCTATTCCTCTTTCTCACCCTCAAACTTGTCCTGTGTCCTTTCCATTCACTCTCAAGGTCATAATCTTCTCTTCTTTAATTATTGCCCATTCACCATTACCCTCATGTGTATATGTGTTTAGTGCTGGCCACTTGGAACCTAGAGGTGCTCATGCCTAGAAAAGACTGGTTATCTCTCTCTGAGCATCTGTTAATTGCCTATAGCTATCTCTAGCTAGGGCTGGGGATTTCGTTAGGTATATCCATAGGGCTATGTGTGGTATCTTTCACAGTAAGGCCCACCATACATGCCTTGTGTGGCGGCAATGAAGAGCAATGGTGATATCCATTGTAACTGGAGCAGCAGTGATCACAAAGGCGCAAACATCTATGGAAGAAGATAGACATTCCCCTGAACTTCTGCTCACAAGCATCACAGCTGGGCTGCCTGGTAGTATCAGTCCTATGCTTGTTTTCGTTCCTCAGAAACATCCACACTGATTTCAAAATGGCTTCAGCAGTTTGCACTCCCACCAGCAGAATATACGAGTTCCTTTCCATGCCAGGCAGTGATGGCCACGCCTTTAATCTCAGCACTCAGGAGGCAGAGGCAGGCAAATCTCTGTGTTTGAGGTCAGCCTGGTGTACAGAGTGAGTTCCAGGACAGACTGGGCTACACAGAGAAACCTTAATTGACATAATGAAAACAACAAAACAAAACAATCAGTTATCCCCAAATCATCAAAAGTAACAAACAAAAACAAAACAACAGCAACAACAAATAGTTCCTTTCCCCTCATCCATGCCTGCATTTGTTGTTATTTATAGACATGTTGTGGCTATTCTGACAGAGGTGAGATGCAATGTCTAACATAGATTTGAAGCTGAACGCTTTTTTAAAGTGTCCACAGGCTGTTTGAGTTACTTCTGGGAACTTTCTCTTGGTTTTCATAAACCATTTGCAATTGTCTTGTTTGTGTTCTTGATGTTTTGTTCCTGGGCTCTTTCTATATTATAAACATATCCCTCATAGTACCACAGCATGAGCTTTAGCAACTGAGCCTCTCCCCAGCCTTGGGCAGATCCACTAAAAACAAAATTCACTTACAGTTACTTGAAACTTATTTTTTCCCCCAGAGTACTCATGGAAAAGAAGTTATAAATTTATTTATTTAATTCTAACTTTACAAAAAAAAATTAAACATTTCTGCTTTTGACAGTTCTACTATATCCTTTCCTGAGGAAAATAGGTCTGTTGAATGATAAATCTTGAAATTAGGAGAAAAAACTTGATGGGAGATGGGATTCTGTAAATATGTTTCTCATACTGGTTAATGAATAAAGCACTGTTGGCCAATAGGAAAGGAATATAGGAGGGACTAGGAGACAAGGAGGATTGGAGGAACTAGTAAGGAGGAGTCAAGATGGAGAGTCCGGAAAGAACAGAACTGCTGGCCCCCGCTCTCCAGTAAGAAGACCACATGGAAATATTTAAATTAATAGAAATGGCTTAATACTTAAGACAGAGCTAGCCAATAAAAAACTAGTACCTGGCCAACAGCATTATATCAAATACAGAGTCTCTGTGTATTATTTGCAGCACGCACGGCGGCGGGACAAGACCAGCGGTGGGTGGAAAAACCTACTCCGTACAAAAACTCCTCTGAAATTCAGCATTATATTGAAGACGAATATCCAATTATCCTGACAAATAAAAACAGCTTTATTTTAGCTTCAAATTCCAAATGATTCCTCAAACATCATTCTGATGATTCAGTGCTTACCCACCTATTAGTCAAAACACCTCATCATCAGAGCCTTCAAGGATAGATTAGATCTTCTCTTGTCTGAAGGTCACCTGTAATTATTCACTCATCCACCTCCCCAGAGCACTAGGTAGAATGACTAAAGTGTCACTGATAACTACTTTAAATGGTACATATTAAAATCCAGATTCACATCTTGTATTTCTCTTTATGGAAAGTCATTGAAAAGGTAGGATAATGAAGTAGTCTCTGGAGACCAGAAAAGAAAAAAAGAAAAAAAAAAACTGTGTGAATGGCTGGAGTCATTTATAAACCTGAGAACACTAGGAAAGACTGAAGGTGCTTAAAACCTGGTGCCCAGTGACATCACAGCACATGCTCTCTGCATCCATTAACTTATACCACTTCTACCACCATTGCAGGTGGATTTGATAAGCTGCAGCTTAAGGGAATGGAGAAACATATCAGTAAAATGCCTGCTGTGTGAGCACGAAACTCTTGAGTGTGTATGGCCAGTACCATTGTGAAATGCTGAGCATGGTGGTGTGCCTGTAGTCCCAACACCAGAAAGGCAGAGATAAGAGGAGCCTAGGGCTTGATGGCTAGCCAGCCAAAACTCAACCAAGGCAGCCAAGCCATGTCCAAGCAGCCAAGCCGTATCTAAGAACTCTGGTTCCAGTGACTCTATCTCAAAAACTAAGTGTAGGGTAACAGGGGAGACACCTACCATAAACACCTGACTTCCACATAAACCTGAATATGCCTGACTTTCACACCCATCTATGTATGCACATATGTGCACACACAGGCACATACACACAACTCACTCATATCACACAGCTTGAGATTATTATTTTATTTGAAACAGATTTGCTTTAGCTCTGCCTTCAGTTAAAAATGTCATTTGGGGAGTGGTTGGGCTGTGAGTGGATAAGGAACTGGGAAAAAGAGAAGGGGAGGAGAGGAAAGCACGTGGGACTAGGAAGATTGAGTCAGGGGAGGAATAGATGAGAGATGAGAAGAGGAGAGAGAGAGACAGAGAGAGAGAGAGAGAGAGAGAGAGAGAGAGAGAGAGAGAGAGATGGGGGAACAGAGAGAGGGGGAGAGGGAGAGAAAGAGACCATAAAAGAGGGAGCCATTATAGGTTTGAAGAGAAAACTGAACCTAGAGAAATTTCCAGAGACCTACAAGACTGACCCCAACTAACATTTTGAGCAATAATGGAAAGGCTAACTTATCCACCATCATGCAGCCCGCATCTAGTACCTGATGGAAACAGAAGCAGACACCCACAACTAAATACCGAGCCAAACTGGAATCCAGATGCAGAGGGAGTAGACAAGACCAGGCTGCAGAAACACACAGAGACAGCTTACCTGAACAAGGAGGAGCTAATGGGCCCCCAGACTGACAGCTGGGAATCCAGCATGGGACTGAATCAGGCCCCCCTGAATATGGGTCTCAGCTAGAAGGACTGAGCATTCTAAGGGACCTCAGACAGTGGAGCCAGGATGTATTCCTGGTGCACAAAAGGTCTTTGGGAGCACATTCCCCGTGGAGAGATACTCCCTTAATCTAGAGGCAGGAGGGAGGGCCTAGTCCCTACTCCAAATGACTTGACAGACTTAGATGACCCCTCCTGGAAGGCATCACCCTACATGTAGGGTGGGGAGTGGATAAGAGGAGAGGGTGGTCGAGGGAGCATGGGAGGGTGGGAGAGAGAGGAAGAGGGAGGGAGAGGGAACTGGGATCGATATGTAAAATCAAAATTAAAAAATAAATTTAAAAAAAAAAAAGGAAAAAAGGGACCACAAAAGAAAAAAAAATGTACTCAGCACACAGTAGGCACTTAATAAATTGCTATTGAAAGAATGAAAAAAATGTCGTAGTTGCTTATTTAAAAGTGGAACACATCTTGAAGTTTTGTTTTCAATGGACATTGTTTCCTTTTGGAAAACCTATGAAAACACATCACATATATCTCATTTTTTTTCACCCAAAGAGACAAATCATATATTAAGTTCACCGGGATTCACACATTTTTATCTTTCTCATCCTCATGCTAAGAAGTGCATGAGAAATAGTATGTCTATAAAACCAGAAAAACTGTTCTCTGAAGCTGCTAAGATGAGGGTATGTTATAAGCTCAGAGTTAATTAAGCATGAAGTGAACATGTTCTGTATCATGGTCTGGCAAGGTACTTACAGAGCAAGATAAGCAAGAAGGAAACAAGTTTCAAGCCATCAGTATATCTTTGGGATTGAAGGATTAATTATGCCGGGATGGAATAAACTGTTCAGAGCCAGGTGCAGCAGAGCAGTACCATGGTGTAATCCCAGGCAAGGGCAGAGGGATTTTAAATCATAGGCCAACTTGAGCTAAAATTCCAAGCCATGTGTCATACTTTGCTAATCTTCTAATTAAGCATTAGCATCATGGCTAGGTTTAACATCAACTTGACTGCATAAATGAATATTGGAGAACCAAGAAAACTTTTCCTGCTGGTATTTATAACAAATTTACAAAACTTGGCATGTTATACAGCAGACTGACAGATGCATATTCACCCCTTCGCTCCCCAGTGCAGTGGGCACTGTCTAGTCTGTTCAACACCAAGATAAAATAATATGGCACAGAACAGGCAAATTCTATTCACTATCCCAGACTAGGAAAGTATTCTGCTTTTGAGCACCAGAACTCTGGGCTAGATGGCCTTGGACTCTGGAATTTCAGCTAGCAGCCATTAGGCCAATGGACCTTCAGCCTCAATTTTGAGTTCCTCAATCCTGAGACTTCTAACTTGCACTGTGCCAGGTTATTGACATCCCAAGTTTTCAAGCACACAGATAGGCTGTTTTGGAGCTTTCAGGCATCTATAATTGCATAACAAATACACGCTCACCTGTCTGTCTGTGTCTGTGTCTATCCATCCATCCATCCATTATCTTCGTAATGAGTGTAGTCTATTGATTTTGAATCTCTGGAGGACACCGACTAACATAACAAACAAATGATAAAGAGTTTCAGGAATCCTTAAGGTGGAGAAAAGCAAAAATTAAATGGATAGTAGAAGTAGACTATGAATACGTACACAAAAGACCTTTACATAGAAAACATACTCATACCTATGCCTAAAGTCCTGGGACCTATGTATAGCTTCCATTCTATACCAAAAGGAACTTTGTAGGAATAATGAAAGTTGGGAGGTTATTTTATACTACTAAAGAGCAATTTAAATTATGTTATTTTGGATTCCTCAGGCAAGCCTTGCCTAAGGACATGAACACATAAAAACAGAGATTTTCCTCTAGCTGGAGACAGAAGACAAATATTGGAAAATAAAACCCAGAGGATTTGAGTTATGCACAAAAATTCATGCTTAATGGACTGGGGATAGTGGGGGTCACAAGACAATAAATGCCAGTGGCCTTAAGGAGCTAAGAGGAGCTTTAGCTGACAGCCAGCATGGAGATAGGACCTGAGGCTGACAACAATGAGCAACTGTTTCCTGCTCACAGCTCAGCAGGGCTTGAAAGTGGATTCTCCTGTGGGACCTCCCAAGGACAACGAGCTGATTATTGACTCTGACTGTATTAGATCTAGAAGAGAAGCAGCAGCCAAGTCCATTGGGTGACCATCCTTTAGGACTGTGAGATGATAAGTCGGTGTTGTTTTAGACTGCAGTTTCTAGCAGTAATAGAAAATTAGCACAACATGTACCTGATTGTGCACTTGTTTGTATGCATGCTGAATGTACCCTCTATGTTCTTGGAAGCCAGTTTGTGTTGATATCTAGGAATAGGGTTTTGTACTGAGCACAGCATTTTAAAAGTCCCCTGCTAAGTGTTGACTGGAAGATAAGTGCTAACAAGATGTCCACATCCACTTCCCCAAGGGGAAATCAAGAAAAGAGAAATTGCTGACCTGAACAAGGGGGAGCTCATGGACTCCAGTCTGAGAGCTGGGAAACCAGCATAGGACCCACCCAGAACCCCTGAACATGAGTGTCAGGAGGACTGGGCATTCTATGGGCCTCTGGTAGCGTATCAGTATTTATCCCTAGTATACGAATTTTCCTGAGCCTTCCCAAGAGCAACCTTAAAGAATTACTATTGGTCTATGATTTGAGGATGCAATTATTGCTTCTTTGTATGGAGCTCTTAAATTATTATCCAGAAAATTTAGGTCAGGATTTTAAATATCTTCGCTCATCATCTATGCATACATTATGTTCTCTAAATTCACTAGTACTTCAAAAAACAAAGAAAACAGTTTTATATTTTAAACTAATCTTACTAGGTAAATCTTGAGATGACCATAATTTTTTCTATATCTACTTCTTAATCCCTTATAAGAACATAAAGAAACCTTTAATGGATCCAAGTGTCTTGGGGAATATGTTTTGAGAAAAATTAAAGAAAAATTGATGAAATATGTTATTTTTAAATAACTGACTATCATGACATGAGTTTGAAATACAAGGCTGCTAAGTATTCAAATAAGCATATCTAGAGAGTGTAGCGAGTATTGTTTTTCCGCCTGCCGCCGCTGGTCTTGTCCTGCCGCCACGCCACCAGCCCCAAATACTACACAGAGACTCTGTATTTGATATTATGCTGTTGGCCAAGTGCTAGTTTCTTATCGGCTAGCTCTGTCTTAATTATTAACCCATTTCTGCTGATCTATGTATTTCCACGTGGTCTTTTCTTACCGGGGAGTGGGGCAGGCGTCTGGTCTCCCCAGTCTCTCCATTTTGGCTCCTCCTTACTACTTCCTATTTCCTCCTTGTCTCCTAGTCCCTCCTATCTTCCTTTCCTATTGGCCAACAGTGCTTTATTATTAACCAGTATGAGAAACATATACAGAATGACATCTCTCATCATCTCCTCTTTTTTGTCTAAATAAAAAGAAGGGTATTAACCTTAACATAGCAAAATATATTATACAACAGTTATCAAGTAAGAATCACAGTTAACAATATTTAGTCCATTAACATTTAGCAAGATTTGAAGAAAATATTTCATCATCTATTTTATCTTTGTGTGTCTAAAGTCTAAGTAACTTATCTTTAATCCTAACTAATGAAAACTATAACCATAACTATCTGTCTTCAACTCCTTCAAAGACCACAGAAGGATAATATATAAGCTCTAGAAATGACAGAGACAACTCATTGCCTGGTCACCCGAAGTTCTTCTGTAATCTTCCATCTTCAGCCCATAGGCCATAGTGTGTCTGGCAGACTCTTCAGCAACGCAGGAAACTTTAAACTGTCTTTTTGTATTGGCAGTTTGACAGTCACTTTTCTCAGTGTCCTGCATACTGTCTCGCAGACTCTTCCATGAAGCAGGAACTCTGTAGCAATGTCCATCTTGAATCAGCAGTCACTTTTCTGTGAGTCCTGCATGTCCAGTTTATACAGCACAAAATCAAACATTCCAGACAAGAGCAGTATCTTTGTCCAAATGGCTAGTCTTGCCATATTGGAAGTAAACTCCATCACGAGTTTCTTCAATGTCCATCTTCATCTTCCTTTTTGATGCAGGTGGTGTTACCAGGAGCATTTATGTCTCATTGTCGAGAAAACCCTAAACCATTTTAAATGCCATATTCTGTAGGTCTTTGAAAGGTTTGAAGAATGCTTATCTATCTCAAATACATCTCTGCATATCTAGAAAACCTAACTTACCAAGCTATAAGTTTTGACTATTATAGGTAACTATCTAAAATCTGTACTAAATTATACATTACATTTCTAAATGAGCTATATAAACACAATACATAAACAAGAAGAGAAATATACATATCACAACATTGACCTTAAATTGTATCAATAAATGAAAATCCATTCCAAAACAAAGTATTCATATCTATACCATAATATACTCATCAAGAGAGTATTTTTTTTTTTAGCTGAATGTATTCCATTTGAGTTTAGGTCATTAAAAGTGAGTGTTCTACAAGAACAGCAATAGATTCACAGGCCCAATCCCTAGACAAAGAGATAGGTGTGTGTGTGTTTAAATAATAGTTAAGAGGAGGTTGAGAATTTGAGAGGAAAGAGGATTAAAGGAGCATGACAAGATAAAGAGGAAGGAAATACAATAGATGAAAATTATGTGATCATATTTTAATCCAAAATGTTAATGAATGAAAGAAAGGCATTAATAATGAATAATCTAGAAGTGGGTACATTAAATGCCTAAAAATGTAAGGACAAGAAAGATAATGAGAAGGACTACAAAATAGAAATTTCTCCTTAATATACAGAAAACATTAATATATAACTATATAATATATACCTATACATACATACATACATACATACATACATACATACATACATACATACACGGGGAGTTTTTTGGCAGAAGCGAAAGCACCAGCTAGAGAGGGGGAAGGAAGATGATGAGAATGGAGATGATCCCAGACTGGTTCCTCCTAACAGTTTACACGACCTTCAGTGTAGGTTTTGTTCAGGGACCTTCAAATTGACTATGTGAAATCCTAGAGAAACTACCTAGTCCACCTAAGGTTCTGACCTCCAGGGCTGAACGCTCCATCTGTGTTGTTTGAGATCGAAGCACCTTAAGCAAATTACCATGATATAGACAAGAGTGTGCTGCAATTAGACTCATTATTTCACATATTACAAAACTAAAACACTACCAATTAACAGAAAGAGAGCTTTCTTACTCTTAAGAGTAAATAAGGCTATGAGCCTTTTGACTTCATGTGAGAATCTTGGCACTGGAGTTCATGTAAGGGTAGTGTTTAAAGGCAGATCTGAAGGCTTCCTAAGACCCGCAGAAAACACAGGAATGTTTCAAAAACTAACAAGTTCGTGTTACCATAACAGGATCTTTTCAAAAGAAACATTAAAGCCTGTTAAAATTATAACAGAAAACACATATGGTAGAGCAGAGTACAGGAGTATCATGCATTGATCATTTGTTAAACGCCTGATGTTGAACCTACATCACACAGTTTGTTTTCTATGATCTTTTCTTTTTCTTCTGATAGCACTTACATTTATCAGTCGATAAGGACAGCACAAGCATGCTGCTAATTTATGGTGATATCGGAGAAAGGATTATATCATTTAGCATAAGAAATAATATGTTTAAGTGGACTATTAGTTTAGAGCAAGGGTTAATATACTCCAGAGTAGGCAGTTAGTACAGGTCTGTATGTGCACCTGTTCAGAAGGTAGAAGGTCAAGATTGTAGATCTGCAGATTCAAAGCCTGCTTGGTACTACAGATGAGTTCAGGTCAGTGTAGACAACTTGGAGCCAGTCTCTCCTTTTACTTTCTTTTTATCTATTCTTTGTGTCTTTCATATCAAGCATCTCAATTCCATTCATTTCCCATCCTTGCGTATCCACTCTCTGTCCTTGCATCCCCCTCAACAAAATTTAAGGGAAAAACAAAAGGAAAAGGAGGTCAGAATATCGGCGTGGAAGTTGTAGTGTGGCACAGTGAGTCAACAATAAACCCTTCTCTCCAAACATCTTTGCTTGCAAGTGTTTATTGCAAAGTCATTGTTCTTGTTTGAGGTCTCTGGTTTCTGCTACACTATCTGTACTGGGCTCTTACTGGAACTCCTCTTGGTTATTCTGTTGTTGCCCTGTGTTGTGGAGATCCTGCAGCTTTGGGTCTGCAGAACTGGTCCCTTCATGTGCTCTAGCAGATCACAGATGAGGTGACTGGTTCTGGTTCTGGGTAGTTGTAGGGTCGGTCAAACTTCCAGCTCTTCCTTGTTCTCACTTCCAAGGTGAACTCTCCAGCATTGCCTTGTCCAGTTCACCCTTTGTAGTGATGAGTAAGGGGTGGGACAAGTTCTCCAGTTTCCATGTCCCCATGGTCAGAACTCTCACACCTACACCTTCAGGGCCAGCTCATCTGTGATGCCCAGGCCTGGTGTAGGGGCCACTGTCCTGAGTGCTGCAGCAGATGAGGGGCCTCAGGTATTGAAGGACAGGCAGGGAGCACCTTTCTCCCATTCATGCCACCACATGAGAGGTCAATAATGGGAATGGCTCTTCCATGCTCACAATGTTGTGGCTGGCTTGTCCACAACTCTGCCAATGCAGTTGGCTCTATTGTGCTGCCCATGCAAGGTGCAGGGGTGGTAAGCCAGTATTAAAATTAAAGCAAAACAAAACAAAACACCCAGCATATAGTTCAGTTGTAGTGCTTTCCTAGCATATGCAAGGGCTTCAATTCCTCATACAGAGAAAGTTTTATACTCAGAAAAAAATAGTGAAGAACTGAAATAAAACATTTTGTCTGTATACTGAAAACACACACACACACACACACACACACACACACACACACACACCATGAAGTGAGTGAAGCTATCACACTTCAAAGCATGCATTCTAGAGATGCACTCTTGTAGTAATGTTCCATTTCCTAAGGTCCCATAATATTTCCAAATAGTGCAGCCAACTGTAGACCAAGTGATCACATACATGAACCTTGGTTTTATTTGTGTGTGTGTGTGTGTGTGTGTGTGCATGTGCGTGTGTTCTCTTCTTATTCAACACATTACAACTTGACAGTTGGATAATCTCTATAGATCTACTGTCAGAATCACATTTTAAAATGCATCTTAATTTATTTAAATCCATATTTTAAAAAGGCATATCATAAGTATACTCAGTTATAATAAAGAGTGATTTCAATTACATACAATTTTTTGTAGCTGAGCTGTACCATGCAGTTGCACAATTAGTCTAATTCATTAATAATGAGCAACTATTATGTTCCCACTTTGACACATGGGATACTGGAAAGCATTTACAGCCAATCTATTACAAAGCCTTGGTTAAAGAAGATGTAGATATGAGTTAAAATCACAGTGTGGTTCAGTTATTTTGTAGGAGGGTGAAAAGCTTAAATGTGCTCCCTGCTGTATCGGCTGCACATTCATCTTGGGAACTAAGTGTTCTGCCAGGAGAGGTGGCACTCACATTCACAAAGGAGACACGGGCTTTGCTCTGCTCCAACACACTTGCTTTGAAGATGTACACAAGAAGAGGTTGAGCAATTCTCCCCAGTAAGAGGCTGTGTGTGCTTCCATAAATCAGATCCTGCATGGGGAGCTTAGTTTGAATACGTTAACCTTGAGAAATAACAAGTCCAGAAAGCTTGGGGAAAATTGCTAAAAATAAAAGACAAGAAGCAAATATAGGTCCTCCTTTATTCCAGGCTCTGAAGTTCACATCTATCACCTACTAAAATAGCATTCTCTATACTGTCTGAGTGAAAGTAACAGACTATCTGCCTGTATTTCCTTGCTCTTCTGTAGATAGCATACCATCAAGTCCACAAATATATAAAGTTCATTCTAATATTATACTGATACATATTTTCCTCTGACCTAAATTAGGTAAAAATCCTACACTGAAATGGCACATCATGTCACACAATTTCTCAAGACCTTTAAAAAGTTGCACAGAGGTCAGTTTGTGAGAAATAATACATTTATTTATGTACAGGTGGACAGGACGTACCCTTAACTGTTGACTAGTGGTATGGAGGTCAGGGGGAAGCCCCTGAAGATAGCATAAGTTGATGAGGTGTCTCAGTGTGTACAGGCCTTTGCATGATGAACCCATGTGGTAAAAGGAAAAAACTGAACCCTGCTAGTTGCCTTTTCCTCTCAGTATGCATGTAATGGCATGCATACATGCACACACACACACAGGAGTAAGTCAATTGACCAATAAAGAAAAAGGAGAAAAAAAACTTTAAAACTAGAAAATTTGTCCCATGCCTCTAGTAGCTTATAGCAAGTACTTAATATTCACCATCTCAGAGATTGACAAGAAGTTTCAGTCTAGTTCAGTTGGTGCTCAAACAAATTGGGAGTTGACTCAATTCCCAAAGATTCTTCCTATGCTAACCTTAGAACTTAGACCAAGGGGAGAAGAAGGGATACTAGCAAAAAGTTGTTCATCCCAGATGCCTCCTCTCGAATGTAATGTATTCGTAGCTTGGGTAGGTATGGGGCAGTCGGTGATTTTGAAACACTTAAGGTATCCCAAAAGAATAGCAAGCTGATTGAATGAGATTATCTCTTTTACATTTCCTCAAACAATACCAACAACAAAATATCCAAATGTTCAATGATAATAGCTTCTCTGTGCATTGAATCAAAATTTTACTCTGCAATCTATTTTGTTTTAATCAACTGTATAACTCAACAGAACCAAAAGCCATCTAATTTGTTTTTAATCCCTGATCCAGTCTTTTGTTAACAATTATTTAATCAGTATCTCAAATGTGTCAGGCATTATTCTAGACCATCAATTACAGCATTGTGCACAAGTCTCCTTCAAGAATTTGTCGGAAAA
This sequence comes from Phodopus roborovskii, assembly GCF_943737965.1. Taxonomy (NCBI): domain Eukaryota; kingdom Metazoa; phylum Chordata; class Mammalia; order Rodentia; family Cricetidae; genus Phodopus; species Phodopus roborovskii. The sequence continues at coordinate 7,531,652 of NW_026125278.1, forward strand.
AATCAATTAGAAGTATATTTGGGGGAAGTCAGAGATGTGTATGTTTATGTCTGCACAATGTGGATATTGTGTCAATGGTGAATACTATAAAAAAAAAGCTTAGAATGAGTTAATTGTTCAGGATTGAAAGTTCAGGAGATACATGAAATAAGGCCACCTTGGCATTTGGATAGTGTGGTTGAGATGAGGAAAAGAAGGAACAAATCACTTAAGTATCTAGTAAGAAGCAGTTCCCATAGGTCAGAAAAAGAAGCATAAAGATTCAGTGTGGGGCTTTGTTTAGCCCATTAAGATACATCAGCAATACCCATGTGGTGTCCGTGGGGTTAGTAGGGGAGCATGAATCATTAGGAATCACTGGGATTCAGAGCTTTCAGGATCAGGGCTGGTGATTTCCCACACTATTCACTGTGTGATAGAAAAGAAAGCCTTTGAAGGCTTTTGGGTTGATGAGTGACAGAGATAGGGACTCAGAACAGGACATTTCCATGGTCATTGTTTCTTCTGTAATGTATCTCTGCTAAGTGGGAAACATAGGTATGTGATATGAATGAAACTGCAAGACCAATTAGAAGACTAATATATTATCTAATAATTATCTAATACATCAAACTAATAATTATCCCAGGCAGGAGATAATTATTGCTTGAGCTAGGCTCCTGGCAATAGAGATGCTGAGATGATTGGATTTCCATATATTTCAATGAAGAAACCTAAAAAACTTGCTGAATGAATGGATAAAGAACATTAAGGCGAGTGAGAAATCAAAGAAACTGCTTATGGCTTTGCCTAAGCAACTCAATGTGTGGCTGTGCTGTTTGTTTAGACAGGGAAAAGCTTGAAGGATCAGATCTGAGTGTGATAATGAGTAATAATCTCAAATTCTGTTTACAGATAATGAGAACACATTTTCAGATGTGAAGTTCAGTGATAGCGATAAAAGACTAGATTGCATAAAATTACACTGTGTTCAAAACTATAAAGGGCAGACAAGATTGCCTTTGGATGTGTTTCAAGGGAGAAAGAAGGGGAGTGGTTCGGTGCTGGCTGTAGTTCACGTAACAAAAATGAGGATATATATATATGTATATGTACATATATATATATGGATATATATAAGAAATATTAATACAGAAATACAGAAGAGAAAATCAACCAAGAGGTAGAATGAAGTACATGGAACAAAACAGGGACTTGTGGATCATGAATTGTACAGTATTCACTAGGAATTGAATGTATTAAAGAAATGAAATGGACTAGTGGGTTTGGCATAACATGGGTTTGTTGATGATTTTGTTAAGAGAAGCTCTATTGTGTTGTGGTAACAAAATCACACTGATGACAATGAGAGAAGTAAGAGGTGAGCAATTGGGCGGCGAATATGAATCAGTTACTCAAGGAGCTTTGTTAGAAAGAGTCACTGGCAAGTGTAAGGGAAGAGAGAAATACCACTCTTTCTTTCTATCTTCTCTGTCTCTGTGTTGGGGAGAGGATGTTTCATGTTTACAAATTTTCTAAAAGGCCAGGAAATTGATAGTTAAAAGAAAAGAAATCATTGCAGCAGCAAAAGCTTTGACTAAGAAGGAAGGAAGTGGAAGGACAGAGTTGAAGGACACTTCCTAAGGGAGCATGGACATTTCTTTGTTGTGCAGGAAAGTGACATAAAGCACAGGGCAATGGGCTGAGAACAGAGCTATGGAAGATGACACCAGTCTCTTTCTACTGCTACCATATGTTCCTGAGTGAAATAAGACATCTTATTTTGATCAGACAAGCATGAGAAATATAAGAAATTTTAATGATAGAAGTAAGAGGCATCAAAATATTTTAAAGATGGGTCATGGGATGTAGGATAATGCATAATAGATGTAAGAATGTGGTGATAATATTAGAAAGTCACACAGTGTTGGGGACCACAGACTGTGTGTGGCTGAGGTATGAACACAGTTCAGTTTAGGGAAAAAAGAAAAGAAAAATTTGAGTTGGCAGCCATCACATAGATTCTGGACTTCAGACATTTAAATTGGGGCAGTTATCTGTGACGGCAAGTTTTAAGTCTTGACTATGGCACTGGGTACATGAAGGGAAGAAGAGTCATCGGCGATATAGTAGGAGAAGTGAGTCTAGCACTGGACAAGTCTCGTTATACTTCTTAAAATTTCCTACAGTGATGCTGTGGAGAAAACAATGAGCCCTTATCTAAACATATAATAAGTATATGCTTATATATAAACATGCATAATGCATAAACTATATAATAAACATATTTATATTTATATTATATATAATAACTATAAACATAAATATAATACAGTGGATAAAAATGTGACAAGATGATTGCACAAAGGATACAGAGTGCTGGTGTTTGATGTCATGCACTTCTTTTGTGCTGTGAACCCCAAGTCTTAATGATTCCTATTTGATCAATTACCCCTATTAGACAATAGATTCCTTGGGGTAGTTGGATTCAGCACCAAATGACAAGTTTCAAAGATGTCAGTGAATCTAGCAAACTCTATTGTTATTTTGGTAGATTTTTGAGTATTCAATTATTGTGAAAATACCACTGGAGTTATGATGATATTTACAAAGCAGTTGGCATTTACCCTGCACCAATAACCAGGACAGATTCTTTGCTCTTGTTGTCCTAACTTATCTTTACAACAATCTCATGGACCAACTCTACTCTCCACATAAATCAGCATAAAAAGGTGAAAACCACCCTATTATAACTGGTCAGGATTTGAATGTGTAGATCTTCACCTCAAGTAAATGGAGTTTTGTCTATCATCACAACCATAATTATCTTACCCAACATGTAATTTTTGGACATTAGTGAAGGAAAGACCAACCTATACGTGCTTCACATTCAACCACACATATAAGCATACATTGGCTATATTAAAAGAAAAAACAGTCATGTTATCAAATTACCTGAGTGCTTGAATAAGTTGCAAGAGTTTATAACTTCTTATTAAAACTTAAGGACTTTTAATAACTTTATGAAAATAACTTTAGATTCTCTTTCTCTCCTCATTTATATTTCCCTCTATTTCATGCCATGCATGGGGAGACTTCTCAGTTTTAGTTTTCCATTCTTTTTTTTAAAAGATTTATTTATTATGTATACAGTGTTCTGCCTGCATATATGTATGCCTGAACACCAGAAGAGGGTTCAGATCTCATTACTGATGGTTGTGAGCCATGATGTGGGTGCTCACAATTGAACTCAGGATCTCTGGAAGAGCAAACAGTGCTCTTAACCTCGGAACCATCTTTCCAGCCCCTAGTTTTCCATTCTTAATTGAATAAATATATATAAAGCAGGATGCTATAGATGGAGATGAGTAATGTAGATGTATTTTCTTACATTTCAAATTCAAGAGTCCAAAGGCAAGACAGAAACTAAATAAATAATCCTGCACATTTATATTTAAAACACGGTCTTAAGATGTGATTTCTTTAAGCATTTCAGGGTCCAGTAAGAGGATGTAATAGTGCAAACATGATATTAAGAGAATTTTTTTTTCTTTCTGTAGAGTGGTATAGTGGGTGACTGACATTTTTCCTGTTACTGTTGTCCACACTACAAGTAAGATGAAATCTATAACTACTACCATTCTACCCAAGATGATTTAGATCTGTGAGAAGAGAGATAAAGCAAGGGCCAGAACTATCACATAGCAGACGCCGATTGCATAACTTCGGATATAAACTTCATATTCCATGCCAGACAACACTGAGAGGAAGATGCAAGCCTTCTAAGCTCATTCAGTTTGAATCTCTTTTTTCTCAAGTGGAAGAAAATTTGTCTTTCTGTTGACCTCAGACAATGATGCCTCATGATCAAACATAGCTCCATCCTAAATCTCCAGCTGAGTCTATCAGAAGGATGAAGGGGTGCCAGGAATACAGTTTGCAAAAGCCTGCAGAAGATCCACAGACACTCTAGCTAGAAACTGATTTTATTCTGGGACTACAGAGTTGGCCCAGGGGTTAAAAGTGCCTGCTGCTTCTGTAGAGACCTCAGTTTCAATCTCTAGTGCTCACATAGCTGATGTCTTCTTTAGGCCCTCTAAATGTTCCTATACATAAAACAAAAAGTTTAAATACTGGTAATGTAGAAATGACTCTAAAAAGTTTCCACCCATTCAAATTTCTGCTGTATCTCTAAGTTTGATGTTTGTATAATTGAGGAAAGGCCAAGCGTCCTTGCTGAAGGAAGAGCCCACCGTTAGGAGAATACTGCATTCTGGTCCCAGACTGTTCCCCAAGCTTTCCCCTGGACTGAGCTAGCTAATGTTATATGTGGTGGAGGCAAGCACAGCTAAAGCCACTTTCAGTCTCAGGCCTTTGGCAGAAGAATCAAAAGAAGGCCAACCTTCACAGTCCTGGCTTCTACTGTCCTGCCTGCCCCTTAATAAGTATGTATTCAGAGCACATGACAATAGTGCCGTGACATTGTTACTAATATAGAACAAGTCAAAATACAAAGAATTTTAAATGGCCCTGCTTCTTTAAAAAATGATTTTTGGAACCTTTTCTTCTTCTAAAACAGAGTCTCCTGCTGCTCCAGTTGGTAGTGAGACCTCTAAAGTGCCAGACAATGGTGACCATGATGAATGGTCTTCATACTCAAAGGTGTCCCCAGTGAAAAGCAAAGGCTTAAAAAGCCGATTGCACTTGGATGATACCACTCTGGGAGACAATATATGTCTGTGCATGTACTTTGAAAGCCAAGTCTTTTCAGGTGATTGTTAAACAGTTAACTATCGATACTTTGAAGTGTTTCCATCTATGTGAGCATACAGTTAGGTCAGGGAAACTTTCCACACCACTATAAACCTAAAGATTTTTACAAATCAGCTGAGCTTAAATAATTTAATTATGCCCTTTTAACATGGAATAGTTTAACCTTCCAGATGGCTGAGATAAAGAGATATTTCCAATAATCATTGAAGGAATTATTCACTATAATTGACATTAATGTATAATTTACATTTTATAACATTTCTAGTTCTTAATAAGTCCTAATAAGTAAAACTAAGAGTGAGAATAATTATCCCGCGGGCCAAAGTAAAAATGCTATCATTCCCTTTGCTTATGATTTCAGGGCTTGTTATATTTTGTTTTAAATGACTGGCTAGGGCTTTCTCATGTCACATTTAAAAGTTACTTAGGCTAATCAGCTCAAAGCTTATGAAGGTTACTTTATGGGGAACTTAAATGTGCTGTGCTGTTATTCACCAAAAAAAAAAAAATCTATATTAAGTTGTCTATTTTAAATGCAAGAAAGAGAGAAAAGAAGACAAAGGCGGAGACGGGGTCTTAGACTAGCAATTCTCTCCTCAAACCCCACTGTATTATAAAATTACATCAAAAGCGTTATTGTAGCATGCTACTACCTACATCAATAAAATGCCGGGTTGACATATTACAAAGACAAATCAGGATCACTTCAATACAACCAACTCTCTGGGAAGAAAAGAAAGCACAAGGTATATAGTATGTTCTGCCCACAACAAGTCACCAGAGAACATGATCACATGACTCTGTCGTGCTGTGACAGCCTTCATTTTAAAAGGAGAGCTTCCCGGCACAGCAATCTCCCGTCCTCAGATCCGGACAGACAGGTAACTCTAAGAAATGAATCATGAAGTGAGCATCGGATCACAGGCTTCCAAACTACCCCATTCTCCTCCTCCGTTCCTGTGTGCACATCTGGAACCCAAATTGCACTTCAATATTCATAATAAACCTTTCACTTGGATAATAAAAACATTCTTCTTGGAGACTGCCAACATTCGATCATTGTAAAACTGAAACACGGGATGTGGGTGGGGGGGGGATCGTCGATTTATTTCTCCTGAGGTACAAGCCTAGATGCCAAATGCAAATTTACTACTCATTGAAGTCCTGGAAGAGTAGAGAGGTGTAAGTAACCGCACAGTTCTAGATAGATGATAAATCTTCCACGGCTTTTTCTCTGTTAAGTTTCATGAGGAAATCCAGAAAGTTATCTCTGAGAGTAACATGAAGGGGGCTACCCATTCACTCTAGAGCTATCTGAAATAAGCGCCAGAATGCATGTCTGTTTCTCTGGTCCAAAAGGCTATTTGTTGGTTACTGTTGCTCTGTTTGGTTTATATATGGGATCTGTCCCAATCTTTTTTTCCTAAATAGGGAATATTCTACTCACTAAAAAATACTTTACCAATTTTACTGATAAAACTTTGACACTGGACAGCTTATATTCTTTCACCCCTACTAGATTGTTATAAATGATTTTCAGTATCTTTGAAATGTAAAAGCAAGTTAGACTCCACCATGGAGTATAAGAAAACTTGCTACCCACTCTCATTTGCACATGACTGAAGAAATGTTACCCATTGGGAGGTGAAAACTATTCACATGGAAAAGTTCTTTTCTAAGGTGGGCTTGGAAAATGGCTAGCATTTCCTCCATAGGATAAGTATTGCAGGTGGTAGGTAGACAGGTTTTGATTGGTGGCACATGAGAAAATCTAGTGGGGTTGAGCACGGAGTGCTGTGAGAGAACAGGTTTATGGTGATATCTTGCTTGTACTAATAAAGCCTGTCTGGGGGTCAGAGAACAGAGCTTGCTACTAGCTCATCATAGAGGTCTGGAGGTCTGTACATCCAGACAGGAAGTGAAGTAGCTGGGTAGAAACAGGACATAAGCAGGGAGAAACAGGAAATCACTCTCTTGAAGGAGCCTTGCCTCTGCTTGCCTCTAACAGCCCATCTGAGAAAATGCTGCTACCAAGAAGTGTTGGGTGCTTGCCTGTGTTCTCTTGTGTTTAGAACCCCCTTTTAAACACTTGTCAGGTTTTATGTGGAAATTCTTGCTCACATTGGGTGCCAAAATGTAAATGAAATTCTTAATTGCTCTAGATAAAAAAGCTGAAGTCAGATCTAGAGGGAAACGCTGAGAGATCATCACACCTTACCTCCTTAGTGTCTCAGCAGACAGGAGCTTTATTAGTACAAGCAAGATATCACCACACACATTAAAGAGTATGAGGCTTCCAAGGACATTTGAGAACTAGACAGTTAATGATTTCCAACTCCGTGTAGAGTGGTTTGAAGGCATTGAGGTGCTGAGCAATATGACATACCTGAACTTTACTGTGCAAGTATGCATCTGCGTCCTCGGGGAAAATCCCATCACGGCTGCAGGATATTCGGGTTCCTTTTCATTACAGATTCTCCTTTATTATAACTGTGCTTAATGGCTTAATTTTGATCAGTTGCAAAGTCTTGATCACTGAAAGCTGTTCTGACATATGACAACTCATGTTTACACTCTCTCTTAGAAAGCTGATGATGAAATGATTCTGAATACTAGGATTTAGGATTTCTCGTAATACCTCGTAGATCAAAGGCAACCTCCAGGAGATGCTCCATCCATGGTGACTAAGGAAAATGATGAGTGTGAATATTAGTAATAATATGTATTATCTTATTGAGAGACAAATTTGATGAAGTTCTAATGTATGCTTCATGTATTATAAGAGGAGGAATACAATTTGCAAACCCTTATATATACCATCTTTTGCTGAGCTATTCTGTGCCTTAAGTCATCCATGATTAAATCTACATTTCATAGGAAAGAAACATGGTATTTACTTGCCCAACTGCTCCCTGCCTTGTCATTTTGGGTAGTAGTGATTGCCAACTGATGAGCTTTCACTCTTCTGTGTCACCATCTGGCCTTAGTTCCAATTCAGTCTATTTCTATTGTTTATTATTATTATCATTATTATTATGATCATCATCATCATTATTATTATTGAACTTGCAAGAAGAAATAAAGGAAATATGCCTACACATTGTGATAACCCTTTCTTCCTCATCTAGGTCCCTTGGGATTATGGGAGAAATGTGTCATCCAGAAGCCTTTATTATGTTTCATCAATAATGAAGACATGTCTCTGTTGCTGTAATATCACACACACTCTGTAGCTAATCTATCATGCCAGTATTATCTACCCCGTTGCTTTCCATTGTGTTTGCAATTGTTATATACATGATGTCAAGTGTTAACTGTGTTCTATGCAGGCGGGTGATATTGTTTACCTTGATTCAATTGACTTTAAATGTACTTTGAACACCTTTCTTTTATAAAGAATTTAATTTTATTTTTAGTTGCTAATGACTTTTATCCAAGTCCATATAAGGAGTTGGTTGATAACACTGAGATTCAGCAACAACTCTCTGGTGTGGCAGAGGGAGTAGTGGTTATATTCTACTAAGTAATATCTATTCCAAAGGAAAGTCTTTGCTGGGTTTTCAATGGTTACTTAGTCAGCAGGTTGTTGAGTGACTTTAGCTGTGGAGAAACTAGAAAACTCAGCTTGTTTGTTTGCTTTTGGGTGGATTTCTCACCAAACACCCCTTTTTTTGTACTTTTATCCAGGGGTTTATATATCAAAATTCCACTTCTGATGATCTGAAATTGTGTACACTATATTGAAGCACATACAGCAGCAATGAAAGACTGGCAAAAGAGTGCATTTGCTCTGTAGGTAAGCTCTGCTCTTTAACAAAATACAGATGCCCATATCCATCCTTCCTCTTTAGCAAGCATGTATTGACAGCCTCTGCAGGGTGAAAATGTTAGTGAAGGGGAGCCTCCGTGTGTGTGTGTGTGTGTGTGTGTGTGTGTGACAAAAGTTTAGTGCTGATATGCAGAGTCAATTTTATTCTAACCTTAAACTACATTATCATTTATTTGAACATCTTATCTTTATTGCTGTGTGATATGTGTGTATACCAAGTGTGTGTGTGTGTGTGTGTGTGTGTGTGTGTGTGTGTGTGAGGGAGAGAGAGGTGGGGAGAATTTTTGTGGTGGTCTGAGCGTCAGTCATGTCTGAACTTTTACCTTTTTACTTTTGTCATTAGTATATGTGTGTAGACAAGGTGTGTTTGTGTATCAATACAGGTCTGCAGGTGACAGTGTGGCTATGTGAAGAATTAGAAGACACCTTCATGCAACCAGTTTACTCCATATGCCTTTCAGTCAATTTCAGAGATAGAACAGGAGTAGCGAAGCTTGAATGGCAAATGCCTTTACCTACTGAGGCATCCCAAGGTTAGGTGATTTTCCTTGGATGTACTAGAGTGAGATATGGCTCATGGGTCAATATTCTCCCTGTTACACCATGCAGTCTATACCAAGCATCACCCACATGCTTGCACCTACAAATATGAAGAAAATTTGGTTGCACGACTGTGGGAATCAGCAGCACAGGCTTCCTTGTCACCATCTAGAAACAAGCCTTCTGGGTGTGGTGTGATGTGTGTGTGGTGTATTGTGGTATGATGTGGTGTGTGTGTGGTATGTTGTGTGTGGGGTGTGTGTGTGTGGGGTGGTATGATGTGGTGTGTGTGTGTGTGGGGTGGTATGATGTGTGGGGTGTGTGTGTGTGTGGTGTGTGTGTGGTGTGGTGTGGTATAATGTGTGTGTGGTGTGTGTGTGTGGTGTGGTATGATGTGTGGGGTGTGTGTGTGTGGTGTGGTGTGGTATAATGTGTGTGTGGTGTGGTGTGGTATAATGTGTGTGTGTGGGGGGTATTTTGATGTGGTGTGATGTGTAGTGTGATGTGTGTGTGGTGTGATGTGTGTGTGTGTGGTGTGGTGTGGTATAATTTGTGGTGTGTGTGTGTGTGTGTGTGTGTGTGTGTTTGTTTACCCACCCCCTGAGGCTAGAGGAGGATGTCAGATCCCCTGGAACCAGAGTTTTGGCTTTTGTGAGCATCCTGATGCAGTTGCTGGGACCTGGACTCCAGTCTTGCAGAAGAGTAGCAGCAGCCCTCTGGCTGAAGCGCCCCTCCAGACCCTAATGTACTATGGTACTTCCTTCACTTCAAGTTTCTTAGTGTCTCTCACTGTCCCTCCGACCAAGATTGTGATTGCACAGCACAGAAAACAGAGCTGTTTATGGGTGGGATCTGCTTCATGGAGGACCTGCTCATTTTCACGGCCTCATTTTCCAAAAGTCCGTTCACATGTATCTCCTGGAATCTGCAACTCTTCATACTGAATGAGGCCTTGGGGTGGGGGGAGTGTGTAGTGTAAACATGGAAGAAAATCTGATTTTGAAAAAGCTACTCACTAAAAGAATCTCCAACTTCCACGCTTGTTCCCAAATCCTTCAGAAAGGAATGAGCCAATCTGCCTGCTTTTCACTTTAATTCAATGAGGTATTTGATTTTCCACTACTGTCTCAGCACTGTATTAAAACCTTGTTACTAGGGAATAAAAGAAAATTACCTGTAATCCCCTTTCCTCAGAAAGCGTGTTATTATAATGGATTTCTCACTTTAGTCTGCCTGAGCTGCTTCGGAGAGACAACTTCTGCATTTTAGAGTACCAAGGCACTCACCCACCTTGCATGCTCCACCCAGGAACTGAGCCGAATTCACCTGCTGAGTCTCAGGAAGAGACAGGAGGCATGTGAAGTACAGTGGCATAGCATGGATTTGAGCAGTCAGGAGACAAGGAAGCTAGCACTAAGATAATGTTTCAAATGGAGCAACAGATCTGCTTTCTTCAAAAGGTATCTCCCTCACCTACAAGTATGAATTTTTCAGGGCCAGGGGAACAGAACTGATGTCCCTCAAATAGACTTTGGTAGCATATTCTCTGGTCACTATTGAGAAGGGCTGTGAACAAGGAAATTCCTCCAAAAAATATGTGGTAATATATTGTATAACAAATATTGATTTGTTAAAGTTTGCCTGAGGGTCCAGAAAGCAAAACCGGCCACACTAGTTAGCTACAGAAGCCAGTCAGTGGTGGTACACACCTTTAATCCCAGGACTAAGTAAAAAGACAGATAGATCTCAGAGTCCATGATCACCCTGGGCTACCAGAGAGTGAATCAGAGCTCAAGCCTTTAATCCAAGGATTTGAGAGGTATAAAAGGTAGAGGCATCCAGTCTGAGAGTTCGTCTCTAGCCACATTGAGGAGAGCATAGGAATCTGAGTGAATCTGAGGAGCTTTGAAGTTGGGAGCAGTCTGAGAATTGCTCCTTTGTTCTGAGCCAAGGTAGAGGTAAAAGCTAATGGTTGGCTGCTTTGATTTCTGATCTCCAGCTTGAAGGATGTACCCCAATATCAGTCCCTTGGGTTTTTATTTTCCCTGCTACAAAAATCTGTCTTGTTTTAAGAGGGGACAGCTGGTGCCACTACTCTGCTTTGTCTGTTATGTTGAGCCTTATCAGCCTGGGGAGATCTCTCCACAGGAAGGTGATTGGGAAGATGGCCACAGTGATTCTTACCCAGTACTCCAGAGGAGAGACAGGAGACAGGACATGTTCAAGGCCATCTGTGCTATAGTAAGTGTGATGCTTCCTTAACACACACGCGCGCACGCGCGTACACACACACACAGAGAAAGAGAGAGAGGGAGGGGGGAGAGAGGAACTGAGGGACAGAGAGGGGGGAGGGGAAGAGAGAGAGAGCAGGAGGAGGAAGGTTACCCACAAACAGATAGATGCACACAGCTGGCTTCCTCATTCTTACTTGCAGGCAATTGATTTGAAGTGTATGAATGTTTTGTCTGTCTGTCTGTAAGTGCACAATGTGCTTGCTTATTGTCAGTGGAACTGGTGGCACTAGACTTAATATTGGTTGTGAGCTTCCATGTGAGAGCTGGGAGTGGACGTGGGTCCTCTGCAAGAGCGGTCAGCACTTTTATCCATGGAGCCATCTTTCCAATAATTAAGGCAGATTCTTTTTTAATAAGATAGTCTCTCCTCTTCCTCCCGTCACAGTTTAACTTCTGGCAAGGCCCCCCAAAGTTGTTTAAGCTCCAAAGTGTGTGTGTGTGTGTGTTTGTGTGTGAATCTTCTGTGTGTTGTGTTTGTGCTGTGTGTATGTGTGTGTGTATCTTCTCAGCATGTGCCTATGTATGTGTGTATTAGTGTGTATTGTCTCTGTGTGTTTGTGTCTGTGTGTCTATGTGTGTGTGTGTGTGTGTACATGTGTGTATCTTCTCTGTGTGTGCCTGTGTATGTGTGTATCATCTCTGTGTGTTTGTGTCTATGTGTCTGTGAATGTTCCAGCTATCTAACCCTCCTTTGAATCTCTAACTTTACATAACTCTTGAGCTTCCGCATATCAGTGCTTTTGTGTGTGTAACCCTGTTTATCTACTGCGAGTTTATTTTATAGGCTGTAACTATCAGAACTTCAGAGTAAAAAAAGAAAAAAGAAAAGAAAACATCCCAACATTGTAAAACATCATTATAGTAGTTTGTAAATAATGAAAGGTGCCACATTAAAGGTAAAACATCTACTTCCTGTTCTTATATTCACCTTCCTATTTGGTAGAACAAGAACTGTATTTTAGAACCATTCTTTCAGGCATGTATCTCTTATTTACCCATCATGTGTGCTTTCTTGCTCTCTATTTGGTCCTTCATTAATGGTCGAATGAAGTTCAGCTACTGCTTATTAGGGATAACACAGAAGAGGTGGGAGCAAACACTCGTGTAGTCTTGCTACAAAGCTGTTATGCTGCAAGGAATTTAAAATTGTTTTATGGAATGCCTAAGAATGTAGGCACCATTAAATGAAGGAAATTGAAGATTTACAAGGTAATTTTCTTAAGTTTTCCCCTGGGGTAGTAAAAGAATTGCTATTAGTAAAACAATTGATTGGGAGCATTAGCATGGATTAGGTAATAAAGAGGCAGAAGGAGGTAAAAGTCTTGCATTTTATGTTCTTGGGGTATATTAGTGTGTGTGTGTGTGTGTGTGTGTGTGTGTGTGTGTGTACTCATCACGGAAAACTTGAGAGGAATCAGTGAGTTGATGTAAAAGGATAGAACCCTTTCCTTAGTGAGACAGCACAGTGGAGGCCAAACCTAGCATCTATTAGACAATGATTAACAAGTTTTACTACAACTTCTTTGCATTGTGACTTCTTCCATCCTTTTACCCAAGCTCAGTTCCTCTTCTTTGTCACAGATATATTCCATGAGCAAACTTCACTAGACTTCTTTAATAGCAGTGTCCATTTAAAACACTTCCTTCCAGGACTGGTCCTGAGATATAAGACTTCGAACTTGATCATTTATTGTTGGCTGTTGGCAGCCAATACAGTTGCTCTGTTAAATGCTCCCACTCTTCAGAGGTTTCAGTACTTGTGTCAATACTTTCTGTTCTACCTCCAACCCATGAGTTACTTTTGAGAATATCAAAACACATGTAGTTGGTTCATCTAGGACAGGTAAGAATAAGCATAAGTACAATGAAAGAGCTTACTCCTAGCAGAGTAGTGCGAGGATAACAGAAAAGAGTTTAGTCTATAAGACTACCATGCAGACTCTATAAACTCTCAGCACCCACATGCAAAGCCAGGCATGGTGATTCATATCTGCAACCTCTGTACTGAGGCAGATAGAGACAGGCAGGTCAATGAAGCTCACTGGCCATGCAGCCTAACCAAACTGATAGGATTTGATGTCAGTGAGTGTCTGAAAACAAAGAAACAAAAAAACAAGGAAGGATGATAGAAGAAGACACTGTCTTGCATCTATATCCATTCACACACACACACACACACACACACACGTATACATATATATATATACATACATATATATATACATACATATATGTGTGTATGTATATATATACATACACACATACATATATATACATACATACATATATACATACATATATGTGTGTATGTATATATATACATACACACATACATCCCTACAGGAACCACACTAAACATAAAATGAAGTGAAATGTTGAGATAAGGGTATGCTAATGTGTTTGTAAGCCATTGAAAAAGGTGGAGGTTTACTTGTAACAAAATTTGAGCTTTTGAAAAAGAGGGACTTTTAACCTGATCCAGTGTTGTATTTAATAAATAAAAATTTGGGTAGTTTTGCCTGGAAGAGACAAGGGTACCATTTAGGAAGTTCTTACCATACTGGATGGTGGCTGGGAGAATTGACCCTGACAGATCCATAGCAGCAGGACAGTTAAGAAGTAATTAGTTTCTAGAAATAGGGATCAGTAAGAAATCTCAGGACTAGTTTGATATAGAATATTTTAGAAAAAAAAAATGAGGGCATAGGAAAGAGCCAATCATGACCCCAAGGCCTTTTTATTCTACAAATGAAAAGTTCAAGTTTCAATTGACTCTGCTGGGAAATAGTTTGCATGGGATACATTACATGAATAAAATAATCAGTACTTTGGCCTCCCATAGATTTTTCCTTTGAGGTATGGATTAGGCATCCAGGTCAAGGAGAATATCCAGAGATAAAAGGTGCTGTGAGTTAAAAGTTCTGAGGAAATATGTGCCTATCCTTGGTTGCTCTGTTTCCTTTAAAGTTGCCTTCCTAGACTCACGGTTTATTCTGTTTGTATTCATCCTTAGTCTCTACACAATTTGCTTCAGCGACTAATGGGATCTCTCCTGAGTTTCAGTACCACCGTTTCAACAGCTTCCTTGGTAGCTTGCACTTAGTTTTTATTGTATTCACTTTCCCATTAATGTGCCTGTGCTTCATTTTGAGTTGTTCCTTTTGGGTCTTACAGGAAATGTCCATCTGGTCATACTTCTAGGATCTACAGTCACTGTTTACAGATTCTGTTTTACTGTTAAGATACCAAATGTTCAAGGAATTCTGTTTTTCTTTTCTCCATGTCACCACAGCCCCATGCTTTAATGTCTACAAAAGCCAGGCAGTAAACAAAACTGAATAAAACATAAGCCCAGAATGTAGCTAGTTTGTAGAACATTGGCCTAGAGTTTGAAAGACCAGGTTTCAATCCTCAGCACTAACAAGAACAACAGAAATGAAATAAATCTCACATAGAAAATATAAACTAGAAAGGGACAGCGTCACTCCACACAGTATCTGATTTATATAGGTCAATGAAAACATTTAAATATTGGAAATAAGACAAACTTACCCTTGAAGCACAAGATCTTGGGTTAGATCACTGTGAGTCAGCCTTGCCCCTCACCTGCCCAGTCATGTATCCCCTGTGCTGAAGTCAGCAATAACCTTTGTGCAAATAGTTTGGAGATAAATATCACTGACTTTGATATTTCTCACATTATACATGAACCATTGAACTAAAAAACTAGGGAAAACATGAATAAATTTTTCTTTTACCCTAAAGAAACTGTCCCCTCAGAGACTTTTCCAACAGTTCCCCTATTACTCTACACTGCTGATACCCAAGAACCACTTCCATCCAAGGCTTCAAACTCTTAAATACACTATCCTTTCTAGGATAATATTAGCTCTTCTAGTGACTTCTGACTTAAGCATGTGATCTTATGTTCTGATTCTTTGAGTTATATGGTAGTTCTATTGTCTTCCTTTAGTCTTCACATGTCCTTTGAAACAAGCACATCGTTACTCCAGAAAAGCTTGTGTTTGAGATATAGAAAGTGAATGAATGAGAATGATTTTGAGGTACATCTTAGGTTAATCTAGAAATAGGCATAGTTGCTATAAAGAGAAAAACAAAACAAATCACATCTCAGATCTTGAGAATTTTCTAGTAACATTTGTATCATTTGCATGGCATACAAATAAAGTCATAAATTTGCAAACAACCCATGGTGGTACCTGTCTAAAGGCTGCCTAGATTGTGTTGAGTAACTGTGTTCCTTTGATGATATCACTGTGTTGTCAAGTAAAAAGGATGGTGGTGAGAGCAGGAGAGGATGAGTGGCGACCACAATATATTAATGAATTAATGAAATTATCAAAAGTTAATCAAGTTTTCAAAAGAGAGAATAAGAAGTAAAGACCAGGAAAGCAAAGGAAGGGAGGGGAGATGAAGTGGGGAGGGACAGAGATAGGGAGGAGAGGAAGGGAGGGAGGGAGGAAGAGAGGGACAAAGGGAGGGAGCGAGGGGAGATAGAGGGAGGGAGGAAGAGAGGGAGGGGGGACAGAGGGAGGGATGAAGAGAAGGACAAAGGGAGGGAGGGAGGGGGAAAATTTTGTTTACGTCTGTAATTTTTCAGGTGACTTTACATAAAGGATATGGTTAATCATTATTACTGAGTGCTTACTTTGTATGGCAGACTTGCCAAATATTCATTTTGCATGACTATAATTGTCTTATGAACTTAACAATTTGAGTTTCCTCAACTGAACCAGAGTTAATTCCAAACACATGATACTATATAGAAAATGTATAGAAGCACGCATACTCTTGGGATGTTTAAGCTTTGCCTGTGTTTCTAGCTTATGAAAATGTTTTTGTTTTGTTTTGTTTAGCCCATGTTGTAGTTTGAATATGAAATTTTCTCCATAAGGTCATGATTTTGAACATGTGGTCTCCAGATGGTGGAGATGTTTTCCAAGGTTAAGACACCTTTCGCAGGTGGAGCCTAATTGTTTTATGTCACTGGGGGTGGGCATGGGGTGGAATTTCATAGCCTAGTCTCATTTCGTATTCTCTCCATTATTGCTTCTATTGTATAGATAATGTTTGATCACTCTGTTTCCTGAATGTGAGGCTTGGGTTAGTCTCCAACTGCCATCTATTGCTCCATGGTTATATTCCTTGGAGACTGTAAGCCCAAATAAAATCTTCCTTTCTTAGTTTGCTCTTGGTCCAAGTATTTTATCACAGCAACATAAAAGTGACTAATACAGCCCATTTTTCATTCCTATAACCTCTAGCACATTTAATCTCCACCCTTACTCCCTAAGTAATTCTGTTCCAACTAGCTGAAAGTTCGTCTTCTGCCTCATATCAAATTACATTCAGCACACAGAAGGTATTTTAACTTGTATCTTTCTTGGCTAAGAAAATTTTCTGTGGAAGCTTTGACCAGGGGAGGAAAAGTTTGTAACAACAGTGATCAATACCAGAACCAACACTATAACCCCTTCCTAGGAGAATTCAAGCCACACCCACTTCCCAGAAGCCCCAGCAGAGACTATCACCTTGGCAGTCAGTCATTCTACTTTAGCACAAATAAGTCTTTCTTTGCCTTTTCTTCAGTTCTGACAGCTTTCTTTAGCTCTGAAGGGCACTTATTTTACCAGCATCATGTGATCCAATTCATAACGTCAGAAGCACGCACACAGTCCATATGGCAAAGGAGTGACAAAGTAAAGGTAGTAATTTAAATCAGACAGAAACTACCAAATGAGTTTATGAAATATTCTGACAAATAGTTTTTTTTAAATAGTCTCATCATGAAGAGGCAGAAAGACATTTCTTCAGGACTATAAATTCTGCAGTGCATGTAATATCAGAATGGTTAGAAACAGTGAAGGAATTTGAAATATTTTATTAAAGCTTTGATGGGACAACTTTGACACACTCAGTTCTTTGTTTTTAAGAGCTAAGATGAAAGATTATTAGTACTCTTATGAAATAGCAAATCTTGATATTATTAATAGACATGCAGGATATGGCCATGACAAAAATCTATTATGTTCTCGACAAAATTTGCCTTGTAGAGTATGTCATTTTTTTCCAATGTTCATGTGCATCCTGAAAAGAGAGCATTGACTAATGACTGTATTCTCTTCTGTCACAACACACAGGAAAACAAGTGTGTTGCTGTGAAAAGAGCAAGGCCCTGTGAGGATATGGGAAAGGATCTGTGGATTAAAGAAACAGATAGCATTGTTTGTCTTATTTCCTTAAATTCAGACTAGAATCCTGGAAATTGAACTTTGGAAGAATTAATGATATGGTCATAGGATCAAAAATGTTGCCTGTCAGTGAACTGCCTGCATAGCCCAAATTGCTCTTGGCGTCTCCTAATGTCAAAGATAGAGCTTCCTCAGAGTCTGCTCACTGTGGAGCATAAGACAGATGCCCTGGCTATCTGTATAACTCTGAGTGAGTGTGATGAAGGGGTTGAGACACTTAGATGAATCACAGTCTCTGTGTCTAAAGTAAATTTGTCCTCAGCCTCCCAGGCTCACTGAATATTAAGATAAGGCAAGGGGGATTGGTACATATTCCTTTTGGTTTCAGAGCTGACACATGTGGAAGTGATTCCAGCCTAGACGATCACATTCCTTCTAAAAAATGTTGGCAAGTCCTCAGAAACTGTGGCCAGTTATGATTATCATTCTTCTGAACATCATTTGAGGAAAAAATAAAGTCTGATAGAAAAGAAAGGGAATTCTGGCATCTTTATGAATCAAAAGAAAATATTTTATGGAGACTAAAGCCTTGCAAAAGTAGCACAGAAAAAAAAATCAATAGAACTTGATGACTGTCTTTGGAGTGCAGGAAGGAGGCTGATGTAAATTTAATTACTGCCTTATTAGGCTGAGCTTTGGACCTGGGAACCCCAAGAAGTCAGGTTAAATGTGAAGAAATCAGTTCATGTCTGTCTTCCCCCATGGCAGGAAATGTTATCCTGTGTGTATAATATTAAAAGGAAGACACAAGGCATTTGCTTCTAAATGCCAACATAATAATGAACAGCATCCTATTCACTGTCACCCAGAATCTGTTATATAGTATTCTGGGCTATGGAGTAGAAATGGGAATCTCTCATTCAAAATGAAATATGTTAGCCAAACATTTAAAGCTAAGCAAAGTCAAGAAATTCAAGTGAAATGTTTTAAAGCTTAATGGTGATCAGTGATCAAGGAGGAAGCTCACCAAGAAAAACAACTCTTCAAAACATAAGAGAGTGGACAAGTGCTACTGTGGGTTTGATTGAAATGACCAGTTTGGGAAATAAATCATTCTATATATAAATACATTGGAAATCAATGTGTTATTTATATGGCCAGCCCCAACAGCATCATGGAAAAGCTAAGCAAGT
Organism: Phodopus roborovskii; assembly: GCF_943737965.1. Lineage (NCBI taxonomy): Eukaryota > Metazoa > Chordata > Mammalia > Rodentia > Cricetidae > Phodopus > Phodopus roborovskii. The sequence continues at coordinate 7,550,472 of NW_026125278.1, forward strand.
TTATGAAGTACCAATTCTCTTAACTTTTGTCTTAAGAGTGTGTGAAGAGACACCATGATCTTAGCGGCTCTTAAAAAGTAGGGACTAGGACTTCTCTCCTGTCTCTAGGTTAAGGCAGTTATCTCTCCATGGGGGATGTGTTTGCAAGGTCCTTTTGTGCACCAGGGATACATCCTGGTTCCACTGTCTGAGGTCCCTTAGACTGCTCAGTCCTTCTGGCTGAGACCCATATTCAGAGGGGCCTGAGTCAATCCCATGCTGGCTTCCCAGCTATCAGTCTGGGGGCCCATTAGCTCCTACTTCAAATGACCTGACAGATCTGTATAACCCAACCTGGATGGCATTGCCCTACATGTGGAATTGGGGTGGGGGGATGGGAAGGGAGGGTGGTCAGGGTGCATGTGAGGGGGCAGAAAAGGTAAAAAGGGAGGGAGGGAGAAGGAACTGGGATCAACATGTAAAATAATAAATTAAATTAAAAAAGAAATGTAATGAAAAAAAGAAAGGTAAACATTTAATTGGGATGGCTTCACATTTCAGAGAATTAGTCCATTATTATCATAATGGAACATAGTAGCATGAAGTCAGACATGATGCTGGAAAAGTAACCAAGCATCCAGGCATACATATTTCTGGAGAAGTAGTCAAGTATCTTAGAGTTTCTGTTGCTGTGGAGAGACACCATAACCACAGCAACTGTTACAAAGGAAAATATTTAATTGAGGTGGCTCACCTACAGTTCAGAAATTCATTGTCATCATGGTGAGACATGGTGGAAGGCAGACAGCCATGCTATTGGATAAGTAGTTGAGAATCCTATATCTTGCAGTCAATGGGAAATGGTCTGTCTCATCTGGAGTAGCTTGAGCATACCGAACCTCAGAGCCCACCTCCACAAGGACACACTTCGCCCAACAAGGCCAAATCTACTCCAACAAGGCCATTCCTCCTAATAGTGCCAATCCCTTTGGAGCATTTTCTTTCAAACCACCACAAATGTAAACTAAATGTTTACATGAAATAATGAAATATATTATTATAAAATAGAATATATATGTGTGTGTATGTACATATATGAATGGGTGTATGAGAGAAAGGGGGCAAGACAATGTCTATAAAATATCTACTCAAATAAAATATGCATTGTATTTATTAAATATTTAGAGACATAGAAAATGCAAATTCTCTCATAATTTGAGTTCAACTTGTTTTTTCAAAAGACAATTTATACCAATTAGTCATTGATCATTATTCTCATACTCAGAGCATAAAACATACATAAAGGTTTAATTTATTTTAAAGTGTGTATGTGTTTTCCTAGTCTTAGTAGATCTCCCTGTCTAAAGCTAGATGGAGTGCACAAGTCACCTGGTAATACAAAAACATTCTTCCTGTAAATATGGCAGTCTATAGCAACTTGTGTTGAATGCTAAATGCTTCTACGAAACGGAACTATGCTCTGACATGTTCCACTCTTAATGTGACTTCTTGGAGAAAGGATCTTTTCTCTTTGGGAGCATACTTCATGCATTGCTTACTTGAAGAGACACATTGATTTAGGTACCAAACAATGATGCTCCAGTTGGAGCATCATAAACAAAATAGCCAAGCAAGTGGATTTAACAATTAACTCTCACTCACCTCCCAAACTGTAAGGACACTCTGAAAATATAATCAAATCTATTTAGTCTAAATCTAGAGCAAGAGTCTTTATAGAAGCCCAGAGTTAATTTTGATTAGTCTTCAGTGCAAGGATATTATTGTTGGCGGCAGTATTTTTCTCTTTCTTTCTTTCTCTCTTTCTCTTTTCTGTCTCTCTCTCTCTCTCTGTCCCTCTCTGTCTCTCTTTTCCCTCTTTTTTCTTAGCACATAATACATATTGGAGAGAGAGAGAGAGAAACTAAGAAAGAAGTTGGCTCCTGAAGAAGTACCTTCACTCTTAAGTTCCATTCCTTGAAAGGATATCATTTATTTCTTAAAGCAAACATCCAACTTTATAGTTACAGGCCAGAAGGACATTTTTTGAGCAAGAAAAAAATAATAGATTCTTTTTTTAATTGTGTAGGGAAACCAAACTTTTTTAGGTTTCTGTTTTAGGGTTTCTATTCATGTGATAAAAGTGTATTTTATCTGGTCATCACCAAAGGAAGGTAGAGCATGAACTGAAGGCATGGATTCTTATTGCTTCTGGAGCAAGACTGGAACTACTGGGTCACCAGCCTTCTGGACTAAATAATGAGTGCTTATGGGGCACCAGTGAAAGGCAGCTACTGTGCAACAGTTCTTGTTCTCAGTTCCTACTTTGTGATTCATCTGTTATTACCATATTACATCTTACTTAATAAATTCTGACACCACACATGCACACATACTGGCACACACACACGAACACACATAAATGCACACACACACACACACACACACACACACACACACACACCATGCAAGTACACAAACACATCCCCCGGTTCTGTCCCTTTAGAGGACCCTTACCAAATGAGAAATTTTTTTCAAAGTCTTTCTCTGATTCAACCCCAGAATTGTTTCCTAGAAAAATAGAGAAACAAAAAGATTTTTGCAAATTATATTATATAGAAGTATAGGCAATTGTGTAGACGTAAGTGGTAATTTGTTCCTTTTTCTTAGTATGCCTCATGGGCTTACATCCAAGAACCTGGGGACCAGGCAGAAGAGAAGACTGTAGTGTCCCATGCCTGTTTTATTCCCAATCAACATTGGATACTAAGTTGGTTTATGGATTCTAGGATACAATCATGTGCCCTCCATTGACTGTCTATGTGACCATGTGATGTTATTTATCCACTCTGTGTCTCTAAGTGTCCACTTTAAAAATTGTTATGGAGACTTTCTTTTAGTACTGGCATGGTACTTAGTGATGGTAAAGTGCCTGTCATAGTACTTGGACTGTGGTAAATACCATGTAACTATTACACATAAATGTCTGTCATGTATACCTAAGTACTATTTCTGAGATATCAAATTTATTTATAAATAATATGTTCAACTGAACTAAAGTTGCAGAGGTCTGGGTCTTACCATCTTATGACAAGAAGAAAGTCCTCTTATTAGGTGGTTTTTCATTGTGTGATGGTTTGAACGAGAATGGCTCCCTTAAGCTCACATATTTGAGTGTTTGGTCATTAAGGAATGGGAATGTTTGAAAGGGCTAGGAGGGTTAGGATATCTTGTCTCTTTGGAGTAGGGCTGGCCTTGTGGTAGTAAGTAGTGTCTGAGGTTTCAAAAGCTTACACCAGGCCCAGAGTCTGCCTGCCTGCCTGCCTCTCTCTCTCTCTCTCTCTCTCTCTCTCTCTCTCTCTCTCTCTCTCTCTCTCCTTCCAGGCCCAGAGTCTGCCTGCCTGCCTGCCTTTCTCTCTCTCCCTCCCTCCCCTCCCCCTCTCTCTTTCAGTGCTTCTGCCATGATGATAGCAAACTAAATTTCTGAAACTTCATGCAAGCCCTACTTAAATGCTTTCATTAACGTTACCTTGGTCATGGCACCACTTCACAGCAATAGAACTGTGACTAAGATGGTTTGTCTGGGGTTTTGGTTTTCTTTTGTGACATATTCTCTGTATCTCAGGCTGGTTTCTAACTTGTGTAGCCATGGGTGACCTCAGAATTCCAATTCTCTTATGTCAACTTCCTCTATGCTGGCATTACTATACCACCATACCAGGGTGCTAAGATGAAACCAAGGGCCTTGTGAGTGCTAGACAAGCACTCTACCAAATGAGCTACATCCTGGACTCCTTCCTACATGTTTTCTGGTTTTCCTGTCTAGTTTGATTTAAGCCTGTACTATTTGCATTGATTTCTACAAGTGGGATGAATAACTGCTTCACAATTATAAAGCTGATTAATCTGTTCTCATGCTAATGGCACTCAGTCCCTTGCAAGACAGGATATAAAGATGACTAATGCACAAAGCAGCATATAATCGTTGGAGTAGATTCAGACATGTGGACAGATAATACTATGACATAGGTAAAGAGTGGGGATATGTATTAAATATAATAGAAAAAGACAAACTTTGGCTTCTGAACAGCACTGTAGTTAATATTGATTTTTAAGCCTATCACATAGGTTCCCCAAATATGAGGAGCATTTACCTAGTCTGTAAGATGGAAGTGGAGGCCAGTTGTAGTTCTGTAGCTAAGGCTTGAGACTTGCTGGAGATGTGTGCTCTGGGGACTCCATCATTGCCAGACCTTATTGGCAGAGCTAATTCTGAATGTAAGCAATTCTCATTTTAGGTATGTTGAGGAGCAGGCAAAATGTCAAGAAAAAATTTGCAGGAAGGCTTAGTGATGGGAGATTAGCTTGCATATGAGTTATTAATAGTAACATTATAGCACCATTATCACCCCCACCTTAAGTTGCTGGCGTCATCATTTCCATTTGTATGTCACTCCAAGTGACCTCAGAAGCCATATCTGCCATGCCCCTCAACAGTTCCGAGTCCTTGAACTAATTTCCATGTACCCATGTGGGGCAGAATTTCTTTTTACCATGAATTGCCCCAAATATGTTACCTTGAGATATCAGGGTGCCTGACTTTTGAGTCAATTTTATGTTTTGATTACTTCAGTGTTGCTAACTTTTTCAGCAAACTCAAATAAATACTGACTTAAAAAATTTCTTTGGGTGAGTTTTGGACCAGAATCAAAAGTAAAGGTGGCAAGCTTCACTTTTTAACAGCCAAGAATGTTTTAATGACTGTGTAAATTATGTTGAAATGTAAGTAAGAGATAATATTGATTATGATGAAGCTCCTGAACACAGAAATATTTCTCCTGGGCATTTTCAGGCCATCGGTTTATATGTGCCTCTGTCAGTGTTAAAAGTTCAAGGCTACAGGAACCCATTATCTACTATAGAAAGAAAAAAAAAATGGAAAACAGACCACTTTTGCTTTAGAGGGAAAACTGTCTTGATATTCTACGTATCTAATTCCTAGACACTGAAATTAAGGAAAATAGGTTAATACCAAGTAAATATTGGAGTCAGGCAGGAGAGGTCTGATCTATTTCACTATTTGGAGTCGAGATTCCTATTTGATCATAGCCAAGAGAGAATGAATTCCAGGTGTTGGTAATTTGTGAAGGTCTCTTCTTTGTATGCATTGAGAGAATAGAGCCAAGTATTTCCCAATTTAAGGGAGGAAAAGGGAGAAGAATGAGAAATGCATGCGTGTGTATGTGTTTCATCATGAAGTAATATATGCACTTGGAGAAGAATCTGAAGCAGTCTCCCATAAACTTAATACAGGGGTTCTTTATCCTCACATCTCTTTTAACTTAAGCATGTATATGTCCCTGCCAAATATCTGCTTCCAATAGAGGTAGAGGTTTCAGAAAAATTTAATGAGATAGGAGACAAGCTTAATCTCTGTCCGTTAAGATGATCTGCTTTCTTAAACTCCAGATTTCTTCCTGAAGATCCAGCACCAACAGACCACACCTGACTCCATCTGGAAGTCTCTCTCTTACTCTCATCGTCTAAATCAATGTTGATCATCGGCCTCCTGGTGTTTAGAACATCCCCGCAAAGGCGTGACGTGGGCGCATGACTTCTTTACAGCGCCTCATCTAAACAGTCCCAGATACATTTACAAGCTCAGCTTCTTTTCTTCTTTCAAATTTATCTGCACAAGGAGGGCACATGGGCAATGCTTCATTATTCTGGCTGATGGGAGGGAGGAGCAGAGTGGATGATTTAGAAAAGGAAGTAACCCTCCTGATAAACTTGTTAACAGCAGCGCGAGGGTCTTTTATTTGAAGAAATAAAAATAAGTATATATCTGGGAGGTATTCTTTGGGGGACTGACAGAGGAATGAAATGAATTCTTAAGATCATTTCTTTCCCCACATTAATATTTCCACTCACAAAAGGCTCTTTCCATGTATTTATTTATAGAAATAATGCCCACCTGGCAGGAGGATTCTGGATTACAGGAGTGTATCGCTGCTATTTGTGAAAGAAAGAGGACTAAAACAGCACAGGAATATATTATGGCACAGAAAACATTAGCAGTGATTGGAGGCTGAATGAGTCAAAACATACATTCTTTAAAATGGAAGAGATCTGAGCTCTTATTTTCAGGTCAACTACTTGACATTTGTGCAATACCAAACTTGTTAAGGGCGGGATACTTGCTTCCTTCTTGGGCAAGATCAGGGAATGAAATCCAGCATGAAAGTGGTTAGTGTTAGGCAATATGAGTTGTCATGTTTTGTTGATTAATTTTCCTTGTCAGACTTGAAAGAATTACTTGGAAGAGACTCTTCTCACTGAGGGATTGCCAGTGGACATGTCTATAAGACTGCCTCTGTTACATCAACTGACGAAGAATCACACAGCCCACCGTGGATACCATTGTCTGTATTTGGGTCCAGAACTGTGTAAGAGTGGAGAAAGGTAGCTGAAGGTGTGTTCACCTCTCTTTGCTCTTGATGGTGGCTACAGTGTGCCCAGTGGCCTTGACTTTCCTGCTATGATGGTCTGTAACTTGGAATTGAGAGTTCAAATAAGCTTTTTGTCAGACTATTTTTTTATCATAGCAAGAGAAGTGGAAGTAGGGAGTATTTATATGGAGGATAATTATCAACTATGATGTTTTCATTCTACTGCAGAACGTGAAGCCAGGCCTGGCTCTCTATTGTACCTATTGCCACCCTGAACTTAGGGCATTTAGCTGGTGGATCACAGAACACTATCTCATTAGTTCCCAAACCCTTTCCCTATGTCCTAAATTCCACGTATCTATCACCACACACAATTTCTCAGGGAAGGAAAGTTCATGGGACATATAAGAACTTCCTCTGACGAAGAGCCTCTTCAGGTTGTACTGGAGATGCCCATCGGCGCTTCTGAGTGGACACCTGATAGCTGCTATGGACCAGAGAGTGGCTGCCATATTCACATGCCTGGTTCTGAGCCAGAGGGCTTCGATGTGGATCTAAGTAAAGCCATTCTTCACTGGACACTAGCTTTTCCCAAAGGATAGGCTGTCCAAAACACAGAGGCACAGGATGACTGAAATATGAGCTGAAGCACCTGCCAACCTGCTTCAGGAGTGACCTACCTGGAAGTCTGTCACACAGTCTTGATCACGTCGTCCACCCCTGGCTCAAGGAGGCAAGGAACTGCACAGTGAGGGACCGCCAGACACACTGCGAGGACGGTGCATGACCACAGTAACACCAGGGGAGCCTCCCCCTTCTTATTTTCAATATGCAGATCATAGCAAGAAAACAACATTGTATTCGCTTGTTCCATACTTTTAAAACCAGCCCATGTTCATGCAGTTACCTATTAATCCATAATAGATTATACCATACCTCGGTTGCCTTAAGTTAATTCTTCCTCAAGCATCTTGGTGTGTCAGGAGTCAGTAGGCTGGTTCTACTGGAAGGTCTTTCCTGAGTGTGTGTACCATTTGACAACTCCTAAGTAACTAGAGAAAGGTCCATTCCACAGAACAATGTGGTCTGTTGGCTGAGCCTCCATCTAGGCAAGGTTCTAAAGTGGCACCAGCTGCATCTAAACACAAGATCGACAAACACCTGCACAAACGGTAATTCACGGTTGGTTAAAAATACACCCAAGGCATTTTCTGTTTTTCACACATCTAGTTGTGTGCCCAGTGTATGAGATTGTGAATGACAGACAGAACAAACACTGCTCTACTTTGCGCAGCCCAAGGCAGGCAGTTAACCAAGTCTTTAAGGAACATGGGGGGAAATAAGACTCACCTGTTCCCCCAGAATAAGGAGGGCATAGACGTGTTGAAAGAATGGAAGGGATCCGAGTGAGCAGGGTGCCATACTGATCATATCAGTATCTGATGTCACTGTTAGAGTAGTCTAGTTATAGATAATATCTCTGCTGTATTTAACCTTTGGGAATTATTGAATTTAGTTTAATACCTAGACATTTAAATAGACTGAATTTCTTTCGAAGCAGTCTTGATTAGGATATGTCAGTTACTCTTTCCTAATCCACATTGTTTTTCTGATCTTAGAATCAGAAAAAAAGAGAAGTTAGCTTCCATAGAGTGAGAACCATGTGAAATTATAATTTCATAAAGGTTATTCTCTCATCCATTACATGCAGACTGTAGTTCCCTCCCCCCCACCACATACATCCCTCCTTTGTCCCCCATGTCCTTTCCTCCTCTAGTTCAGAAAAGATCAGGGTTTTTACTCTGGTCATACATGATATTTTGGAACCATGTAACCAAGCCACAAAGAATATTTTAAAATTTTAAAGTGTTTTTAGTAACTTCTTTCTGAAACAAAAATATGACAAAGCCCAAACTGTGAATTTCAAATACAATAGAGCACAATAGAACTATTTGCACAAACTTTGTGATAAAAATACAATCCTTTTATTTTCATCACTTTTAAAAGTCCGCTAGACTGATCGATTAGTTTGTCATTATCATTCCTTGATAAAATCCAGCCAAATCTCCTCTTTAAAAGATCTTTTCTTTTTTTTTTTTTTTTTTTTTTTTTTCTTTTTGGCAGTTAGTGTTTCATCCAGCCACCTAGACCAGGTATCCATCCCAGCATCCTCATCCTTAGGTATCACCTGTAGAAAACCATGCTTCCAAAGTCTAACTGTGAATTTCTAACATGTAAAGGATTAGGGTTAAGAATCAACAAAAATGCCATCTCATGACCTTTTTTGCTTCAGAACCAATTATATGCCATATATTATATTAGATTTCAATTTAGAAAGTGAACTTATTTAGACGGGGTACAACTAGAATCTGTGTAAATCACAAGACCCAAGACCTCTCCATGGGTACCACAGCCTTGCACTCAGGCTATATTTATTCACCTAAACAAACCAAGACTTAAACTACAGAAGTGCCCACAGCCACATAGTTAGAGACAAAGTAATTCTCTCTGCCTGGTTTAAGGAATGGCTACAAAGTACGCCATCGCAGGGGAAGAATAGACCCTAATGCGGTACACAGAGTGGACTCCGTCATGCAGCACATGGCCAGCAGGCTCCAGGCATTGCAGCTGGAAAACAGACCTCGGGCCGGCCAGGAGCCCTCCCCACAGAGGCGCTTGCACATTTGAGCTCACTGCTAATGAGCAGAGCATACCATGTAGCCCAACAATCACGTTATTATCTAAGCATTATATTTGGAAGAGAATGCCTGGTATCCTTTTATAGATTTATGCTATTTGCTCCAAGTTCACACTGAGAAATTGAGATTAAGACGAGAGAGGGAGGAGAGCACTACACGGAGTTATCAAAAAGGAACTTTGTACCGAGCCAGGGCATTTGGGAAAGATATGGTCATTAGCATTTTTATGAGCTTTCAGCTTCTGTCTTTTTTTTCTAAATCTGATAAGAGATCTGTCTTCTCTTAAATGTAATGATCTGTATGTTTGCCTTCATTTGCAAGTTCAGAGTCTGGGTGAGGGGGGATACAAATCCAAGTACTGTCTAGTACTGAGGTTTCCTTGGGGTGCTGGGACAAAAACAAAAAGCCATTCATCCTTTAATAAGTGACTTCATGCAGAAGGATGCAACATTAAAAAATGAGCTATTTTTGGTTTATTTAATTTTGCAGCAAGCCCTAGGCTCTCGGGCTTACTCCTCTTTGGCGTATGTAGGGGGGAGGATTGTGGGGTGTGCAGCTGAGACCATCCATGCTTCAGAAACCATCCTGTGGAAATACTTATTATCCGCCGAAGTATTTCTTAAACTTTCTAAGTGTAGGAAGAAAGGGATGTTTATTTGTAGTTTCTGAAGCCATTTCATCATGTAGTCCGGGCTAGCCTGGCACAGCACTATATATGTTAGGATGGGCTGGAATCTGTCATCTTCTTGCCTTGGCCTCATTAGTTCTGGGATTGTATATATGCACTGTCACACTAGACTTGCTTGTAGGACATTTAGCTTGTGTTTCTGTGAACAGTATGCCTCTCATCTCATGAATTAGGTCCCATGGACTCGACATGTTCCTTTGGCCTCTATCATTAGGATGTAGCATTCAAGGAAACTTAAGAACCTGTATTCTGAATCCAGATTCTTCCATCCTTTGAAGCTTAATCCTACTCTTCATGAGGACAACTCATTACGCCTCTAGTTTTCCATCTGTGAAATGAGAATAAAATTCACAGAGTTTTGGCATATTAAATGAGATTATGCACATAAAGCAATCATGCCAGTATTGTATTACTTATTATCACTGATGTCTGTGCATTGTCCATTTCAGGAAAACAGTTTTGAAAATGGGAAAATCAGATGTATGTTACAAAGCAGTAGATGACCCCCAAGTTCCACAGTTTGCCTCTATGTTCTCAATGACTTGTGCGTCCTGGATTCTTCGTAAATCTTGCTGTGACCGTCCTTGCATGATCTCTACTATCTGCTGACGAGTGAGAAATCTTCCCCTTAAGGTTCATCACTTCTGAACTTGTCCACGGCTGCTGGTGCTATTTGTGGGAGTTACAAAGCCTTTAGGAGGAGGAGCCTTATTGTAAAAAGTATGTCATCTAGTACACACTTTGAGTTTGTAACCTAGCCTCATTCGTCCTGTTCACTCTGCTTCCTGTGTTGGTGAATAGTGACCTCCCTGCTTCCTGCTTCCTGCTTCCTGCTCCTGCCACTATACCACACATTACTCAGCATCACAGACTATCCCTCTGGAGTAGTGACCGCAGTATACTTTCTTCTCTTCAAATTTCTTTTGCTCCCAGAAAAAAAAAAAAAAAAAAAGAAAAGAAAAGAAAACTAAAAGAGCACAAAATACAATACATCAGTATTTGTAAGAACCCTGCCTCACACTATGTACCCTTCCCAATGCCCATTAGGTATCTTTGCGAGAGTAAACCCAAATATTCATGTTTTTTTTTTTCAATGCAAGGTTGTGAATTAGATTAAAACTGATAGAATGACACCAGATTCCATGAGCATAGACGTTGCCCAGTGGTGTGCTGATGATCAAGTGATGGGGAATGGATTTAATAGAAAAATATTTCGTCATTTCCATCTTCATGCGCACTCTCTGGTTCTTTTTCCATACCGTCACCATTCCAAAAGTTATTCTTTGAGATTTAAAAGTAACAGAATGATGATATTTTCCCTTTTCAAAGAACAAGTGCCAATTCATGCTGACACATAATATTTGGATGTTATTTGTAATTTTACTGGCTGCATCTAGAAGATACCTACATACACATTTTTATAAATTCCTACATACAGATGTTTATTTTTATACACATGGACATTCCTCCTTTTTAATTTATTTCATTATTTTTGATGAGGTTAGAATTGGGAGGAAAGTGATTTGCAACATTTCTTTTTCTGTTTTTGTTTTCTAACACTGCCCAAGGATGTGTTAGCATACAATATGCCCTAAGTACACAAACACACCATCTCCTCTTTGGTGGCCCTTTACAGAAATGTGCTTGGAGGATAAAATAGAGGTTCAGGAAAATAATAAGAAAAGGAGGGTGGGCTGTTTCACCAGTCAGAGTGTTTTAGGGAGAAATATCTGCTGGCAAGATCTGGAGGTTTCTTCACCTATGAATGTCATGTGTATCATGGAGATTCTAACTGCAGGCTGAGGAAGCCATTTCCTGGGGGAACAAACAACCCCTACTCTTGGCACATTGAATTATGTTTTAAGTGATAATAAAAGTACAGTAGCCAGCCTCCTAAGTGGGCAACTTACCTTCTCTATGTCAGCATAATGAGACTGATGTGTGGGCTGCTACCGTGTAGCAGAGTGGTAACCAGAAGGACGGGGATCAAATGATAAAATCTGACTTCAGGGTTGTGTCCTTCTGGCGATGGTGACTTCCCTTCTGTCTGTCTCTCTGTCTCTCTTGGGTCTCTCTGATGGAAGCCTGGAAGCCAGATGTCTTGCCATGAGGACTCTTGAGCAGCCCTGGAGGCCCACACAGGGAGAAACAGAGGCCTCCTGCCAACCATTAGTGAGGAAGAGAGACTTCCTGCCAATGGCTCTCTGTCAGTCGGCCACACTGGGAGCAGATCTTCTTGTCTGAGAAAGTTGCCAAATGACTGCAGTCTTGGCTCTGGTGTCAACTGCAGCCTCGTGAGAGATGCAGACTCACAGAGATGCTTGGTAAGGATTCTTGACTACACAGATTTTGATAAAACATTATTGTTCATGACACTGAGGTTTGAGGTCATCAGTTATTTAGTGATAGCTAAATGCATGTGAGAGGGCCAATTGAAAATAAAAATCATGGACAAAGGAAAACATTCAGAATCATTTTCATAGTGAAACTTACATAGACAAAATAAGATTTATAAGACCTTTCACTATATATATATATATATATATATATATATATATATATTCTCATTAGCTTTGTGGGGTAGTGAGTAATTCATAGTACTTTTCATAAGTATGATGTGTAGGTATCCATTAAAAAACCAAAGCAAACAAAACCCCTTTTTAACTCAGACACCATGGCACATGGTGCCATGGGAGGCAGAGGCAGAAAAAACAAGTTTGCTACACGGTGAGTTGGATGCCAGCCTGGAGTATGTGAAACACCATCTTGAATAAAATGAGTTTTTAGTATTTTAAAAATACTGGGGGTTGAATTGATGGCTCCGCAGTTAAGGCATTTGTTGCTCTTGCAGAGGACAGAATTCATACGGTGGGTCACAACCACTTGTTACTCCAGCTTCAGCCTCACCTCTCTTGGCCTTTACAGACATTAAAATACACATGGGACACATTTGTCCTTTTTAGATGTATATTTTATCAAGTGTAAATTTATTCAATAATTAGATAGATTAAGGCTGGTTTTATTTGGTAAATTATATGTTGAGAATAGTAGTCAGGTAACAACTTCAGTGTTTGGAATACGGAGGTCTGATTTTGACTGCCCTTTACTTAGGGTAACTTTTTCCTATGCTGCTTTCTCCTTAGCTAGCACATGTGAATTTGCAGTTTCCTTTAGTTTCAAACATAGTCTTAGTTGTAGAACTAAATGCTCTTCTTTAGCTTCCCCAAGAGAAAATTGGGCAGCAAACGTTCTGTGAGAGCTTGCCTACATGTCAAACTGTTATATATCTTATTGTAAAGGTGATTAAATTTCTAAAGCAAAATGGGCACTGGATTATTGACCACTTTGTATTGTTTGCTCTTTGGAAACTTCATACATGCATATAATTGATATGCCACAAAGCTGATGCTGGATAAATTAGGAGAGATAAAATATATGTCTGCGCTGTCCTTGATTGCTAGTAGAAGAGTGGGCAAGTTTCTCACCATGCTCATACATCGCTCTTGTTGTCAACATGATGCTATTGCTAATGCAGTCAGTCTCATACTCTACCTTCACAGGAAGAAACTAGCTTGACAAAAGGAGGAATAGGAAGGTTGGCTGTTTAACTAAATCTTGTGATATCTCAAGTGAGAATCTGTGATCTGTAGAACTTAATCATTTCAGCCAGAAGGACTGAGCAGTCTAAGGGACCTCAGACAGTGGAACCAGGATGTATCCCTGGTGCACGAAAGGACCTTGCAAACACATCCCCCATGGAGGGATAACTGCCTTAACCTAGAGACAGGAGAGAAGCCCTAGTCCCCACTTCACATGGCCTGACAGATCTACATGACCCCAACTGGATGGCATTGCTCGACATGTGCAATTGGGGGGATGGGAGGGGAGGGTGGTCAGGGTGCATGTGAGGGGACAGAGAGGGTAAGAGGGATGAAGGGAGGGAGGGGGACCTGGGATCAACATGTAAAATAAAAAATAAAAAAATAAAATCATCTATAATGATATATAATCAATGGGGAAGAAAAATGGTCTATTTAAATATTTTGCTTAGAATTGAAATATCCCAATAAGTCTACATTTTACATCAATCACTTTTACCTGTGGTGCCATTTCAAAATAAACAAGTCCATTCTGGGTTTTGCTTTGTTTCATTGATCAGATTTTGTACAGGGAGGGCAAGATGGTTCATCAGGTATTTCACAGGACCAGAGTTCAGTTCCCAGCACTCAGCTGAGACAGCTCATAACTTTCTATAATTCCAACTGCAGAGAATCTGACACATTCTTATGGCATCTGTGTGAGCACCTGCACATACTTACACATATACCCATATACAGACAAACACATGATTAAAAAACTAATTCCTAAACCAACCAACCAACCAACAAAACTCATACTGTATTTTAAAGCTAATTTTAAGAACCGAGTGAGACAAGAAAGAGAAAGTAGCATTATTATTCCAGGTGTGTAATAATATAAAAATACATATTAACTATCCATTGTTTCCTCCTTCTTCATTGCCTTTGTATTGGTGGAAGGCAAGACATAGAGGGACAATGAATTGAAATGAAATGTTAACCCAAACAGGACCATAGACAGGAATAAATACATTGCTCTCTCGAACACACATCTCACCATGGCATATTGACTTGTCATGACTCACAAAAGCAAATGTTTCTGTGATAGTTTGGATGCATCTGGAAACATCCTGCTTCAGCTTGTTGGGAAAGTTAGACTTTCTGAAATGCTCACGAAGCAGATAACAATGAGCCACAAGGTGTCAAATCTACCCCTGTCAGGAAGAACCAGGAATATCTTCATAAGGTTAATTTGGGGTCTCTGTATTGCTGTCAAAATAGGGGCATGTGAACATTTGGCATGCTTAGGACTTTAAGAATTGCTGAATAGCTCAGAAATTTCACATCATTACAGGGGCCTCCCTGGCAAGTGTGCAGGTGTCCAGTGCTGCATTTTAAGCAAGCTGAGAATTTATAATCTTGATCTTAATGCACAAGGTAGTTAGTCTACTGGGTACTGTGTTTTCCTGAAAGCTTAATTTCCCTCTCTGCATTTTACTAATGTTACTGTTGCTTGTTTAGAATATTTAATTAATGAGTTTTATTTTTAACAATCTGCCTGTGCCCTGGGGCTTTTAAAACAAAAGACATAATTTTTTAAAATCCAAACAAAGATTAATTAATTAAAATAGTCCTTATAAATTATTGTCCCAATACTCATTTGGGAATATTTTCACAGGCAAAGAATCAGGCAATAAAACAGCTCCTCGTATGACTGTGAGACTCTCAGAGTCCCTCTGTGGCTTGCCTAAGGCATGCTCTCATAGTCGACTCACCCCTGCCTTTTGGTGATGGAAGCTGTTGCAGTTACTCAGAAGGATGAAAAACAAGGGCGAAGATGGGGAGAAAGGAGAGACAGGAATCATAAAAATAGTCACACGCTTACTGATCACATCCAGGTTTTATTTTTCCGGTTGTTATTTTTGCTTTTAGTTAGGCAAGGGAGAAAGACAACGCATATAAGTATAAGAAGAAGAATTTGTTTTCAAATGTAATAATTTTGGCATAGCTCTTCTTATTGTTACCTAATGCCTATTTAGTTTAGCATCCTTCTCTGTGAGTAAAATTACCTATTTAAAGATGTGTTGCTTAAGTTTTCCTCAGATACTATTACTCACCTAGTCCATAAAAAACATTTAACACCTTGTTTTATAGTTTAAAATAGTAGAGGGAAATGAGTGGGGTGTTTCAAGGTTATCTAGGGCTCCATCGCATCTGATTGAAAACTTGGTGGTCCACACTGCAAGGCTGACCCCATGCCTTCAACTTCAATCCTGAATGCTATTCACTGTCAGTATTATTATTAAAGGATCACTTAGAGGATTCATATTAAGATACACAATTTCTTTAACCTTGTTATCTGGGAAAGTGATGACTTTAATAAATTTACTTTGTTTTGCAGGTTCTAGTATAAGTAATAATTCAATGTATAATCTAGTCCACTGAGGTTTTACTTATCATCTAGTGTCAATTTAATCATTTATAATGGTCAAGAAAATGTCCAACCTCTCTTGTGAAATGAACTACATAACATCATTCACAAGGTTTCTTCTCCTTTAAAAATGTGAATAATCCCTATTCTGCCCTCTGATTTCTTTTCTTGTCTTTTATCTAAACAGACAAAAAACAAAACAAAAAATAAAAACAAAAACTCTAAAGTTTATTAATTCTTTTCTGTCTCACTATAGAAGCTTGTATTTGTCCTCTGTCTCTTTCCCTTTAATGCCATGCGAATTTGTAAGGTTTTAAATTTTTCCTCCCAGGAATACCATTGTTTATTCTGTGTTTTGATTTCTCTCTTGTGACATCCCTCCTTCTGCCTGCTTGGGGCATCGGTTTTATTTCATCCTGAACTCTTTAAGGCCAATGGTTGGCTTGAAGATTGTTTGCCTTTTTTTCCTTAGCAGACATTTCAGGATAGAAATTTTGAAGCAATTATGGCATTTGCTTTATTTGATATGTTGGGTGAGATAATTTCTTATAACCCTTTTGTCTGTTTCTTATGGACAAGGTCTAGGTCCAGTTTGGGTCTTTCACTTGTCTCCTCCTCCATCTAAGTACTCAAGTTATTTTAATGCATCATCTAATATGTTCTGTTTAAGTTACCTTCTTTTTTTCCCAAGATATAATCATTGTTATATCATATACCTCATCTCACATTAATTTTTTGGATTAAATTGTGAATGAATCATGATGTTCTGTTTTCCCCCTTCCTTGAATTTCCTTGATCAACTCTCTTTGTTGTACTGATAGCACCTGAAAACAAAATGTGAAGTTTTCTATTAGCACAGGCTACATTAAGTAATATAATCTAAACCTTGTCATACAGTTTCACTTCTATACAATGTAAAAGACACTAGCAGCTCAAACAATAACAATTTACAGGTTATACACAGCCTTTGGACCAGAAATTTAGGCTGTGTTTACCCGGGAAACACATTATCCCCTTTGATATTAGTTTGGGTCAAAGGGATGAATTCATCTGGGGTTAGTTGCACTGGAGTGTGTAAGAAGGAAGGTGTGTTTTCCTTCTCATCATCTCAACATCGTCTGTAATTATTCAGTGGCCAAACTCAGACCTCATTATAGCCCAGAGCTTGACTCCATAGAGAATTCCAAGTGCACAAGCTCTTGTGTGCCAGATCTTTTCCAGATATGTATGTCGTATTTGTTAATTGGCCTAGGCTCTTTTGCAGGGACAGGCCAGGGATGACTGTGACAGGCAGGTGAATGAGATGTTTATACTGTGAGATCTGTAAAGCCAGAACCACTAACATATAAAACATTAGGGTAATTAAGCCAGGGGCCATGGGTACAGGAACAAAACCAGATCACAGTGCCAATAACGAGTTCTTCTGTATCGTCAGCATATACAAGTTTTCCTGTGTCAATACTTATTTTCTTCAAAAGATAATATTTCTTAAATGGAGGGTTAATTAAAAACATCATTAGCAATTTTTATCTACTTTGAATTTGATTGGGGGGATTTTTTTTTTTTTACAGCATATGCAATTCTTATTCTACAGACTTAATTTTTTTCTCATTATAATTTTTAAATGTTACTTAATGTTTTCTATTTCATGCTGTTTCTTTGTATTTATCCGCTATGATGTTTCAAGATGGCTGTATTAGATTTGAAAGCTGCAGTTTTCATTATGGTTAGTAAGATCTGAGACATTCAATCTTTGAATACTCTCAACCACATTCTCCCTGTCTTTCCCTTCTGCAAATCCAACTAAAATATTTTGATTATTTTATAGTACACTCTGCCTTATTATCTTATCAACACTGTTACTGCTACTGTGCATGTGTTTCCACGTATATTCTTTCTCTTACCCTCTGCTCTTGTCTCTCATACTGAATCAATTACTGAAGGCCCACAGTATTACTGTACCTTCATTTCTGACTCTCTCTCTCTCTCTCTCTCTCTCTGTGTGTGTGTGTGTGTTCATATGTGTTCATGCACACATGTGCATATGTGTAGGTCAGAGGTCATCCTCAGATGTCTTTCTTGGGACTCTTTAACTTGCTCTTCTGACACAGGTTTCTCCATTTTACCAAGAACTTAGTGCCTGGCTAGTCTAGGTGTTCAGGGAGCCCAGGAATCTGCCTGTCTCTACCTCCCTAATACTAAGACAACAAGGTCCCTCAGCTTTCTACTGTACGTTTGGTTGAACAAACTATGGTCTTTATACTTGTATGTTGAACCAACTGGCCTGAATCATTTCAGCCTATTTTAATTGATGGAAAGTCATGCAATCACATGTACCTAGAGGTATACTCAAATTCCACTTTACCTCAAGGACATATGATGTCCAAATTTTGTAGTAAATTTTAGATTTTTTTTATATTATAGAATTTGTAATGTCCTGACTAGGTAATTCTACCACCAGAGCCATCTGTAGGGATGCGTCTCTTAAGTAGGACCTCTCTCATTTCGCCTAGCTCATTCTTCTCCATCTAATTCACTTTGTTTTCACTTGTGTATTGCTTGTTTCACTAAAAACAGTAGAGGAATAAGTAATCTGCACTGCTAGAAATGGGCACAGACCTTCTTCCATTGAACCACTTTTCTCCAGCCTACATTCAGTCCCATGTGTAACTGAGTCGGAGACAAGCTCTCATTCATCTGTAGTTGGACATAGCTCATCTTTGCCTTTTCTAACCCCTTGTGGGTGCCATCAGGACCGTTCCCTGCAACAACATGTGAGCTCCAAGCATCTATAATTTTTTTAAAATCATTTTATATTTTGGCCAAGTTATTACAGCTTCGATTATGGGCTTTTCTAACTTCTAGGGTAACAGCAGTTTTTTTCTACCTCAATTCTTCCAGAGAATTTACACCAACTTAGAGCAGTCTCTGATCAACCTATCCCTCTTCTGCACAGCTTCTTCCCTTTCTCTTACAATGGAGAATTTTCCTATATACGGTGAAGACCCCAGCTGCCTAGATTGAGTTCCCACCATTGTCTTATCCTGTCACAGCCTTGTCTAGTAGAAAATCTAATGCTTCAAAGGGCTCTCTTTCCAAAGTGTTGTTTCTATTCTCCTGGCCACTCTCTTCAGGTGCGAAGAAACAGCTTCAGATAGCTTTATCTCAGATCTGCCTTGAGCTTTGTCTTTAGGAACTGGCCACAGCAGTGAAGAAAAGCTCATGGAAGGAAGATAACAAGTCTTCTGAGATACCCAGATATTCCATCTGCCCTGCCAGTCTGCAAGAGATTTCTTAACTCAGTCAAGGTTTGGTTTTAGATATTAGCAACCTAGAAGCGGTGAAATCCCCCCCAGACCCATTAATTACATGGCTGGTTCCAGAGTCTTAGGATGTTAAAATTTAGTTTGGAATATCTTAATATAACAGAAAATAAGTTACTACTCTATGAATGATAAACTTCCAGCAGAAGGACACATAAGTCAATGTGATGAGGCCATTAATAAGCAGACTTGGTCAATTAAAAAAGGAATGGAAATAAAGGTTGGGTGAATTATATTACACAGGATAAAAGAGAAATCCAGAAGAGCATACAGATATAAATTGTTAAATGGAAAATCAAAGGTCAGCTCTTCTTTAAGCAAAACATTATCAGGTATATTTAAGACATGAAGAAATGTTAACGTTATTCTTTGGAAACTTTTAATCCCAGCATCCAGGAGGCAGAGGCAAGTTGATCTCTGTGAGTTTAAGGCCAACCTGGTCTACAAAGCTAGTTCTAGGACAGGCTCCAAAACTACACAGAGAGACCCTGTCTTGATAATAAAAAAATAAGTAAATAAATAAATAAACACAGGAAAAGAAAAAAAGAAACCACTCTCATAACAATTGGTTCAAGCAAAAATCATAAAAACATGCTAAATAGCAGGTGAAACAATGGTATCTAATGAATATTTCCTAATTACAAAGACTCCTGCTCCAGAGAACCATGAACCAAAAAGTGACAAAGACTTTGCAATGGACAGAACCTGGTTGGCAGCCTTTTAACCAAGTGACCAAAGTTAGCATCACTAATAATAGGATAACTAGCTGCCATATGTCTTCTCATATTCTGCCATGAGAAAGACA
Source organism: Phodopus roborovskii (assembly GCF_943737965.1). Lineage (NCBI taxonomy): Eukaryota > Metazoa > Chordata > Mammalia > Rodentia > Cricetidae > Phodopus > Phodopus roborovskii. The sequence continues at coordinate 7,570,421 of NW_026125278.1, forward strand.
TAATATCATTTTCATTGTGTTTCTGCCAAAAACGCATATCCTGAATCTAATTATGAGAAAATACCAGACAGGGCCAAACTGAAAGACATTTTATAAAACAAATGAGCTGTAAGCTTTAAAAGCTCCAGGATTGTGAAACACAAAGGAGGGTTTAAGAAGTGGTCCAGATTAAAATGACATGGAAATTAATTGTATCATGTGATCCAGGTTGTGATGATGAATTCACAGAAGAATCACTTTGCTATGAAGGACATCATTCACGCTATTCACACAATGTGAATAAAGGCTGTAGATTCAACACCAGAGCTCCATTAACGTCAATTTCCTGCATTGATAATTGAGCAGAATGATAATGCAAAGGGTCTTATCTTTGAGGAAATAATGTGAAGTGTCTGGAGATAAAGCAGCACACATTCATAAAGGTAAGATAGCTGCTGTCCTCATAAAGGCTGACACTCATAAAGGGCAATATGTAAGTTATTTCCTCTAGACATAGAAATTTAAGATCATTCTTGACATTAAGACATATAAAACAATCAACCAAAGATACAGAAAAATATTAGCAAACATACAACAGCGTTGGCAGTCACAACAGATAATGTTTATTGTCTTCTAGCAAATGAGACAAGTTGGAAACATTTTTTTTTTCTGCACACTCACCTGGCAATGGCAAATATTTTCAGCTCCCAGATTTTAGTTATGACACAAAGAATTTACTAGAAAGATGTGCTTCTTACATGATTTGTGGCTTTTGAGTGACCTCGGGGGGAATGTTATCACAGATGATCCCATCATTTAAAATGACAGTTGCTCCCTTTCTTTTCAGATGTTAGCTAATACCTAAGAAATGGCTTTTTGTTCATACCTAAGGGTCCTTCTAACAAATGCTGTCATGAATCTTTGGAAATGCATACACCTGGGTTCTCAGCTGGAAAATCTGAACTATTTCACCTCCCAGTTATATTGCTCAAGATTTATATGAGGCACTAGACCTGAAAAGATCCTTCAGAGATCATAGTTCTTCTATAATGTATAGTGAGTGGATTACAATTAAGTACTTACTGTTCTAAAGTCAACATGTAGATGCAATCTGATGAATTTAATGTCAACTCGAAATTAGAGTCAGTATTTAAAATTCCTCATTTATTTTTTTTTTTTGCAGATCCAGTGAACTGTTTCCCCATCATGTTGGGTCTTTTAAATTTGGTCACAGTAGACCAAAGTAACTAGTTATCCTGAATGCAATAATATACAAGAACACACACACACACACACACACACACACACACACACACACACACTCACACACTTCTTATTTGTCAAGTACAGCAAATGCAGTATAAAGTGACCAGGTGGTATGTACATCATTGAGAATAACTCAAGGAAAAGATGAACCACAGCATAGATTTGTTTAACCATAAGAAAGAAGTATTAAGGTTGGGAGCCATGAAATACTATCTATATTCTAGATATAGAAAGTATAATGTGCTAGTGAAAATATACAAACTGTGGTTACTTTTACAAGAATTATGCACAATCAAGCCAGTCAAAATTTTAGCATGGATGTTGGAGAAACACAATGTCCTATCTGTAACTGAGGAGATATTGACAATTAATACTTACTGTAGGTTGGAAAATTATTTTTCTTTGAATGTGTAGCCATTGCTAGGTTGCCCAAGCACTGGTGGATGGCTGCACGTGGACAGCACAAATTGGACTTACAGGTTATTTAGAGAGAGAGAGAGAGAGAGGAAAACATGATGTTAGGAGAACATATTGCCCAAATATATTATGAGTAATGAGAATATGTTCAAATTTCATTGTATTCATATATTGAATTCTTTATGATTAAATTTAAAAACTACATTTTCAAGATCTTAATAAGACAAATTTATCAACCTATTCAAGTATCAAACACTTAAGATATCCATCCACACAATCTATTGATATAATGATAGTCACAAATATATGAACTTACAGTACCTATAGTGTATAAACATACACATACACACATGCATATATAGCATATATGCATACATAAATACATACAAAATTCATCAAAATTTCCAACAAGATTTTTCATAACTATATTTTTGCAAACTTCATTGGTATGCTTAATTTATCTAATAAATATTTTCTCAATAGAGGTAAAAAAAACAAAATAAAACTAACTATTCTGATTTTATGTAAAATCTACCATAAACAGTTTACCCACACAGGGTAACTCTATGAAGATTTACTTGTTTGATTGCACAATATTTTTGTTCACAAACTACATCACAAATTCATAAGGACAACTAATAAGTGTGTCAGTGCTTGGCATAGAATATGTACTTAACAAGCACTCAAAAAGGAATTTGAATGGTTGGTTGAGCTGATGCTTCTTACATAAAAGCAATACATATTTTCTTTTATTTATTAATTTACATCCATTTTATGTGTATGAGTGTGTGCTTAGATATATGTGTGTTCCTGAGGAGGCTAGGAGAATGTCATGGACAACCTAAAACTATAGTTAAGGAATGCTCTGGTGCATAGGGTAGGTTCTGATAACTGAATCCAGGTCATCTACAACAGCCATAAATTCTCTCAACCCCTGAGACATCTCTCCAGTCCCTCATACCTTGCTCTTAAATTTATTTTTACTTCAGGTTAAATTTGCCTTAAAATGTGTCTGCAACAAACAAGAGAAAATTTATGAAGAAATAATTGTGGCATTGTTGAAATTTATTTACTACATATTGACTCAGAATTCTGCAGGATCTAATGCACCACTCTGTTTTTGAGATACCTAACTCATCTCTTTCTTTACTTGTTCACTATTTATTGAACTATTTGTTCACCTGTGTGCTTTGTACATCAAATTTGATTGCAAATTATACCTTTATAGTTTCTCAATTTTAATATACAGCTTGATTAATTTTGGCATTCCCATAAACCTGATATTAGTTTTCCTGTTTCTTGAGATACTGAACCCAGGATAAGACTTTTACCATTGGCTTCCCTAGTTCTCAGAACCTGGAACATGAACTGGATACACATCACTGGCTACTGATTCTGCACCTCTCACACGGCAGATGAGGAAATCATTATTCTCTAGCTCTTAGTCAATTCCTCATGCTATATGTGTAAGTCAATATTATCATATATTATCATTCTAAAAAGATTTCAGTAGGGGATTGTGTCATTGCTTAGAATACATGAACTTAGTTATTTTTCAGTCACTTAATCTGGCTGTATGATATGATCAAGAGGAGATAGTAAACATCAAAAACATGAGTCTAATGCCAGGATAACATAGAACACTGCTCTATTTCAAACTCTTTTTATAAGTACAAGGAATATATTGTGAAATGACAACTAGATCTGCAGCATATAAGTCATAAATCAGGTGAAGCTTCCCTTGTGTCTCTGTGTCCTATTATGACAATTTCTAAGTTAAAAATGTAGATGCTTTAGGACCCAGTCGGCAGAGAAGAACACAAACATGCCTGCCTAGTGCTGCTTGTCCTAAAAGAAGGCTTGCTCAGTTCATGTTTTGTGGAAAACGAGGTGGATCTGAAGAGGCCAGGGTGATGAGAAATCAACTGATGTGCATGGCCTGATGGCCACCCAGGGCCATGGCAACTTTAGGACTTGGGCTGTGACTGAGGGTGATGTCTGGATCTATGGCCTTGCTGCAGCCACTGTATGCATTGATATCTTTGTCTCCTGTTACCACTGAAGGCCATGAGGATTCCAAAGGTCTGGGATGCCACATGTGGCCATGTTGGTGCCCAGGGGCCATGCTATTGCATGGGGTCATCTTGTTCTGAGTAGCCTGCACTTCCACCTGAGGCCATGTTATATCTGGACCTGGGATGCTGCAGAGGACCATATCGGGGTCCATGTTCCTACTGCAGCTGGGGGTTGTGCTGATGTCTTTGGCTCCTATTGAGAGCCACGTGGATGCCCGAGAGCTGGGCTGCCACCCAGGGTCACCTTGGAGCTAGATGATGATTATCTGAGTAGCTTGCACTGAGGCCATAGTGCTACCTGCCTGTGGGTTGCATCCAAGGAGCATGTCTGGTTCCGTGATCTGACAAGAGCTGGGGTCTGTGTTGATGTTAGTTGTGAACCATGTAATGAGCCATGTGCTGACCTGCAAGGAGCATGCTGATCTGGCCCTGTCCCTCATTGCAGAACTGACCCTGATTAGATGATGGACTGATGACCCTTGCTCTGGAGAGCTGCCCTGCCTCTGGTAGGAAAGATGCACCCCCACATTTGGGAGCTGGATATACCCCTCACCTGAGGGGAGCAACCCCAGCAGCACAGCAGTTCTATCAACTCAGCTACCACCCAGACACCTATCAGAGGGTTTGAGTTAACATTCCCCAACATCTACTCCAACTGTGACCTGAAGAACCATAGCTGCTGGGTCTCTGTGACTCAGCAACAGCAAGATATCCTAGAGGAATTTCTGTGAAGGTCCAGAAATGATGATGTGTACCAGATACCAGTGGACTTGGACCTGACCAACAACACATTACACAAGGAACATTTGCAAGTGAAGCTGTTTGGAAAAAAGGGAATAGTGTGTCACACCCAGCAGTACCCAATGCCACAAAGATGAAAGAAAGGCAATGGAGAGCTGGGAAAAACAGAGGATCTAGGTGATTTTTATTTTGTTGTTTTTGTTTTATTTTGTGTTTGTTTTCTTGCTTATTTAATGAATATTCTTACTTGTACATTTATTTTTTATTTCACTTTTACTGTTTCTTTTTTAGTTTTTCTTTGCAGGGGACACCACAGGGGTGAAGATCAGATATGGAGGGACTGAGACATGAAAGGGATTGGAGTGCTTGGTGTGAAATTTCCCCAAAAAATCAATTAAAAATATTAATAAATAAGTGCAGCGAGCTGGAGAGATGGCTCAGAGGTTAGGAGCACTAGCTGCTTCTCCAGAGGTCCTGAGGTCAATTCCCTGCAACCATATGGTAGCTTGCAACCATCTATAAAGGGATCTGATGCCCTCTTCTTTCATGCAGGCATACATGCAATCACAGAACCTAATTAATTAAAATAAATAAATAAAACTGAATATAAATAAATAAATGGAAAAATGAATGCATAAATTTATTATGGACTTATAGTTTATTATCATATTATCATTCATCTATCAGCATCATTGGTATCATGCATTATGTCCTTTGCATAACTGCTCTATTTATTTATAGGATTGGTAGCATGAATTTTTTGTTTTTAAAAGCATCACTATAAACATTTTAATAATGAATTAGTCTACAGCATTATTGCAGTGACATCACTCTGTGAAAGTAGTATGTCAGTTCTATTATGTTTTCAAGTGTCTGTTATGTACGCAATCTCTGATAAACTGAAGCGGTTTTGTACATTTAAAGTTACTCTGTCCTCTCTCTCTCTCTCTCTCACTCACACACACACACACACACACACACACACACACACACACACACACCTCTGTTTTTATAGAACATTGGCTAATATAATAATGTGCTGCTTGTTTCACTTAGCAACATATATACCTAAGTTTCCTCAAGGGTCTTCATAGACTGATAGTTACTATTTTAAAATCCCGAGGCTATATATCAATAATATTAATAGTTGGCTCTCCCCAAATACAGATGAGTACATCTGAAAGGGCATTCCTTGGAAGAAGTGGTACACATGATTATGGAACTAGAGAAGTCCCATCATCGAGAATCTCACAGCTAGAGACCCACAAGCTCATCAGGGTCCATGTCAAGATGGGTCAGAGTCAGACAAACCAACAATGCAGTCCCATGTCCAAGAAAAAAGACATGAAAGCCTATGCCTCTCTCTGTGCATATCCTAGAGTCAGCAGTTTCAGAATCTGGCGGTCTTCTTCCAGAGGGATGGTAGTGGAGAAGAGGAGAGGGAGAAGAGGGAGGGGAGAGAGGGGAGAGGGAGAGGAAGGAGGAGAGAAAGGGAAGAGGGAGAGGGGGAGGGGGAGAAGGCAGAGACATTTCCTGTCTTTCATATTCAACTATAGGCATGCATAATTTTCTTACAAAAGCTTATACACTGGGTGTTGTTTTACCAGTTTAGTGATTACTTATTTTCACTTGAAGTGTGTGTAGTGTATGTATGCTCAACACACACTGAGTTTTAAGTCTTGAATTCACATGTTTATGTTTATTTATCTTGCCTCATCATCATTAATTCATTTTCCTTCCATTGTTTTAACCCTTTTGTCTTAAATAATGATATTTCCATGTTCCATTATCTGCTTTATGGACTTTATATTTTGATTTTTAAAGAGAAATTTTCTGCTTTCTCTTTGGTTTATAGTATGTATATACCTAAACGTAACACCTCTTTTTCAAACAATCTTAAACCAAATTAACTATGTATATAAATGTCACAAACACTCCCATTTTTGCATTCTTAGTATTTATTCAATCTCTGTACATTTTATTTCTCTGTTTGTTATAAACACTACACTGAATCAATACGTTTGCTTTTAAAACTCTGTGATCATTTAAGGAAAAACAATCTGCTCTGTCAGAAAGCATATTATGGATTCTAGTACTCTTTTTCAATATGTCAGGAAACCCTTATGTGTTTATAGGACGACACCAAGTGAAGTACTTGGTCCCTATAATTTCTAAAGAGAAGTTCACAGATTCTTTCATTCTGATTGAAGAATTATTTGACCCTGTTAGGTCTCCTATAAGCTGTATAAGCAAGGAGTACCCAAACAAAACTGTAACATTCAAACTCCAAGTCTAAAGGCTCTGCAGTGAACAGCTAAGGAGCAGGATTCAGTTTTTCGAAACAGACAATGTGTGTGCATCACATGCGTGTATTTGTGTATACTGTTTGTGTGTGTGTACCTGTGCTCCTGTGTAGGAACACTAGATGTCCATTTCAACTTCCTTCCTCCTTTATCATCCACAACCTGACTTTTTGAGACAAGGTAGCTATCTTCAAACTCAGAGGCCACCCTTTAGCTAGGCTACTCTAGTGACCTCCATTGAACTCTGGGAATCCACCCATCTCCCTCACCCCACCCATTTATGGACTATAAAAACCACCACAGTGCCCACCCAGTCCTCAAGCTCGAAGCTGTACCAATAGAGCCATGTTCTCAACCCCCTATGGAGCAGGAATATGGAGCAGTACACTTATCCTTCTCCAGTTCAGGAAACAGTTCAGAAACCTAAAAATTAACTAGTCTGAAACATTTTCATTCAATAACCCTTATGTTTGGCTACTATTACTATTAATGGTAGATTAATGTAGTGAAGGAATATTTCAATATCTTAGATTTATGAGATAATTTCCTTGGAATCTTTGAGCTATCAATGGTACAGGTTATCTTGACAGAGAATATTATCAGGAGATTTATGTATTTCAAATAACATAAAAGAGGTTTATTGCTAAAATAATAGTAATAATTCTGGATGTATATGTTGTGTTTTTTGAGGAAAGGGGATATTTTCATTCTGACAGTTCAGCTTGGATAAAAATGTCCAACAATTACATATCTTTCTGTGTGTCCCTTAGATGCTAGAAATATTAATATTTGAATTATAACAAAACAATCACACATAATGCATGTATTGGTGTTGAGATAGCTTATAAGTTCTTCATGGTAACTCTAAAAATGTTTCTCATTTAACTTTACTTTCCAAACTTTCCTTGCACTAAAATTACTTTGGTGTCAAATATAAGCCTTAAATCTGTTTGGTGCATAAGTTAATCTTTGCCTTTGTGGTCGTTGTTTGTTTGCTTGTTCATTTTAGTTATTTGGGGAACTTGTGTGTGTGTGTGTGTGTGTGTGTGTGTGTGTGTGTGTGTGTGTGTGTGTATACATGCTTATTTGTGTGTGTGTGTGTGTATACATGCTTATTACCTCAATAATAGTACTAGTAGATTTCTTTAAGTTTCTCTATTGTTGGATAGCATAAAAGCTCTAAGAAGCATTTAGTTTTCTCTTAGTTCCATAGGCTACCTAGTCTCAGTGTCAGATATGAGTCCCATCCTATGGAGTAGGCCTTAAGTCAAGTCCAGTATCAGTTGGTTGGTCCTGTAAGAATTTTGCCACCAATACGCCAGTGTGCCTTGCAGATCAAAGGTTTTCTGCTTTGGTAGCATGCAGAATATCTTCCCATACTAAAGGCACTAGAACATAGGGGAAAGGGCTCTATGTAGGAAACAGCTTGACGTTCCCATGGTCAATGAGCTGTGTAGGTGTCTTCAGCAACAGGGCCTTACCATCATTCTGTGGGAATCAACCTATATTCTTTACAAGGGCCTGGGTTGTTGGGGTTCCCATGAGATGACTTTGGCCAAAAAACTCAATTAGATGCGACCCAATACTGATACTGGAAGCTTCATTTGATGACAGTAGATGTCCAGTTGGAGCTCTGTCTCCCCTCTTCTTTAATTTCTTTTTAATAACTTAAAGCTTTTTTTTTAATCATGTGAGTCTTTCACTTCCTTGCTTAGAGTTACCCCCAAAATATTTTATATGATTTGAATCTATAATGAAAAGTTTATTTTCCCTGATTTCTTTCTTAGCTCATTTGCCATTTGTATATAGTAGATAATTTGCATGTTGTGAGTTAATTTTGTATCCAGCTACTTTGCTGAAATTGTTTCTTGCTATAGGCAGGTTTTCCAGCCAGCCTGGTCCCACAGCCACACCAGCACCAAATAACACACAGAGATGATGTATTAGATATAAAGCTTATATCTAATATTACTAGCATCTTATTGCCTACCTCTGTCTTAAATATTAATCCATTTCTATTAATCTAAGTATTTCCTTGTAGTCTATCTTACTGGAAAGAGGATCCCGACCTCTGTTCTCTCAAGTCCTACATGTTGAATCTTCTCCTTCCTGTCCCTGAGACCTCCTTGTTCCTAGTCCCACCCATCTTGCTTTCCTATTGGCCAACAATGCTTTATTTATTGACCAATAAGAGAAACATATTTACAGAATGACATCTCCCATCATCTCCTCTTTTCTGTCTAAAATAAAAAGAAAGGTTTTAATCTTAACATAGCAAAATATATAACAAAACAGTTATCAAACAAGAACCACAGTTAACAATATTTAGTTCATTAACATTTAGCAAGATTTAAAGAAAATATTCCATCATCTATCCTATCTTTGTGAGTCTAAAGTCCTATATGTAACTTACCTTTTCATTCTAACTAAGAAAAAGTATGATCATAACTATCTGTCTTCAGTTCCATCAAGACCACAGAATGATAGTATATAAACTCTAAAATTGACAGAGACATCTCTCCTGGTCAGTCACCCGAAGTTCTTTTGTAATGTTCCATCTTCAGCTCATAGGCCATAGTGCCTCTGGAAGACTCCTTAGCAAAGCAGAAAACTTTAAACTGTCCACCTGAATTGGCAGTTTGTCAGTCACTTTTCTCTGTATCCTGTAGACTATCTGGCAGACTGTTACACAAAGCTGGAACCGTGTAGCAATGTCCATCTTGTATCAGCAGTCACTTTTTTGTGGGTCCTGCGTGTCCAGTTTGTGCAGCATAAAGTCAAACAGTCCAGACAAGAGCAGTATCTTGCCCAAATGGCTAGTTTTCCATATTGGAAGTAAGTTCCACAATGAGGTTTTTTTCGATGTTCATCTTCCTTTCTGACACAGGTGGTGTTGCCAGGAGCATTTATGCCTTACTGTCAACAAAAACCCTAAACCATTTTAAATACCATATTCTATAGGCCCTTGAAAGGTTTGAAGAATGCCTAACCATCTCAAATACATCTCAGAATGTATAGAAATCTTAACTAACTTAAGTTTTGACTATTATCTGTACTAAATTACACATTACAGTTTTAGATGAGCTATATTAACACAATATCTAAACAAGAGGAGAAATATACATATCACAAAATCGACCTTAAATTTGTATGAATAAATGAAAATTCATTCCAAAAATATTCATATATATATACCATAATCCCCTTTTTACCTTTAAAAAAGAGACTGGTTGTGGTCATTAAACATTTATACCCAACCCCATATAAATGAAAACAAAGATTTATAAATGATATTTGGAAATTTGGGCAACTATCATGGGGATCCTAAGAAAACACAGAAATTCTGGCAGTAGTGGTTTGCAAGGCTGCCTTGTCACATGGAACTCTGCTTCAGAGGGTCTGGCTTGACCAAACCATGTTAGTCTGGAAGGAATCCACAGATTTTTATTTTCTGTGGAAACAAAAATAGAAATTCTTTTCCCCAGTAACCTGTCCTTGGACTTAAATTTTGAAGTCAAAGCAGTCAAAGCATTTTAAAAATATATAAATTCAGTTAATTTAGAAGCATTGATAATAAAGTGTATTGTAGCAATTACTGGTTCCTTAGTAATTGAGCAATTCAAAGACAACATCATACCAAATAGCATCCATACTCTCTGTGTGGTTTCCATCTTTATGTGGCTTTTTTATTACCCTATTCCTGTTATTTTTATTTGTTCATTTTTTGAGACAGGGTTTCTCTGTGTAACTTAGGTTTCCCTCCAGCTACTCTCCCCAGCTGCTCATACACACCATTGAATTGTTAGTAGCACTTCTTAAAAACCACTTATGCTGAGTCAGGAAACCTGCTTTAAAGTAGCCACCCAAGTCTCTGTTTGTTTCTAGCAAAACAGAGTCCAACTGAGAAAAAAAAAAATGCTGTTACTAAGAAGCCTTGCTTGTCTTTGTTCTTTTGTTTCTAAAACACCTTTTCAAGCTTTTGTTAAGTTTTAAGCGGATGTTCTGGCACATTGTGGCATCACTTTGTTATGAGTATGATTTTTCCACAGCCTGGTCCCTCAACTGAGCCAGCCCCAAATAAACACAATGACACTTTATTAGCTATAAAGCTGTTGGCCTCTTACTAGTGTTTCTTATTGGCTAGCTGTGTCTTAAATATTAACCCATTTCTATTCATCTAAGTATTTCCACATGGTTTTACCAGAGAGAGGGTCTGGAATTATTCGCTCCTGGTCCTACATGTTGAATCTCTTACTACCTCTTCCTCAAATCCCCCTTGTCTTCTCGTCCCACCTATCTTGCTCTCCTATTAACCAATACAAGAAACATATTTACAGAATCTCCTATCAATTTCTCAGCTGTAAGAGTCTCTGAGTAGAGTTTTTAGAGTCACATTGTATCTGAATAAAGATACTTTGAATTCTTCCATTCCAGTTTTTATCCTCTTGATCTCCTTCAGTTGTCTTATTTTTTTAGTTAAGACTTCAAGTACTATATTGAATAGGTATGGAGAGATGGACAACCTTCTTTTGTTCCTGATTTTAATTTCTTTGTGCTTCTCTGCATTTAAGATGATGTTGGCAATGGGCTTGCTGTAAGCTGCCTTTATTATGGTGAGGAATGTCCTTAATCTCTCTATGACTTTTATCCAGAACGGATGTTTATTTATGTATTTTTGATATAATTTTTATTGTGAAAAGTATTTTCTGTATCTAATGAGATGATCATGTTTTTGTCTTAAAGTTTGTTTATTGCTACTATTTTACCACAATGTCAACTAATGACATTTTGTTATACTCATAAATCAGTGTCTTACTCGGCCTTCATAAAAGAAGATTCCTTCCACAGCAGAAGGGCACGTATATAGAGACCCACAGCCAGATAATATGTGGTGAGTGAGAAACTTTTGAACACTCAGCCCTAAACATGATGTCTCCACTACCATCCCAGCCACGCCCTTTCAGGGCTCTAGGAACCCTGCAGAAGTAGAAACATACTGTAAGATCGAGAAGGATAGAGGACACAAAGGAAACAAGGCCTTCTATGTCAACAGGATGGACACAATATGAACCCACTCACAGAGAATTAAGAAGTATGCACAGGCCTGAATAGTTCCATGCAAGATGGAGTCCGAGACGAAAATAGTGGCTGCATGTCCCCCATCCATAATCCAAAGCTATCTCCAATTGATAGCTACTTGCAAATGAAATTTTAGTTTCCCCCAAGGAAGTCTCATTGGAGAAACACATAATTCTTTAAAGGTAGACTGCCTGCCCTGTAGTAGAGAGCCAACAGAAAATGAATTCAAGGATATCTTTGGGAGTTCATTGTCTCATAATGTTGTTCCAAGGCCTTTTAAAAATTATATCTTACTTTTATTTTGTTTTTATGTATTTTTTTCCTGTTTTTACCCTACAGGTCCTTTGCTTTCAGTTTAGTATTTTTATGGGATTATGTAAAGTGAGTGGGTTGCAGTGAGATACCCATCCCGCAACATATTGTTGCCAATTGGGGTGTGGGGACAGGTATGGGCGTGTCTGGTGTAGTCTAGGTCTGGGTCCCCACTGGGATGCAATCATGTACTCACTTTCTCCCAGGTCAGAGACAGAGAAGATTGGGGAACATGCTTGGAGTGAGAACCGGCAGTGGTCATCTCTTTCTTGTGTAAGTGAAATTTCCCTGAATAAACCTCAATCAGTCTGTGTTGTGTCCCAGAATCTTATTACTCACATTATGTCTCTGTCTGTATCTTGTATTTCCCATTGGTCTCCCTCACCTTTTCATGTTTTGTCCTATTGCACTGTGTTAGTTTTTATGTCGTTATTATTATTGCTTAGAAGCCTGTTTGTTTTCTAATAACAGACAGAGGGATGGGTGGATCCAGATGAGAAATGTAGCCAGGGAGAACTGGGAAGAGTACAGGGAGGAAACGCCGCAATGAGGATATGTTACATGAGAAAAAAAATCTATTTTCAATAAAAGGAAAAACTAAAAAGCTTCATAGCAGTATAAGAAAGCTTTAAAAAACAGTACTTGTCTGTCTATATAGATACAATAATTATTTTAGATGGGTTCTGTCTCACCAATGAGCTAAAGTGGGAATGTTCTAATTTTAGGTTTTCACTATCACATGTTGTAAGCTATAGCTGTTACTATTAAACCAGCCACTGAAAATCGTTGGTTTTCCATGACAACTTGAGAATAATGAAGTATGTCTTCATTTACTGTCCGTTCTTATTACATTTAATTATTGAGAGGCATTTGCTTAATCAGATGTCATGAAGAAGGAACAAGCTTACTTTCCCATATTTTTCTGAGGCAAAAATGGCATACTTCAAGAATGAAGGTAGATCTCATGCACACAACTTCTTGTCAATTTCCTCTTATTTATTTATTTATTTATTTATTTATTTATTTATTTATTTATTTAGGGGTCTTTGTGAGAGACTCATTTCAAAATTAAGGAATGCTTAAAACTTCAAACTACCACCTTTCATGTTTCCTGACATTGTACCTACTCTGAATATAGATGCTGTAGAAAAGCAGAGGTGATAAACACTGATCTTTTCTGTTGTTTTTGTTTGTGTGTTGTCTATTGTGTGAATACTAAGATGACAGGGGTAATATCAAATACATGGTCACTTTGGCTCCAGATTCTGCTGGAGGTCCAGGTTTAATAGCAAGCACTGTTTCTATTCATAACTAATAATTAATAGGATTATGGTTACTATGCTATCAGACAAGATGTAGATGATATTGAGCCAATACACTAAAGGAAATAATATTAAAAATAGAAATTTTTGAAGAAAACATAATGATAAGCCATATAACTGATCTCATTTTAAACTTTGAAGAATAAAGAAATTAAATTTTAGTTTTAATGCTTATGGATCATTTCTAAAAATTAGGTGTAGATTTTTCAATGAGGACTCTGAGATAGAGTCTTACAAGTTAATCTTTTAATGGTTATGTCTTGAAAGCAAAAATAAAAACAAATCTATCTATCTTATCTATCTATATATATATGTGTGTATATATATATATATATATATATGCAAAAATGTAGGTTGTCTGATAGAATTTAAGCAAAGAAAGCCCAGTTCAGATATAATTACAAAGTAGGAGGAGATGGCAAGAGAACGCCATGCTGAATAATCACAAAAAACTAAAAACATTATCAAAGAAATGCCCAGATTAATAGAATTTCAATTTTCTTGGAAACAGGTATTTCCCATACCCTACCATCTGCTTTCTCTGATCAAATAAAGTACAAAAAAAAAAAAAAAAAAAAAAAAGCCATTTGGAAGCCAAAAATAACTCAGTTCTTACCTTTGTTAAATAAATTTCAGCTAAGTTAGTATAATCTTTTATAAAATAATTAGATTATAAATTAACAAGCATACTAACCATATAAAGCCTTCATTAGGAATGAACAACTCATTTAGTTTCAATGGCATCAGATCATATTACCCATCATATAAATAGGAGAATAAGAATATAATATGATACCCCAAGAGTTCCTTCAGGTATGTCATGGCCAGAGCTACAGTCACCCTACAAAGCTGAGAAAGAACACGGTGAATGAAGAAGTAGAATTTGGAAATAATTACATAAAGACAGAGGATTTGCACCGAGTTTAAAGGACGGATTTTTAAGTCATCACCTTTTTCTCCTTATTATCTCATATTTTATTGTTAACATAGAAGCTCTTATTCAAGGACAAAGTCAAGGCCACTGATTCCTCCCTCTGGTAACCTAGGTAGACTCAGGGAACTGATCTTGCTTGCCCATATACTATATGTGTGTGCAGTTTACAGGTTTTATATTTTTTATTTGAGTCTTACGAGTCTTATCCTACTCTCTGAGTGGGATAAGTTAAACATACACAAAAATTCTTGCACATGGATTTTAATTGCATATTTATAAATGTTAAATGAATGTTATGAATGTTAAAACATTTGACTTTTACTATTGATTGCTAATTTGTTTCATGGCTCACCACTCATATTGTATGCCACATCTCTCATTTCTTTATTTTTTTCAACTTTTATTGATTTTTGCAGATTTCACATTATGCACCACAAGCCCACCCATCTCAGTCTCCCTGCACCTGCCCTCTACCCTTACAACTCCCCCTCCAAACAAAACAAAGCAAAACAAGAAAAAAAAAAAACAGGAGAAGAATCTCATACTGAAAGCTGTAGTGTGGCCCATTGAGTCACACAGTTAATGGTCTTTTCATTTTCATTTACAAGTGTTCATTGCCATGAGTTATTGGTCTGGTTCAAGGCCTCTGACTTCTGCTACACCAAGGACAGTGGGTTCTCAGTAAGGATCCCCCCAGACTTCCCACTACTGTACTGTGCCTTAGAGAATCTGCAGTTTTGGATCTGTAGGTTCATCTCCCTCACATGCTCCAACAGTTCATAAATGCAGGAGATGTTGGAATGGGTTAACTCTTAGGCCCGGTTCTGGGACTGGATAGTAGCTGGACTGGTCAGCCCACCAGATTTCTCTTGTTACCTCCCCAGTGGGACACTGTCAAACACTGCCTTGGCTAGCCTACCCAACACAGCCCACAGCAAGGAGTGAGGCCAGGTTCTTTGATCTTGGGCATTGGGTCTGGCTCACCCACACTCATACCACCAGGCCAGCTCAACTGTCTCAATCAGGCAAGGTGCAGTACCCTCTCCAACAGACTTTTCTTCTTCACTTATTCTAAGAGTTCAGTAACCACACCTTAGCTCCAACTTCTTGTTGTTTCCTAGCCTTGAGGTCAGGAGTGGCCACACCTCAGATTCAGGTCTGTTGCTATTTAGACTAAGATGGCTGAAACTTCCTTCTGTAGCCACACCTTTGACCTTTAGGTCTTGTGACTTAATGACAACTTTGAACTCTCTGTCCTTGTGCCAAGATATTGTGCAGCCATCTTTATGGGCACCCACAATCCTGGGATTAAAAGTGTGTATCACCATTGCCTGACTTCTATGGCTTGTGGTTGGCTTTGTTTTCTGAATCCTCAGGCAAGCTTTAATAAATCATAAATAATATGTCACCACATATGGCCAACTCATCTGTGTCCCAATGACAGGGTCAGCTCTAGTGTGCCGCCCAGGTGGTAAGCAGTGGTAAGGGGTGGGACTATCTTTCCTGATTATAGGGCCAGCTCTCCTGCTGCAGTATCCAGTGAGGGCCAGGGCCAGCTATCCCAAGGCCACTGAGAAATTGGGAAAGCTCAGCCCAACCACTGGGTTTAACATGCTTGGTTCCTATAACCCCCCCCCCATGGTAACACAGGCCACGGACATCAACACAGATCCCAGTTGCATCAGGACCATGGAATCAGATATAACCCACAGCAGCTGCCCTGGCCCTGATGACATCATGGCCCCAAGTGACTCACAGGACACTCAGATCATCATGGTCCCAGTGGCAGCATGGCTCCCAGACACCAACATGGCCCCAAGTGACAGCCCAGACCCCTGGTATAGCATGACCCTCAATGGTATCAGGAGTTATAGACAGTAACTCGGACCCTAGTGGCTGTGGGGCCACAGACTCAGACATGACTCTTAGCAACAGCCCTGGGTAAAGCAATACCATGGACATCTCACGGGTTCATGGTGGCATCACAGCCCAGACACCAACATGGTCACAGCTTGTGGCCTAGACCCAGGACATCCATGTGGTATTTGGTGGCATCATAGGTCACCAGACATCAACAGAAACCTTGGCTGTGGTAGGACCACTGACTCAGATGTGGTCCACAGGAGCAGCTCAGTCTGGATGTCACCATGACCACAGATGATAGTACATGCCACTCAGGTTGGCATGGCCCCTGTGACAGCATGTAACTCAGATACCAATCTGGCCCCGGATGGCAGCCCAGAATTCAGGCCTCTATGAGGTCCTCAGTGCAACAGGAATCACAGAAATCAATGCATTCCCCTCAGACCAAGACTGGCCCTTGGCCATAGCTGAGGCTCAAGCATCACCTTGGACACAGGTGGCAAGCAGGTCATTCATGTTAGCCTGTTCCACATGACCCTCTCCCCTTCAGATGTACCTCTTTTCCCTGCCATGAACTACTTCACCTTTCTCTGTCTCTTCCTGCCCCACCCTGTACTCTCTCTCGCTATAATGGTGTCTGACTGCCCAGCACCACAGGCTCCAGGCAGCACCTATTTGAGTCTGGCCACTGTTATCTGTGCATTTCTTATACTGCTTTTTCCCTTCTGCAACAAGAAACTAAAGAGAAAACAACCTCATCCTTCTCTCTGGCATCATTTTGACAGTGGTAGAATATAAACCAATCCCCCTAGCTTATTGCAAAAATAACATTAAAATGCTAAGACCTATTGCCAATACCTGATTGGAATGTTAAGGAGTCTTTTTTCTTTCTCTAACCTCCAGGAAAATGTCAACTGATTAGACTCATTCTATTAAAACAAGACCAAGTTCTCAATGTTCTCTCCAAGGAAATGAAAAAGAATGATGACAATTAACAGGGAAGGAATAAAAATTATTGCTATATTTAGAGAAAATGACACAGAACAAGAAGGAAGAACAAATTGTTCAGAACTTTGTGGAGAGTGCAAAAAATTAACTACATCAATTATACAGAATCCAGTAATTTTTGTATATTAACCATTTGTAAGACGTAATGAAAATAATTTCATAGAATTTGTAAACTTCACAGGGGAGAAACCTCAATTTAAAATACAATCATACCACACACACCCACAGACAGACAGACAGAGAGGGAGAGAAACAGAGACAGAGAGATACAAACTGCTAAATCTCTTTAGTTGTCTATATGTATATAATTTCAGGGATGAAAGTTTAGTATTAGATAACACTAATTCTCCATCTCTCAGCAGTGGTTAATTGCCTGTAACTCTTACCCAGGGGTAGAGCCCTATGGTGGTTTGAATGAGAATGGCCCCCAGAAACTAATGTATTTGAATACTTGATCCCAGTTGGTGGAATTGCTTGGGAAGGATTAGGAGGCATGGCTTTGTCGGACATGTGTCACTGTGGGCTTGGTTTTGAAGTTTCAAAAGATTTCCAGTGTGATTCCCAATTATCATCTGTACCTGGTGGATTTGCATCAAGACGGATCTCTCTCTCGGCTTTTCTTTGTTCCTCCATTGTGAACTCTAGCCCTTTGAAACCATAAATCAAATTAAATGTTTTATAAGTTGTCTTGAAAAAAAAATACAACCATACCCAGATATCATTGGGAAACTGATTCCAGACCCCGTGAGATATTAAAATTCATGTTGCTCAAGTCCATAATGCTCCTATATAATGGTACAATAGACATGCATAACACATGTATGTTATCTAATGGACCTTCTGTCATATCTAAACTAACAGCATTGAAAACAATATACAGATTATTTACATAGATGTTATATTGTTCTGATTAGGGAATAATGACACCAGAAAACAGTATTTATGTTTCAACATAAATAGAATTATATTCTTGAAGATTCCCAATCTACAGTTCATTGAATGCTACTGAGGGAGTGTATATGGTGTGTGCAGACATACATTATATATGCATTACATAAAAGCATACTATTAAGATTTACATGTATATAATGTCTATGTGAAAATTCAGAGGTCACCTAGGACACTCTCCCACGCAGATACTCAATGAAACAGAGAAACATGTCATGTGTCATAACTGATGGACTTCTCCCGTGTATTGATTGATAACTCACTTGAATTCTTAATAGTTCTTTCATACATTTTAAACTTGTTAAAATATATTAAACTGAAAAACAATATAATCCAAAGCAATTGAAAAAAATAACCTGGGAAATTTGATAAAGAAGACTTCATGAGATTGTGATGAAAATGGCATTACATTAAAAGATGTGTAATAAAGGTCACTGATACATAAGCCAATGGGCACCAATCAAACAAACCCATATGTTGAAATAGAGATCACAGCTTAAGTAGACTACACATTATTGTAAAACAACAATACTATAAAATAATTTTCTCTGCATTAGAGCTAATGGTTTTAAAAATCATTTGTAGTTAACTTCCTTTGGCACACTGCTCTGCCACTCGGGTATCGATAGAATTGTTAGGATCATATTCAGGGTTACATTTCATTCTACAGACTGTAGCTTATTTGCCATTTGTCAGCTGACTAGCCTTCGGATTCAGTGTTTTGGCATATCTTTTGAAAGGTCTGGAGAGGATTTTAGGTCAGTACTCAATTCTGGATTAGCTTTTAGCCATATAGCAATGACGGGCTGAAACTCAAAAGAATTTAGCACAATAGTTTCCAAAGCACATGTGCAACTCTGTATTCTAGCAATTATATATGAGTGTTTCCTTACCTTTGACAGCACTTGGCATGGTCAGACTTTATGTGAGACGCAATGTTGGGTATGCAGTGTTGTATTGTGGTTTTAATTTGAATTTGACTAATGATTTTAAGGGTCAGTTATTTAGGTGATTTGCAGTCCCTTCATTTCTGATAAACATCTTTTCAAATATTTTGCTTATTTTTATTAGATTACCCATCTTTTATTATTGAGTTTTAAATTTTTTATTGCAGGATACGAAGTCTTTTTTATTAGATCATCTGTCTTTTTATTATTGAGTTAAATTTTTTTAAGCAGGAAAAGAAGTTCTTTATCAGATGCATACTTTGCAGATATATTTCCTCATCCCATGATTTGTTTTACATTCACTTACTCTGCTGAATTGCTGGATTTATCTTTTTTACCTCTCTTTTTGTCTTTTATCTTTTATCTTCTCTCTCTCTTTCTTTTTGCTGTTGACTCTCTAGGTCAAACCAGCCTTCAACTTCTGGTTTCATTGCCGAAGCTTTCTGATTGCTAAGATTATACCAGTGTGTCTCTGAATTTGTTTCTATGGATTAAGGTTTATGAATACTAGCTTAATTATACTTTTCTTTTATAATTATAATTTCTTTGAGTAGCCTGGCAAAGTTTTTCATTGATGATGAACATTGTGATTGTTACTGAACTCCATCAATTCTACAAATACCAGTTTTTATGGACCCACCACCTTGATTACTGAAGCTTTGTAATAAATTTTAAAATTAAATACTATAAGTAACCAAATATTCTCTTCATCAGTGCTATTCTGTCTTCTAATACCTTCAGTATTTTTTTAACATGGATTACAAAAAACACCTACAATTGCCCCCAAATATGTGCAAATACTTTCTGTGCCAATTTTAGCAAACAACATTAAAACATCATTTTTAAATGCATTCAAATGCATGTAAGCACTTGAAATAATGTTTGGCAGTCAAGGTGCAAAGAACACAGAATCTGCACAAGAAAAAAAAAAAAGTGGCTACTGATGTTAGGAGCCCCAAGTGAGTTCATATGCTCCTACTAGACCATTCCAGGCCTGCACACTCTCTTAAAGAATTAGACTTTTAGGTAGTAGAAGTTTAATTGTGTGTAAATCAGCAGTAGTAGACTGTAGTAGTACCTAACGTCCCTGACAAACTGCAGTGATTGAAACTGGTGAACTGCCACGTATGTTGACACTGCTAAGAAAGGGAAGGAGTAAGTAAAACTGTTACAAATGCATAAAGACTAGCAGATAGAAGTTGTCACCCACCCCCATGGGCATTAACATGAATGATATGAGAGGAGAATATATACAGGTATTCCATAGTGATACAACAGAAAAAATTATATATCTTTCTTGTGTGGTTTTCAAATGAATTCCTCTTGAAAAGGAAAATTCTGTCCCTGATTTTGATTTCTAAAATATATTCTCAAAAATCTGACTTTTTTCTGATTTTTTTATTTATTTTATATAGCCAAGTCCATTTAAATGAAAACAAACATTTATACACAATATTTGGGAATTTGGGTGTCGTTCTTTCCAAACTACTTCCTGCTGGTAAGGGGCGCTGTCATGGGAGATTCAAAGAAGATTCAGAAATCCTGGCTGTAGTCTGTAAGGCTGCTTTGTCCAGCTGTTTTGAATGTAGGATCACCTGGTACTCTGTTTCAGGTGGTCTGGCTTGATCAAACCACATTAGTCTGGAAGGAATCCACAGCTTTTCATTTTCTGTGGAAACAAAAATAGAAATACTTTTCCCAGTAACTTGTCCTTGAACTTAAATTTTGGAGTCAAAGCATTTTTTTATTTAATTTATTATTTTACATGTCGATCCCAATTCCTTCTCCCTCCCTCCCTCCCGCTCCCTCCCTCTCTTCCTCTTTCACTCCTTCCCTCCCTTTTACCCTCTCTGCCCTCTCACATGCACCCTAACCACCCCCCCTCCCATTCCCCCACCCCAATTCCATATGTAGGGGAATGACATCCAGTTGGGGTCATGTAGATCTGACAGGTTATGTGAAGTAGGGACTAGGGCTTCTCTCCTGTCTCTAGAGTAAGGCAGTTATCCCTCCATGGGGGATGTCTTCGCAAAGTCCTTTTGTGCACCAGGGATACATCCTGGCTCCACTGTCTGAGGTCCCTTAGACTGCTCAGTCCTTCTGGCTGAGACCCATATTCAGGGGGGCCTGAGTCAGTCCCATGCTGGCTTCCCAGCTATCAGTCTGGTGGCCCATTAGCTCCTCCTTGTTCAGGTAAGCTGTCTCTATGTGTTTCTGCAGTATGGTCTTGTCCTCTCCATCTGCATCTGGATTCTATTTCGACTCAGTGTTTATGTTCCTGTTTCCCACAGGCATTAGTTGACGGCTCCATGGATAAGTTAGTTGTTGATCTCACTCTCCGGGAAGGGCATTTATGGTAGCCTTTCCATGGAAGCTCAAATTGTTAATATCCATTTGGACTTGAGTTTTGTGCATGGCGACAGACATGAGTCTATCTGCAGTCTTCTACACACCCTCATCCAATTGTTCCAGCACCATTTGTTGAAGATGCTGTCTTTGCCCCATTGTATAATTTTAGCTGTTTTGTCGAAAATCAGGTGTTCATAGGTGTGTGGGTTAATATCAGGATTTTCAATTCGATTGCATTCGTCTACCTGTCTATTTTTACGCCAATACCATACTTTTCAAAGTAGAGTTTAAAGTCAGGAATGCTAATGCCTTCTGAAGTTCTTTTATTGTATAGGGTTGTTTTGGCTATCCTGGGTCTTTTGTTTTTCCATATAAAGTTGATTATTATCCTTTCAAGGTTGGTGAAGAATTGTGTTGGGATTTTAATAGGGATTGCATTGAATCTGTAGATTGCTTTTGGCAAGATTGCCATTTTTACTATGTTTATCCTACCTATCCAAGAGCATGGGAGATCTTTCCATTTTCTGGTATCTTTTTTAATTTCTTTCTTTAGAGCCACAAAGTTCTTATTATATAGGTCTTTTACTCGTTAGGTGAGTGTTACACCAAGATACTTTATGTTACTTGTGGCTATTGTAAAGGGTGATGTTTCTCTGATTTCTTTCTCTGTCTCTTTGTTGTCTGAAAAAAGTAGGACTACTGATTTTTTTGAGTCTATCTTGTATCCTGCTAGTTTGCTGGAGGTGTTTATCAGCTGTAGGAGTTCCTTGGTAGAGTTTTTTGGGTCACTTATGTAAACTATCATATCATCTGCAAATAGAGACAGTTTGACTTCTTCTTTTCCAATTTGGATCCCCTTGATCTTATTTGTTGTCTTATAGCATTAGCTAGAACTTTTAGTATGATATTGAAAAGATATGGAGATAGAAGGCAGCCTTGTCTTGTTCCTGATTTAGAGGAATTGGCTTAAGTTTCTCTCCATTCAGTTTGATGTTGGCAGTTGGTTTGCTGTATATTGCGCTTATTACGTTTAGTTATGTTCCTGTTATCCCTGACCTCTCCAAGACCTTTATCATGAAAGGGTGTTGAATTTTGTTGAAGGCTTTTTCAGCATCTAGGGAGATAATCATATGGTTATTCTTTTTCTGTTTGTTTATATGGTGGATCACCTTGACAGATTTTCTTATGTTAAACCATCCCTGCATTCCAGGGATGAAGCCTAGGTTGTCATGCTGGATGATTTCTCTGATGTGTTCTTTAATTTCGGTTTGCCAGTATTTTATTGAGTATTTTTGCATCGGTGTTCATCAGGGATATTGTTCTGTAGTTTTCTTTCTTAGTTGTGTCTTTGTGAGGCTTGGGTACCAAGGTTATTGTGGCCTCATAAAAAGAGTTTGGCAATGAATCTTCTGTTTCCATCTTGTGGAACAGATTGAGGAGTAGTGGTATTAGTTCTTCCTTGAATGTCTGGTAGAATTCTGCATTGAATCCATCTGGCCCTTGATGGGAGATGTCATTATGTATATATGTTTCTCATACTGGTTAATGAATAAAACACTGTTGGCCAATAGGAAAGGAAGATAGGAGGGAATAGGAGACAAGGAGGAAATAGGAAGGAGGAAGGAGGAGTCAGGATGGAGAGCCTGTAGAGAACAGAACTGCCATTCCTCCGCTCTAGGTAAGACCATGTGGAAATACATAGAAATGGTTTAATAATTAAAACAGAGCTAGCTGATAAGAAACTAGCACCTGGCCAATAGCATTGTATCAAATACAGAGTCTCTGTGCATTATTTGGGGCTGGCGCGGCGGTGGGACAAGACCAGTGGCGGCAGGCAGAAAAAATTTACTCTTTACAGGTCCTGGACCTTTTTTGGTTGGAAGGCTTTCGATGACTGCCTCTATTTCATTGCATGTTATAGGTCTATTTATTTTGTTTGTCTGTTCTTGATTTAATTTTGGTAAGTAATAGTTATCCAGAAATTTGTCCATTTCCTTTGAATTTTCAATTTTTATGGAATACAGATTTTCAAAGTATGACCTGAAAATTGTCTGGATTTCCTCTGTGTCTGTTGTTATGTTCCCCTTTTTGTTTCTGATTTTGTTAATTTGATTTTCTCTCTCTGCTTTTTCATTAATTTAGATAAAGGTTTGTCTATCTTGTTGATTTTCTCAAAAAGCAACTCTTCATTGCATTGATTTTTTGTATTGTTTTCCTGGTTTCTATTTTGTTGATTTCAGCCCTCAAGTTGAGTATTTCCTGGCGTCTACTCCTACGGGGTGAGTTCGCTTCTCTCTGTTCTAAGCCTTTCAGTTGCACTGTTAGTTCTCTTATGTGACTAGCCTCTCTTTTCTTCATATGGGCACTTAGTAACACTATGTTGTTAAATATGTTTTTGGCACCTTTGAGCTGGGCTTCCTCACCTTCCTCTATGCCTATTATTCTTAAGTTTGGCCTTTTCATGGTGTCCCAAATTTCCTTGATGTTGTGTGTTAAGTATTTGTTGGATTTATAATTTCCTTTGGTCAATGAATCCATTTCTTCTGCGCCTAAATTCTCTCTTCCATTTGTATATGATATTTACAAAGACCATCTGTGTTGTAGGTGAAATAAAAAATTTTTCATCAATTTACTTATAGTCTAACATCAATTTACTACTGGTCTTGTAATCTGTCTGTGTAAGGGTCTATAAAAGTTATTACACACACACATGCACATACACACACGTATAAACACACACATACACACATGTATACACACACTTACATGGGTACACACACATGTACACACACGTACATACATGTGTGTGTGTGCGTGTGTGTGTGTGTGTGTGTTTGTGTGTGTGTGTGTGTGTGTGTGCGGGCATGTCCAACACAGAGCTATCATTAAGCATGTCTGATTGGGGAAATTCTTCCAGTATGATTGACAGAAGATTGTAATGGTATGCTCGTAATATCTGCTTCATTGAAGGATTATATCAGAGAGAAAATATCAAAAAGTAGCATTAGGTTTCTTCTACAAATATGCTTTATAAGAATCTCTGTGATAGGATGGCAAGATTAGCTACCTCCTAACTTCCCTAACTACACAAGTGAAAAAAAAAAAATTGGAGAGATAAAAATGTAATTCAGATCTAGGCTGACTGTCACCTGCTTTCTGCTGTCATTGCTAGCACTACTTGCTTATAACCTGATTCTGGGTAATTAAGGACTGAAAAGGTAATCAGGACTTGTGTGTTGAAACCTACGCTTGGGATTTGTGCTTAAAAGCCTCAAACATTTATACAGAAAGCCCCACTGCATCCTTTAAAATGGTCCAGGAGTCTAATCACCAACTTGAGAGAGTACATACAGCTGCTAGTCGGAGGGTGGCACTTACAGAGAGAACCTGGGAAGACCCAGCTAATCTCTAAGTAAATAAAGCTACTTTCATCGTGCATATTAATGGGGTCTGGAACCTACCCAAATGTGATTGAAATCAAAGCGTCACTTACACACCCCAAATATATCGCCTTCAACTTCATCCCTAAACACCAATAGCCTGCTTAATACTACAGTTAACCATTTATTTTATTTAGACACTTAGAAAAGTCTATGTTGCCTTCCCATTATTATAAATTAAGGTTAGAGTGACTCAATAATATTTTAAAGAGGGACATAAGATGTAATAAAACACCTCCGCCCAACTCCATTTTGGTACAAATGGCCTGATATGTTACACTTACTAGATCACTGGGAATATATAAATTTTCTTTTAAAATTACTCTTATTGGTAAATTAATGATTCATGATCTGGATCAATAAGTCTTAGGCAATTTCCCAGTTTTTAAAAATGTCCCTTGGGCATTGTCCACCTGAGATAGACTAAAAAAGATCGGTTCATTCATCAGTAACATGGTTAACAACCAGTTCATTTAATTTTCCTGTGCTTTCTGTCCCTGTCTGCAACAGTGTATGGAATGAATGTGTGAAAATAGTATTTATTCAGGCCCTGATAAATCAATAAGTGAATGCAGTTAAAATGGACATCCAGAAATAGAATTTGGTCAAGCCCTGATAATCAGTAAGAAAATGCATCTAGTTACACTTACTTAGTGCAGTTGATATTAGGAGCTAGTGAGAGTTCCCTTGTATTTACTTCTTTATTCCCACATCAGCTGTTACAGAGCATTCTCATTTTCCACGTGAGAGCCACGGGGTTCGTTTCATAGCACAGACCCAACAGACTGAACACTAGAAGATTAAGTGGCTAAGCTGCCTAACATTGCTTGTTTAGCTTTGCCCACAGGATTTGAATTTGTGCTACACTGCTGAACATCCTAAAATAATTTAACCACATTCCAAACACAGCATAAAGAAAGTCTGTTCCATTTCTCGCCTCTTTAGATTGCACACCCAGAGCAATTTCTTCCAAAGTAAATGCCATTTGGTTTGCATTAGAATAATCAGGACAATGGCGTGCGTTAATAAGTCTGCAATAATAGGTCATTATTTTCATTTCCAAATAGCATTGCGCATACCTAAGAGAGCTTTTCAATCCTCATTTTTTTTACTTCACTTTTAAAATACGTCCAACTCTAAAATCTTGTTGAGTAGAGTCATTTGCACCGATTTTTATGATTGTGTGAATCGTCTTGTAAGCAAGGATATAAAAGAGAGGGAAGGAGACAGCTTATTGAAATACTTCTTCCATCTGCAGCCTTCAACCAGGTCAGCGCAAATATCATGGGTCTGTTCATCCATTCATTCAGCTACTTAACAAGTGTTTATTGGGAGTCTGTAATATATCAGGGTGGATATTTAAGGTTTGAGGGTTTAAACTGAGATGAATGAGGGAGAGGCATGGTCCTTATCTTGAAAGAGCATGGGCCTGGCATGGAGGAGATAAGTGGTTAACAGATGACTACATGGGATATTGAATTAGAGATACAGCAAGTGCTGAAATGCCATTCAGGTTTTTCTAATGAAACTCAGTGGCATTCAGGGCACAGAGAAGAGAACTACCATGATAGGCTCACACAGTCATTCTAGAAGTATTTAAAATAAAGCTGGCACAACTGGAGATCATTATAAGATTTTGGTTTTGCACCAACGACAGCTTATGTGGAGAGGATGTGGAGAAAGGGGAACGCTCCTCCACTGCTGGTGAGAGTGCAAACTCATACAGCCATTTTGGAGATCAGTATGGCGGTTCCTCAGGAAAATGGGAATCAGTCTACCACAGGACCTGGCAATCCCCCTCTTAGGCATATACATAAATGATCCACATCCATGCAACAAAGACATCTGTTCAACTATGTTCATAGCAGCATTATTTGTAATAGCAAGAACCTGGAAGCAACCTAGATGCCCCTCAATTGAAGAATGGTTAATGAAGATGTGGCACATCTACACAATGGAATTCTACTGTGGAATATACTTTTCAGTAAATAATGCATGTAGTAATTTAGTTTTATGTGCATTGAAGTGGATCAGAAAAATTCTTTAAAATGGAAAAGGCAGCTAATTAGCCTCTGATAGAGAAATCTTCAACAGCGATGCATTTTAGTGCTATAGAGATAGGTCAGTGGTCAGGAGCAATGACTTCTCTTCCAGAGGACCTGGGTTCAAGTCTCAGCACCCACGACCACCTGTAAATCCAGTTCCTGGGAAGTCCATGCCCTATTTTGGCCTCAGCAGATACAGTGGCATGTAGACATTCATGTAGTCATGACATCAATGTATATTAAAATAAGAAATTATAAAAATGCAGAAATAAATATATTCTATGAAGCTACTCGTGTTTTTTAGGATATCTTCAAGCCCAGAACCATGGGGCCAGAAAGATGGCTCAGTAGAGAAAAGAACTATCTGTTCAAGTTTAAGGAACTGAGTTCATATCCACAGCAGCCACATAGAAAGTGGAAGGCGTGGTGTATCGCAGTTAAATAAGGATCAGGATAAACAAATAGGCCGAATAGGTGTTTATTCAGGGAGAAAGAACTTACAACCTAGACAGATGAACACCAGGGAATTCCACCCGATCCTCTCCTGTCCGAGTCACGCCAGCAAGAGTGCTTTTCCTGGCTCTCTCGGCTCTCTCTCCGACCTCCTTCCACAGGTTACTTCCGCCCATGGCTCCACCCCCAATGGGCGTGGTCAGTGCCACAGAAGGACTATCTCACTACAGTGGTGTATACCTGTGACCTAAGTGTTGGAGAGCAGAGGCAGGCAGATTCCCAATCTCACCTATCAGACAGTCTGGCTTTGCTATTGATCTCCAGATTCAACAAAACATCTTGCTTCAAAGAGTATGATGGAGAACTAGGAAAGAAGACACCAAATAAAGAACTCCATCCTCCTCCACACATCCATGCATGTGCACACATCTGCCCAAACATGCACGCGTACAGAGCACATGTGGGTGCACAAACACATACACGCACACACACACATGCACACACACACACACACGCACACACACGCACATGTACACATGCACAACATCCAGAAAAGTTGTGCATATTGTCAATAATTTTCTAAAATATTAAAACATGATTACAAATATTTGAAATGTGATTCTTAACTAGTACTTTTGTTTTTTAAGAAGCAGCACAAGCTTAATAGAATGCCTATACTTCTTGATTTCTTGATGTATTTATTTATTTCAATTGCAGTTTATGTTATTTTAGGTTTGTGCATTTTATTTCATGTGTGTAGGGATTTTGCCTGCATGGGTACCCTGCAGAGGTCTGGTGCCTGTGGAGGTCACAGGAAGGGGGAGTTAGATGCCCTGGAATTGGAGTTGTAGAAGGTTGTGAGTCGTTATGTGGATGCTGGGCACCACATACAGCCCTCAGCAAAAGTGCTCTCCACAGCTGAGAAGCTCTCTAGACTCCTCAATTGCACTTTAAAGAATATATTGAGAAGGGCAGTGAGATGGCTAAGTGGGAAAATGTACTTGCCACCAAGTCTAACAACTTGAGTTCAATTGCTGTAACCTAAGTGTGAAAGGAGAAAACTCACTCCCTCGAGGTGTCCTCTGACCTCTACATGGGTACTGGGAAATGTACACACATACACACACAAACCAAAAGTATAATAGTTAAAAAGGGCATTAAAATATGATAAAAGTTGCTAGCTTCTCTTGTAAACTTCTTTGTATTTCCATTTTAATATACTTTTCCTTGAAATGAGTAAATTCTTAAAAAATGGTTATCATTGCATCAAAATATTTTAAATACTTTTCTTTTAAATTGGAACCCTCATAAAGACAGTATTCCTTCCCAAGTCACTTCATCAGTTAGGGAGACTTCCTGAAAACACATCAGTCTACTGCTTGAGCACATGGATATTGTTCTAACCTACATTCCATGACTTATTTTCTCTCTGGCATCATATCAGTTTTTCATTGCTGCTGTTTCTTCTTTGATATTGGCAAGAATCAGTTAAAAAAATGCAACACAACCTTCATTGGGTGATTGTAATATTAACAGACTCTGGGAATGCAGCCAGGGAGATCAATTGATGAAACATTCGTAGGAAAAGTTGCGTATTCATATTTGCAGAATCCAACTTCTCTGGCATCCAACTACACATAGTTTTGCTCACCTTTCTGGGCTTCCCTTTCTCTTCTACTTCAGACCTGAACCACTGCCTTTATTGTGTTGCTGTTATATGATCTGTTTGAGTGTTCAGAATTTTCACGTCAATGGATTGTCATACTTCTTCCTCATCTGTGCTTACCCTGATCATGAGGTTGTCCTGCAGAAGGGCCTGATCATTAGGCCAGGCCACAAATATGGTAAGATACCTACACTCTACCACAAGACACTTGGCCTAGAGCTGTTCTTTGCCTCCGTCAAAGTAGGACAGATAGTTCATGATGTGTATTAAGGGCTTTCTCCTCCATATTAGGACACAAGTTAAGCTAAATGGAATGTGGGCACTGTGTAAGAATGTCTGGCCCCCTGGCCCTAGTGCTTCCTTGTCAATCCACTGTCCACTGTCTCCTGTCTATATGATTTGGGGTGGGACAGGTGAAGACACTGCACAAACTGTCTCATACAGACATTGTTTGGATTAGCTAATAAAACCTGCTAAGCTTTTGAAATCCCTATCAAAACTTGGGCAATTAATTTTATCTCCATTTCCAATCAAGAACAGCTGACATGAGTTTTCAGAGCAAAGACAGAATAATTTGGTGATGTTATTTGGTTAATCATAGCTCTGTGCTGTGAACTTGGACCTCTTTGCAAAGTCTGAAGAGTTATGAGTGGGTGTGTGCAAAGTAAAGCAAGAAAATTTGTCAATAACAATGACTTCAAATGTTATGATACAATGTAAAGGGTGCTATAGGCTTTTGCCTTGCTCTACACTCTCACCGACCACAAATGTCTTATTTATTTGTTAACATGTGTGTGTTTAAGATGTACCAAAGCATTTATTTTACAAAGATTCTGTAAAAGTAAGGAAAGGATTACAATGTCATCAATGTTTCAGATATCTCAAAATTTCAAGAATAATTTAATCTTGTTTTGTAAAACAAGAACAAATGTTTTGTTTTAGAGACCAAAACCACTGTCTTCATTATTACGACTCTAAAGATAATATTTTGTAATCAGAGCAGATTAAAAAGTATAGATTTCTTAGAAGGACCCTACACTGTGTAGAAAATAGCACATAGCTTTCATTGAATCACAGTGGTGAATTTACTGCATCTAATAAATATGTATCATTTCATATATAAATGATTTAATAGCATACAAATAATAGAAAGGTAATATATATACAGTTTTCCAGCAGTTAAAGGAAATACATCATAGCTATATGCAATAGGTTTTCAAGATACTTAGATGGTTCCACTTTAAAACTTACTAAGAAAATAAATGCTGTCGATGAACTTGAGCACAGAGAGAACGCCAAAGACAGATAAAATGTGCACTTGAAATCCTAACATTCATTCCTAAGTTCTTCTCTTGCCAAAGAAACCTTCACAGTGCACTTATAAGTCTCTCAATAGTGAATATGTATCTTAGAGATTTGTTTCTTTACTTTCTTTTTCTTGTGGTTGACAGAACACTGACTGACATGTTCTCTATTCATAAAGACATCAATCTGAATAATGAGACAAAAGCAGTAATAGTTTCTTTTTGAGAAGTACCTTTAAAAGTTCACGATATTATGAACAATGATGTGAAGGAAAAGAAAGAATGCAAATGCTCTTTAAAATGTTTCCATAAACATATCAAAACACTGAAACACAGAGAAACAGGAAATGTATTCTCAGGTGGCACTTTGAGCAAACAGGTAAAATTAAGAGAAGAGTAAGTAATTTACGTGCAATGCATAGCTTACTGGAAATATAGCTTCAAGTTCATTCAGAGTTCCAAAGGAGAAAGACAAAACCGCGAGGCTCCAACCAGCGCCATGAAGGTATTGTTCAGTTTACTTTATGATAATTTTGTACAGATGGATGATCTACATGACCTGTACTCAACACCCCCAGGACATTAGGGTGAAAAAAGGTAGAAAGGTGATCAGATCTGGGAATACTGTCTTGTGGATGACATGGCCATGGGAATCACTAACACATAGCAACCATGGGCACCTGCAACAGACCTGTTTAAAAAGTAACAAGTCATGAAGATTATCTTCTGTGTGATGATGCAAGAGAAATGCAATGGTTGAGTAAAAGAAATAAAACCCATTTGACATAAAGACTGAAATCTACCAAGGAGCAGAAAAAGTAATGAAAGCACCATTTTAATTATATTTTCATGATATAGGTTAATAATGAACTCCATAGTTCAAATAAAAAAATAGAATGCGAACTTCAAGTGAAGGTATAAATGGGAGTCGAAGGCGACTAGTTACAGAAAAATACCAGTATCTTGAGCTTGGTTGGCCATTCATTGCCTCGAGCAGCCTTGTCTCTTACCTTTTGCTTGGTGTCTAACACTTTCTTAGCACCACAGCAGAAGGCAACTGGAGCCAGTTCAGAAGAAACCCAGCAGTAATTAGTGGCATAAATAAATGTCAAAGCAAACCACTTACAGTTTCCTGTTGTTGTCACTCATAATCTTCAAACCCGCAAGGGGGAAAGAATGTTCTCCACGTTCCAACTCCGAAAATGTTTTTCCCTAAGGTTAAATAATTCTCCTCAAACACAAATTTTGTAACTGAAACAGAACTTGTGGGTTTGACAAGTCACTCACTTAACAAAGTTGTCAAGAAGGCAGGCGTGGGGATGGCAATGCAAGCACATATGCAGTTCTGAAATTAATATTAGATTCCACTAATGTTCTTCACAACACTGTGCAACGCCAGTGCACAATTAATTTCTTGTGTTTTCAACTTTATGCAGAAGTGATTTAGTTTTTTTAGTTACCCAATCATAACGTTCCCGTAAGATTTTTCACATTCTTACATTTATTTTTCTCAGCACTCAGAGAAAAACTGAACATTTATCTTTGGACATAGAATCTCAAATTTTATATTGCCACCTAGTCAATCGGCCTGGCAGCTCCATTCTCATGGCTGAATTCTCTCTCTCCCTTTTTTTCTTTATGATTGACTTGGCATAGTCACAGACACAATAGCCTCTGACCAAAGGGAATAGTTCTCTTCCAGGGTGTTGTTTTGAATTCTATTTGCAGTTAACTGTCTCCATGAACCTTTCCAATATAAACTAATATTTGGATTGCATTCAAAGTAATAATGCTCCAAGGCAAAATTTAATATAACACCTAACCTCTTTCTTTTCCTCCCTCTGTCCTTTCTTTTCTTCCTTCTGCCCTTTCTTCTTTCTCATCCCTCCCATCCTCCCCTTTTTCCTTTCTTCCTCCCATCCTCCCCCTCCTTTATTTCTTTTCTCTTTCCTTTCTTTCTTTCTTTTTTTCTTTCTTTCTTCTTTCCCTTCCTCCCTCCTGCCCCCTTTCCATCCCTATCTTTTCTTTTGTCTTTCTTTCCTTCTTACCACAAAAAAAATCTTCAAAATATTTAATGCTTTACAGAATGATCAGAGTCATTTTTTATTATCCAGTAAACAGATTGTCAAGGCTTTGTTGAGAGAGAGAGAGAGAGAGAGAGAGAGAGAGAGAGAGAGAGAGAGAGAGAACAATGTAGATGAAGTAGAACTTCATGAGATGATAAACTGTTTCTGATCAGTACTATGGAGACAAGTGAAGGGCACACCAACTTTCCCAGACAATACGTGGGGGCATCACCTCAAATTACTGGACCCAGCTCTCACTCACTTTGAGGTGATTAAAGAAAAGTTTCTACTTCATGGGATCCATTGGACTTTAGCCATAACTAAGAAGATTCATAACAGCAAATTCCTAAATATATCCCTGAGTAATTCAGAAAATGATGAAAGTTGGGACATCCTGGAAACTTTTCCTTCACCCTGATCATCATAAAGCTACAGTAGTTATCGAAATGTAAAACCCCAATAAGCAAGAGAACCCATTCTTGGCTGTCACTCCTCCTTAGAAGAAATTTCTTCCAGTGGGCTCTTCTTAAGAATGTTTTCTCCTTCAGAACCATTGATAATTTAGACATAGAAAGCTGTCTGGAACTTCCTGGCTTCAAATGACTGATTCTTGTTTTTTGTTTGTTTGTTTTGTTTGTTTGTTTTTCTGAGACTTTGAGACAGGGTTTCTCTGTATTGCTTTGGTGGCTTTCCTGGCCTTGAACTCACAGAGATCCACCTGCCTCTGCCTCCCAAGTGCTGAGATTAAAGGCATGCACCACCGATGCCCAGCTTAAATGACTGATTCTTAGTGTGAAGTTTTCTGTGCAGAAAGGCAATGGAAAGTAAATACACCCTCTTCCCTGCTGTATCCTAGTCAAAGTCTCTACCTTGGCCATCTGGAGATAAGATGCCTACAGCTCTTTCAGCACTGTCTATGGATATACAAGATGAAGGCAAGTTTCATGATAACAAACATACTGGGAATTAACAAAATGAGTTGGTACCATTCGGTCCAAACACTGGGATGATGATAGCTAGCGTTGCTGGAACAAGCCACTGGTTTATTCTCCAGTCTGTTTGGAAATTCTGGCTGGATGCCTGTGCCAGTACTAGTGTGTTAGAGTCATCATGCTGCCCTGTGAGAGCCGTGGTGGAAATCACATTTCTCTAATCAGTGCTCCCTTCTTATACTAACTTGCCTTGGCTTATCTTAATCACCGCTCCTCATTTTCACTCAGTGAAATCAAAAGCCTTGTGGGAAGAAAAGCCTGACATTAAAGCCCACCTTTTCGAGCTGTTATTTCTTTGACATTGGTCAAGCTGACCTTTCCAAGCCTTAATTTTTGTCACTGTAAAATGGTCATGTGAGCTGGGTTAAGAGTGAAGGGTTGTACTGTGTGCATGTGAATGTACTGTATGTATGTGTATGATTTAGAATGGCCACAAAGTATTCAATAAATGTTAACATTGTGTTTAGGCACTACATTTGGGAGGCACAATCATTATTTTGATAAGCTGACAATATAATTACATATATTAGAATACACCCATTTTTATTTTTATTCAATTGCTGTTTCATAAGCACATCCTTGACCAGATAGTATGATGTTCTTCAGTAGACAAGAAGGTATTTTGTTTATTAGGAAATTTCTTATTTGCATTTGTAACTCTCAGGTGGTTGTACAAAGACAACTACAGGAACAAGGAATGACGAAAACCAAAACCAAAAAAAAAAAAAAAAAAAAAAAAAGAGCATTTTCATTCATTACTTGGGACTACTCAAGGGAGACTGTATTAAAGAAGTAGCTCTAGTTTCTCTTTTAAAATGTTAGGGATTAGGCTTGGAGATGTGGCTCAATGGCTCAATGGTTGAATACTTGCCTAGACTCCTCTAGTAAGTATGGCTCAAATAGAACACACTGATGTGGCATGTCCAAGGCCCTGGGATCCCCCTCCCCCAGAACTGTTAAATACATTAAATAGACATAAAAACACGTTTTTGGAAACTGTCAGTGCAAGTAGGAGACAGAAATTTCTGGCCATCAAATGAGCAGAATACACCCAAAGTTATTTGATTTTCACCATAGGGGCATTGTTTGAGGGGCTGTGAGCCAGGCCCTGGACCTGACCTGTTAGCTTCAGCTTTTCTGAGGATGAACCCTATTGTTAGGAAAATGATGTCAAGTACACAATTTATTCAGTTTTGATGCCACTATCCTTCAGCACCATGACTACCAACTGTCAAACATTGCTATTTTTGTTAACAAAATTTCATTTGAGGATATTTTCTTACTATAGTGTACCCTCTTCTGTATTATATGATCTCATTAGTAGTTCTCTGGAGATTCTATACTACATTTTTCTCAAACACACACATAAAATCAGTGTACATGAAAGTCCTCATAATCCCAAATCTCTGCTGGATACAAATTCTAATATTTCAATATTTAATTTCTAGATCTGCTATCCTCCTTGATGAATTTTCTGTCCCTATATTCACTTTCATTATTCTAAGCAAGTTGTCATTGGCTTGGTGTATTGATTGCATTCACCCAGAATATCAGATATTGTCAAAATTCCAGAACCTAGCCCAAATACCTGGGTTTGACTTCTGAATTAACTACCATGTAACTTCATGACTTCATATAATCACTACATCCCTGATGTCCTTATCTGCAAAATGGTAATGGTGCCTCTCTCATGAGGATTAAAAGAGCCTGGAATAGGTGAGTTAATACAGGCAAATTATTTAAAAAGTGGATGGCTCATGATCAGCATACAGTTTTAGCTAATATTACTATTCCCTGCTCAAAATATAAATGCCCTACTTTATATTATAATTTCAAATGATTTTCAAATGAATCGTGATGATTTTTAAATGATGCATGAATACCTACTTGTTCCAAAGGAGGCAAGCAATAGCTAACTAAGCACATGAAGTATGACTGTTCTTGCCTTAATTCCCAACCCTCAGAGGGAATTTTTGGTGGCAGCTTAAAGGGCAGCATTCTGGCTTTTTATTTATTCATTTATTTCATTGAACATGAATTAGATGTTTCCCCAGGAATTATTATAGAATCTAATTTATTTTTACTTCATGTTTTCAGATAATTTTCATGATAATACATGTCAAATTTATTCACCTAAATAGGCATAATATTCAAAGCCAATTCCTGTTTCCTGGTGGTACATTAGGGAAAAAGACAAAATCTATGTTGAATTGAATCTCACACGCTTGTTGATGTGTATCTTACTCCTGTCTAATAACTGACAGGTACTTCAGGACCTACATGAATATAAACCAAGCTATTGCACTAGTTCCGTGTTGAAAACTGTAGGTAGATTTTTAGTTCTTCACTAATATAATATTAATAACAACCTTTCTCTTCATGTTCCTATGGGGCTTTAATTTTTTACGAGAGATTGCAAGAAGTAGAATTATGGACTTAAAGTTTTTTTATAGACCCTGTCAAATTTG
This sequence comes from Phodopus roborovskii, assembly GCF_943737965.1. Taxonomy (NCBI): domain Eukaryota; kingdom Metazoa; phylum Chordata; class Mammalia; order Rodentia; family Cricetidae; genus Phodopus; species Phodopus roborovskii. The sequence goes on from NW_026125278.1 coordinate 7,606,398, forward strand.
CCAATTTACATTCTTACTCAGATTCCTTGATGGTGGCTATTCCCTTTGCTATGCAAGTGGATACATGGATGACACAGAAGAGGGTGGGCTAAGGGGGGCTAGGGAGTAGACAAAGCTAAAATTATGAAAAACTCTAATGGGAACTCACTAAGCTTTAAATTAGTTCTTTAAAATATGAGTTAAAGAAGGAACTTTAATATAAACACCTTTTATGGATATACAATATCTCTCAGAAGACAAGGGCTATTAAATGAATATCTCAGTGCCAAGTATAAACTACTCCTTTAAGAGTGTTTGGCGAGAGAATGCCCAGAGACCCCACAGCAACACAAGCTGTTGGCATCGTTTCATTGCCCACCAGAAGTAGATAAGACTCTGTTGCTGAAAACACACTAGACTGGCTACAGAATATAGGGAAACCACCTGGGACTGACCTGAAAATATTTCCCCTGCAGGACACTTTTCATAGTACTGGAGGTGCATGTAAGTCACAGGGAAAGAAACACCATGCTCTCATACTGACTTTGCAGGAAAGATGTGCCCATTAGTACAATAGTGGCATGGCTATTATGGAAGTAACCAATCACTTTCTGGTGTTATATGAGGCCTGTTGCACAGAAGCATGTACATCTACTGTTAACCTGTCAAAGATCAATAGTTTGGGAGGTAATAGAACTTCCCACTGTTATTTTTCCAACTAAAAATGTCAAGCTGCTTTTTAAGTATTTGTATTTATCTCAATCAATCTGTGCTACTTTAATCCTTGGCCAGATAAGTTCTTTTTATCTGGGCCAGTAGTCAATGTAGAGACTCGTAACTGAACAAAGAGCTGAGAATGAGGGTTTATTGAGTGCTCAGCTCTAAATGAGGTTCTATATTAATGCTCTCTCCCATGCTGGTACACAAAAGATAAAAGATAAAATGAATACACTGGTACATTGACTGGTAGAGTCAAATACAAATTCTATGTATTTGACTCAAGTCACTCACTTGAGCATGAAATAGCTTATTTATCCATACACGCATTTTTCAGCCTGTACTTGTTGAGTATTTCTTAAACAAGGTAGAATGTCTAAAACAGAGAAATAAGAAAAAGACATTTGTGGTCCTGTTGTTAAAAAAAAAATCCAGAAACAAATAGGGAGATATATATTAATCAGTTAGTATATTAATCAGTGAAAGATTTCATGTGCGGATAACCTTAAATGCTTTTAACTTGAGGAAGCAAGACCTCATCTGTTACTACAGAAATAATTCAACTCAATTGACTCATCAACTACAGTGTAAAGGCTCAGTTACACTTAAGTAAGTGAACTCCAAATTTGACAAAAACCCATGACACTTTGCTAATACAGGGTTAGAATTGAGAGTAAAACTTATCTTGGGGAAAAAATAATGGGAAAAAAAGAAATAGTGATCAAATAAAAAGAAGCCCAATTTACAGTAACCAAAGCAACATAAAGTATAAGGTGATTTAAGCTGATGACAGACAAGCACAAATCAGGTAGTTACACCCCTTCCCTTTTGGTCTTGCTTAGTTCTTAAAATAATAAGAAGTTATGAGAAGCTTTTAAACAGAGTGAGACAAAATCTAACTTGCACTATCAGATTTACTTAATTAAGAAAGAGGATGACATTTAAGACATTATTGCAGATTTCCATGAAACCACAGCCATGCTGGAGATAGAAGATACACAGAGTTGTAAACATTTATAAGAAATTTTGATTAAGTGGATAGGTACAATGGGAGAGTGAGTAGGGTCACACTGGCTTTAAGGATCTATGTTCCAAAACTATTGATTGTAACACCATTGCATGAAGCAAGGAAATAGAAACAGACCAGGTCTACAGGATGATTGCATGTTCAACTGAGTGTGTTGTCTATGAAGATGAAACATCTGACTGTCTCTGTGCATGACACAATCCTATAGAGAAGTATTTAAAAAAGGGCAGGCTCATGGGAAGACTATGAATTTAATTGTGAAGATGAAGAGCAGATAAAACATCCACATGCACATGTGAATGATCTAACTAGATAGATGAGTCTCGAGTTCATAGGAAATGGTTACAGAAGGGGAAAATCTGAGAATCGTTACCATGCAGTATACTTGAATCCATATGTACAGATGGAATCTTAGGGCAAACAGTAGAGGGGAAGAACTGCACAGGAAGAACTGAAAGTATGGAAAATCAAAGGCCGTCAAAGGCGGAAGTACTAATTAAGGTGAGAGCGCTCACAGTGATTCAGCATTAGGGAGTTGATCATTTTCTTGCACAGTGAAAATTGTCATCTGTGATCTTAAATAAAGCTAAAAGGCTGACCACAGGACAAAAAGGGACTTGTTTTGTTTATGTGCCAAGGGGTTCACTAACTTTACCCTCTGTGGTGTTTCCTGACGTCCATGCCCAAATAATTTTTCCAAAACAGCACCTATTTCCAGACTGTGTATGTGTTACTTAATGAAACAATTCTAAGATGGTTACAATAGTCAATTATGTGTCAATCCATGAGTGCTTTTCCATTCTGTTGTTTCCTCAGTCACTAAGAAACATGCAACATCCTTTCTTACCTTCACAGTCATTAGACTCTGGGAAAATTTGAACTCACAATCAACCCAACTATATATTTTCTTTGGACAGCTGACTCCACTGAAAAGAACTGAAAAAGCCTCAAAACAAGACAGGCTGTTTCCACAAAATAGTCTTCATCACCAACCTTATCTCTTTTCTCAACAATGTCTGTCATGTTTATCTCCTTTCCCTAGACACACCATTTCCTATTCTTTAACATGGAGATTTTTCAATTAACAAAATCTTTTCCACCCTTTCTACATTGTCCTAAAGGCATCAGTGGCCAATGAAATTTCATTCTTAAAAGACTATTCCCCCCCCCCCAATTCACCCTTACCAGACAAGGGCTACTTTATTTCTTGTTTAAAAGGCTGAATCTATATATAACTTTTCTCTTTCAATTGTGTCCTTTCTTATCAAGACATAGCACGAAGCAATGCCCACCTGTGTAATCACAGATTCCTTCCATTTTGATAGAGGCCAAGTAGTCCAAATTTGCCAATTTCTAAACAGTGTCATTCATTCTGCTAACCAAGAATGATTGCTGCTGAGGATTCACAGTTTACTGTCTCCTGAGAATTGCTATAAATATTAAATGAACTCCTTCTCACAAGTTCTAGATACAAGGATTAGGTGCAGATCTTAAGTATAAGAGTTTCTGAGCATGATAGAAAACTGGATTTCAATCCTAGTCACTCTGTCAATATCAAGAACTAGACAGAGGAGTAGAACTCGACTTTTTTTTTTTTTTAGAAAGGAACATCTAGATCATCATGTTCAATATTTTAATACTTAGAATTCTGAACCAAGTATGCCTTCAGAAATGACTTCTTTCCACTATAAATCTAACCATCATTAACCAACATGATATATTTGTCCTGCAAGACAGTTAACATCATCTAACTGATCATCAAACTAATACGTAATGTGGTAGCTAATACACATCTACTAAGGGAAGAAAATGACCAGTTAAGAGCTGTTGGAAAAAGCCAGGGCAGAAAGTCCAACACCCACAGAAGATACTTCAGAATACATGGTTAAACAAGACACATTTATCAAAATAGAAGTGTTCACTCTTGATTTATAATACAATGCCTTTTTAAGACCCCTGGGAGGTAGTGTGAAACTCTGATAGAATGGTGTAGTGCTAGAAAACATGGAGAAGGTAATGTGCCATGGAAAATGAAGTAAGTACTGGTGTGAAAATATGCTGGAGAAAGAGGTCAAAGGGCTCAGGGGAATGGACATGATAAAAAAACTGTTTGCTATATAAATGGAAATGGTATAAAAAAATGATTCTTACCAGTTAAGTTGCATAGGCACTCCCAGAAGACATTTTATTTACTAAACAAATAAGAAGCATCTCAGGATCTCAGTATAAATGCCCTCTTCAACCAAGGACTGAACATACAGAATACTACTGCAGAGGTGAGCTTTCTGATTGCAGTAAACCTCAGAAACAGTAATAGGCAGACACAACTCAGTGCCCAAGGGCCATGACAGGAAAAACAATGGATCTTTTTTTCACTTTTGTTTTATTACTTTATTTTTTACATTCCAATTCCAGTTCCCCCTCCCTTCTTTTCTCTGACTCTCTCCACACCCTCTTCCCATATGCTCCACATAGGGGGTAGTAGACTTCTTATAGTCTACTGAAATCTGTCCCATCATCTAGTTGAGGCAAGACCAAGGCACCTCTCCACTCCCACACCCCTGTGTCTAGTCTGGCTAAAGTAACTCTGCATATAGAATGGGCTCCACTAAGTCCGTTTTTGCATTAATGTTAGGTCTTGGACCCATTGTCAATGGCCTCATATGTTGACCCAGTCATACCATTGTCACCTATATATGGGGGTCTAGTTTGGTCTTAAGGCATGGGTATCTTAATGAACAGACACAGGCTTCTATTGAATATTTTTCAGTCAGCATATGCCCTGCAAGTGGGAAGACGCAGATATTTGAAGACTGTGAACACATGGTGACATCTAGTTGACCATGATGCTTAGTTATCTCAAACATTCCCTTTGTTAGAGTCAGTCATATGGAAGCCAGATGTGTCAGTCATGTTTCTGTTGCTGTGAAAATTCATCTTGACCAAGAATAAGTTAAAGAAAAGAGAGTATATTTGGGGTCATAGCTCCAGAGGTTAAACAGCAATAGTGGTTCAGAGGGAAGGACTGCTGGAGGGAAGAACAGGAAACTGGGTGATCACATGTCATTCACAAGTAGGAAACAGAAAGAGAGTGAGTGGTATAGGCTACAAACTCTAGAATCCCACCTCCAGGGACATACTTTCTCGAGTAGCACCTCCTAAATTTCATAATCTTTCCAAACAGTTCTACTGACTGGGATTCAAGCATTCAAATACATTTCACTCATTTAAATTTCAACACCAACTTTCAAGAAACCACCCTATTGATTTCCAAAGTGGCTGTACAAGTTTGCACTCCCATCAGCAAAATCTTTGTTCCACATCCTCTCTAGCAGGAATTGTCACTTGTGTTTTTGCTCTTAGGCATTCTGACAGGTGTGACATGAAACCTCAGAGTCATTTTGATTTGCATTTCCCTGATGGCTACCAATGTTAAATATTTCTTTAAGTGTTTCTCTGCCATTTGAGATTCTTCTGTTGAGAATTCTCTGTTTAGATCTGCACCCTGTGTATTATTATTTTTTATTTCTAGTTTCTTGAGTTCTTTATATATTTTGACGATCAGCCTTTAATCAGTTGGTGAAAACTCAGCAATACCACTCTTGGGCATATACCTAAAAGATGCTCAGTCATACCACAAGCATACTTGCTCAGCTATGGTCATAGTAACTTCATTTGTAAGAGCCAGGTCCTGGAAACAACTAGATGCCCCTCAACTGAGGATCACATATGTTGGTCCATTTACACAATGAAGTATTACTTAACTTTTAAAAACAATGTGATCAGGAAATTAGAAGGGAAATGGATGGAAGTTGAAGAATCATCCTGAGTAATGTAGTCTGGAGTCAGAAAGATGAATGCACTCATTCACAAGTGGACATTAGCTATAAAGGATAACCATGCCACAATCCATAGACCCATAGAGGCTTCCAGAAACAAGGAGAATCTGATGACTGGGGTTAGTAAGGGGGCAGACAGATCTCCCTGTGAAAAGAAAATAGGAGAGATCTGGTGGAGTAGGGACAGGTGAGGATGGGAACTTGAGAGATCGGGTTGGGGTGAATTGAGGGGAAAATATTGAAAGAGATGACTAGAAAGAAGAGCTTTCGGGGGGGGGGATCATGTAGAAACCCAATGCATGTGAAACTTCCATGAATCTACAATGATGAACTCTGCTAAGACTGTGAGCAATAGTAGATACATAATCTGAACTGGCCATCTCCTGTGATCAGATTGGTGACTACCCCAGTTGTCATGAGAGAGCCTTCATCCAGTAACTGATGGAACCAGATACAGAGACGCACAGCCAAACATCAGACCAAGATCAAAGAATCTTGCTTTTGAGAGGGAGGAAGGCTTGTAGGAGACAGAGTGGTCCAGGACATCACAAGAAAACCCACAAATCAACTAACCTGGTTCATAGGAACTCACAGAGTCTGAACCAAAATCCAAAAACCAGGGAGCCTGCATGGAACCAACATAGACACTTTATATATTTGTGATAGTTTTGTAGCTTGATTTATTTGTGGGGCTGTCTCTAATGTTTTGGCTAGCTATTGAGAACCTGTTCCCCATACTGGATTGCCTTGCTCAGTCTAATTATAAGGGAAGATGCTTAGGCTTCCTGTAACTTGATATGCCATGCTTTGTTGATACCCATTGGAATCCTACCCCTTTCAGAACAGAAACAGAGAAGGAATGGATGGGGGAGTGGAAGAGAAGTGGGAGGAGCAAATGGAAAGGGAGGAGGAAGAGAAACTAGTTGGGATATAAAATAAAATTAAAAACTAGCAATATCAGATAGTTAAGAGATCCTTCTGCTTAGTCCAGCAGAGAAGAAATCCATTTTGTCTAGAGGCAAACCTATCATTCAGCTTTCAAATATTAATTATAAAGATGAAAGTGACGCATTTGGTCATAGGACAAATATGGATTCCTTATCTTGGAGGAATAAAGAGGACCAAGTATAATACCCACCAACACCCAAGTTGAAATGGACATTTAAAACAGTTTGAGGAGGGATGGAAGCGTGGAAGGAAGGAGGGGGGAGGGAGGGAGGAAGAGGGGACTGGGATCCATATATAAAATAAGAAAAATAATAAATACATATATAAAAAGCAAAGAGTTTGTATTCTAGGAAAATGTGGGTTTGATGTGACCTTTAAGATCCAAATGACTCATATCATTATTTGAATCATCACACTCATCTTGAGGCATCAAGAAAAAGAGATGAATCCTTGAGAAATAGTGGATTACCACAAATCCAATCAAATAATAGCTTTAATAGCAATTGGTGGGCCAAAATCTTTGAAAAAGAAATAAATAAATAAAAAACTGTTAAGAATAGTTTTAATTCTTTAGTATGTTGTGAGTTTGCATTGATGTGCTCTTGTGTATGTGTGCATGCCCACGCGCATGCGTACGTGTTGTTTTGTTTTAGAACGGTTTTGAGGGATCTATTCTAACTTCCCACAGATTATCACTCTGGTTCATTTTACTAACCATGCCTATTACCTGGGCCTGGGTCTGGGCCAACAAAGCAAGAATCTGAAAGAACATTGAAAACCTTGGTAAGAGTTATGCTCCATTCAACCTGTAATAAACTCTATCCAGTAAGGAGCCCATTGAAAAGTTAAAGGATTTGGTGAGCTGAAGCACACTGGGTTTTCTTGCATTGTTCATCACTAATTAAGAAGGAAATGTAGTCTTTGGTGAATCTCTTGGTTTGGAGAAGAATTTTCCACACTTCGGGCTAATAATCTGAGGGAGTGTGCCATTTATCACCTACCTTCTATTCCTCCTCCTGACACTGGAAGCCACGCTGCACAATTATTTGAATTTCTAGTTCTCTTTCCCAGCTCTAAACCTTTCTAGATAATAATCTTTTTGCTTTTGTCCAGTTAACATTCAGTCTTTATTATTCAGGTATCAAGTGTTATTGTTCATCAGGCTTTATTGAAATTCCTTCTCCAAACACACACACACACACACACACACACACACACACACACACACACACTAACACACACACACACACACACACACTAACACACACACACACACACACGGACACGGACACAGACACACACACACACACACACACACACATGGACACGGACACATGGACACGGACACATGGGCAGAGAGAGCAGTTCATTACCCTCCGGAATTGTTACAGTAATAACATAGTCACTTATTTGTAATGTCACAGTACATGTTGAATTTTTCTGTGTTCTGCACTAGAATAAGAATTATTTGATGTGAAGACTGCTTTCCCATAGCATTGTAACCATGCTTTATATAGCACACAAAATCCATGGTAGTTACCTATCAGTATTTATCAACAGTATTGATGAATAACTGAGGAATGTCACAGTGATAGGACATGTGCTACATGGACTGAAAAACTAAGGAGTACATTTAATTTTTATTTAGATTTTACAGCTATTTAAAACTCCCAAACATGCCTATCTATAGTTAAATAACTTCTCTGTCTCATTCTGTTTTTCTTTAGTCCACTTATAATAACCCTCTCTATTTTCTCTGTTGTAAAATATGGGGCATAGCAGCATCTTCCTCATGAGAATTTTATTTGGATTAAGTGAAATAAGGCATGGGGAATGTGATAAATGTTCAAATCAACAGAAATTTATTTTTGCCCAGAAAGTGATAGTACTAAGCAAGTATCTACTTGCTTCTTTTGGAAGAATTACCCGTTTAATATTTGACACTAGTTGTGCACACAGAGGCTCTCTTTTAAAGTGTAAGTCATCGTGCGCACAGAAAGCATGGCATAGAATCCATGCCCAACTCTACAGTTGTTTCATCTCTTCCTTGGGCTTTCCTGCACACCCATCTTTTATCTAATCTCTTTCAACTTTTGAACTGTGCTGCTTGATCTCTCAATTCTTGATCTGTACAGAAGAATATATTTTTAATAATTCACCCTAAGAATCAGACCCTGCCTATCATAAAATCTCTTTCTGATGCCACCAACATAAAGCCCCTGGGCTTCGTTTTATCATAAATATTTCAATAAATCCATAGATACCTTTGGAGAATTATTTTTTGAAAAAGAACATCCTTAGATGTGTTTTTAAAAACCCCTTTTGTATTTTCAAAATTTAATAATTGGAACAAAGTGGACCTTTTAATTTGTGAATTGTGAATATTTGTATCTTACACAAGTAGTTTTTTTTCTTTCAGATTTTGCTTAACGTAATTATTTCAAAAAGCATGCCATTAATTTTTGAAGCTTTATCTGTTAAAAAGTGAAATCCAAATTCAAAAAGTGTAAAAAAAAAAAAAAAAAAAGGTAGCCTCACACAACTCATCTTTTGGAGGTTTGGAGAATAATTCTACTTAGAAAAGAAGGAATGGAAACTAAACATGAGCTTCTGTCTATACAGAAGCTAGAAAAGAAAGGACGAAAAAAAGAAAAAAAGGAAGAAAGAAAATTTTAATTTAAAACTGTGAAGATTAGAACTTGCAAATTTACCTAACTTTCTAATACCCTTTGTGCTACATGGCTGACTTCCTGCTTACATCCAAAGGAAGGTCACAAGAAGACTAATTATAGCACTAGAAGTCATTGCATTTCAGAAATATTTACTGATCTCCAAATGAATGTGCCAAGAAGGCCCTCTGCTAGACACCCCTGAGTTATAAGTTGGAATGTGTTTGATCTTTTTGCCTCACAAGTTAGACTCTATTTGGGAAGACATATAGCCATACTTTTGAGGCAAGTAAATGGCAAATCCCAGTAACGAATGAGCATTCAGTGGAGTGGGAATGATTTGGTGAGAAAATTGGCATTGGGTCTGGATCTTGGTGGGGATATCTGTTTTCTCCCAGCTGGAAATGACAGGACAGGGCAAGACCAGAATCAAAGTGAGTTCAGCCTGCAATGGAATGTTGGCCATCCAATAAGGAACAAACTTCACAGTGCTCATCGGATGGGATGAAAACAGATCCTGGATTGGCTGGTGTCCTTGACTTTGAGTACTTCCATATGGTACCCACAACTTTCAAATTTTATTTTGAAAGCAGAGACAGGCATCCACATTTGTGAGTTCTGTGCTGGATTAGGGGATAGTAGCCAGAGGAAGGATGGTGACATGGTTATAGTTGTGGCTATAGAACGTTATTGTCAAGGTGCCTAAATGATGGGTGCTGTCAGCCTTCTTCTCAGGACAGTTGGCAGACACTGTTACCTTCAGGGCTACTGACTTGTATTCTTGTTCATATCCTCTTCTTTATGGACCATAACCTGTTATCAGATATTTGATAAATATGTGTGGAAAGCTTTTGGTTTTATAAAATATACCTGTTATGATACCTTCAATTCTTTCATGTGAGAATGTTTTTAGCGTTCAGTTTTAAGCACAGAGATGAGGCAAAACTGGTAGATAAATCTAATTTTGAAGAAGAGCACAGGAAGGGAAACACTGAGTAAGGGTTTGGAAGGGAATACATTTAGTCACTGGAGGGCTAAGATGGGACCTTAAATCAAAACAGCATGCTTGAAACTAGAACTCCTAAGAGATGTTGTCAATGATGATGAGGACAGTGCATAGATACAAGCAGAGGAATCCTGGTAGGCTTTTTCATCAATTTTGTGGAGTTCAAGAATGGTGCAATTTATAGAGACATAAGCTGATAAGGAGGGAAGGTTCTTGGAATATGTTGTTAAACACAGCTCTTCCTTCTTGCTTCTAATTCTCAGATAGGGTGTACCGAGGTTGCAACACTCTGAGACAAGGAGGAAATTCCCAAAGCAGCCTATACTATGCTTTTATTTCTAAGAATTTACTCATTGAGGGAAAACTGTAAACCTTTAGTGAGCCATGAAGCTCTTAGTGTTTAAAATCCATAATGTGGTGTCTTCAAGTGTTCCCTACTTGGGGTGCATTGGAAGACATGTGCAGACAGGACATCATGCTCCCTGCAGCAATATAAGAAACTTCTGTCCCTCCATTCTCTCTCTCTCAAGTAATACATTTTCTTTCCTTGATCATTTCAAGTATGCTGCTTTACCAAACTAGGACCAAAAATATTTGCAATTGGAGGAGGCTTGGATTTATTCTATCATTTTCCATGCATAGCAATCCAAGTCCTGAAAGAAAACATATGAACCATTCAGATTCTATAACTAATGAATAGCCTAAGGAAAGAGCCTCTTATGAAAGACAGGATACAGGCAAGCTCATGACATACGCTAGAGCTCTAGCTCTTGGTCAGTAGATGCTCTTACCTTGTATATCTATTCACTAAAGGAAAAGGTTCCCCAAACAGGGAAGGACAGAAAGTGCTGTGAGGCCAGAATGATCTGAGCAAAGCTGGTGCCCATAATGGTGTGCAGTCAACTCTGAACAAAGACTAGATATGGAAGCCAGGTGAACCCACTCAGCTCTCCTTCCTCTCTGCTTCTGCTCTCATTGGTTTAAAGATGTAGGGATCCAGACGGTAGGAAAGTCCATTGGTTTAGGTCACGCCGTTGCTTTCAGTGACACATATCATGGCGAATCATGTATTTGTGGGTAAGCAGAAAATACACAGAGCAGTGGGGAAAATAATACATGACGATGCTTAATAAATCTAAGCACTTATAAAATAAACAAAACGTAATGGCATACTCTTATCCCTGGATTAGGACTGAAATTATTCTTTTTTTAATGATAAGTTTTATTAGAAAGGAAAGTGGGGTGGGGGGAAGAGAAGAGGAAGGCAGGAAAAAACCTGTCTACCCCAGAGGAACAGCGGGAAAGAGAGGAGCAGGAAAGAGCCGGAAACTATTCTTACCTCACGATATGTTTTCATATGCTGACTTAGCTCTCTTTACATATACTATGTGAAAAACTCCTCAGAACAGCAGCTGAAAAATAATACAAAAATTTCTGTTATATGTGTATTTTTCTTATCCAGAAGACACTTAACATAAATAATCTTTGTACTTGCTAATGTGAATTGGCCAGCAAACTGGTAGATGAATTATAAACACTGTCATTTCCTATTGGCTCTGCTATTGTACCTCATGAAAGATTCCATTTCAAAAACTACAAAAATAAAACAGAGCACCTGCTTTCAAAACCTACCTAGCCCAAACGTAAAACCTTTGGATCGTTGTTCACAACCTGACATTACATAAGATAGCTTATGAAATCCTAAAACAGTTCTTCAAATTTTTACAGAAAGAAAAATTCACATCACAAGCTTTCATGCTTAGATTACAAAAAGGTAATGAGAATTTAAATGCCTGTTATATTTCAAGCCCAGTTGAGACAACTTATCAGTCCTTCTTCACAGGGTCAAAACAACAGAGGGTAGACTTGACTGTAGTACTAAAAAAACATAAGGAGATGGGTTGGACTAAAATCAGAGAAGCTGTGGCTCCACAGAGCTGTCTTGAAGCTTCATGATGAAATATTCCACCCAAGCAACAGAACTGAACTACTTCAAAATCACTTAGTTTTCTATATTTCTTTCAGAAATCTTTGACAGATTATACAATAATACATGTATACATTACTATATATAGACACACACGTATTTACTTATTCCACGGACCAGTGAACAATGATCAATATGTTAAGTTAGTCTGTTGGGAGACTATTTAGCCCTTCGTAACATTTGATACCCAGTAGGCAGAGTTCAATTTCTGTTGTTAAACCCTGTTTTCATCCTCCTTGTTCATGGTGGCTTTGATGTACCTGAGATCTGACAGGGAACATGGTTTCACTTGGGGAAAGGAATCAATTTCTCAATGTAAATTGTGATTTGCACACTTCTCTTCTTCACCTATTTTGGAATTGATTTGATTCCAGAGAGACTAAGAAATGTGCAAAACAGTGTTTTGCTTGATTTAATAAACACATGGAAAATGGCTTATTGGATAAGCCAGAGAACAAAAGCCTACAGCGCAGAAAGAATATATTCCCCTGCTTTTCCTCCATGCTATACGCCCCCCATACCCCCTATACTCTTTAATTAACATACAAAGATATTTCTAGGCCAAAGTGAAGTTAACATTTCCATAAAATGAATCCATGTACCTTATCATACCCTGTTTTCAAGAAGCCCTTTACTTTGGTTCCAAAGTCTAGTTTATTGAACTTGCATGATACTGCTTAAATGATACAACTCAGAAGCAAACCAATTCCAAAAACAGGAATACAAAAATGAAGTGGGGTGGGTTTTTTGTTTTTTGTTTTGTTTTTGTTTTGTTTTGTTTTGTTTTGTTTTGTTTTTGTATTTTGTTTTAGAGCTCCATCAAGGAATGAAACAGAAATGTTCACACTGTTAATAGCCCTTCTAGAGAGGACACTATAAAAAAAATTGTCAACAAAAAGTAAATGTTGAATAATTGATGTTGGTTTGTTAAAGAAATCATTAAAGGCAATGGAGTATTTTTTTTATTTTTATTTTTTGTTTTTTTTTTTGTTTTGTTTTGTTTTGTTTTTATTGTTTTACAAGACAGGGTTTCTCTGTAGCTTTGTAGACCAGATTGGCCTGAACCTCACAGAGATTTGCCTGCCTCTGATCCCTGAGTGCTGGGATTAAGGGTGTGAGCCACCACTGCCTGGCCGGAGTGAGTGCCTCCCATACTTCGCTTTGGGTTTGCTGTTATTAATTGCTTCACTAGGCTCTCATACTTCCAGGCAATCAATATGTTCAAATCATTACAAAAGATTGTGGAATTTTATGGCAGCTTGAACTTTCTTGAATAACTTTGTGCTCATCAAGATAAGAACATCATTGTGCTTTTTGTCGTGGCACAATAAATTGGGTCCTGGATTCTGACTCACCAGAGCCCTTGCAAACACCTTCTGAGGGAGGTCACCTTGTGTGCAGCTGATAATCAGAGGAGGGGCTAACCAGAATGACGATCAGTGCATGACACACAAGATCTTCTGTTATGCTAAACTCCGTAAATCAAAAGCAGTTAGACCGATGGCTCCTAACAGGACACCACCACATCTCCCTAAATGTCAATAGGAGTCTCCACACTCCATCCAGCTACTATGGTTTCCTTTCTTCAGACATTTCCAGTCATGGGATGGGTGTGACAGTTCCACTCAGGGGAAAGTTCTTACCAATCTTTCCTGGGGAACATAAACACCTCTTGACTCAGAACATAAAGCCACAACAGTTGTAAGAAAAGTTGCCTTAAGACATCAAGAAGGCAGGTAAGATGCCTCAGTAGGTACAGGTGGCTGGCACCAAGGCTGGCAACCTGTATTCAATCCCTGGGACCCACATGATAGACAGAAGAATCACGAACCCACTTTTTGTAAGAGAATATTTTATGACACTAATTCTTCTTTATTTTTATTTTATTTTCCATCCTGGCAGCAGTTTCTCCACCCTCCCTCCTCTTCACCTAGTTCCTCCCTCAACGCCATCCCTGTTCCCACTCCCTGTTCCACTCCTCCCTCATTTCTGTTCAGGCAAGTCTTCCATGAACATCAACAAAACACAGCCTATCAAATTACCTTAAGACTAAGCACTCCCCATGTGTTAAAGCTTGGCAAGGTGACCCACAATGAGGAATAGGGTCTCAGGAGCTAATAAAGGAGTCAGAGACGGCCTCTGCTCCCAATGTCTAGAATCACACAAAAGGATCAAGCTACACAACTGTAACAGATATGCAGAATGCCTAGGTCAGTCCCATGAAGATTCCCTGGTTGTCACTTTAGTCTCTGTGAACTCTTATGCGTTAGGGTTAGTTGATACTGTGAGTGTTCTTGTAGTGTCCTTGACCCCTCTGGCTCCTGTAATCATTTCTCCCTGTCTTCTGCAGGATCCTCAAAGCTCTGCCTAGTGTTCTGTTGTGAGTCTCTGCATCAGTTTCCATCAGTTGCTGGATGAAGCCTCCCACTTGAAAACGTGGCTGGGCACCAATATATGTGTATGGACAAATATCTTCAAGATTACATTGACTTTTTTTCCCTCCCGATGTATTTGGTTGTATCCTAGGTCTTTGAGTCTTTCAGCCTGTGGGTCCTAGTGCTCTAGGCAGTACTAAGAGGATGCTTTTAAATAATAAAATATTTGAATCTAAAGTACCTAACTTAACTTGATCATGTGAGCCGGGGACACATACTAAACAGATTTTCTTTACTCCTCCATTTATTTATTTACTTATTTATTATTGTCACTCTAGGATGACTGTGTTTGTGGAAAGTGCTGGTGGTCTGTCATTTTTATGCAGATTATTTCCAGTCGAGTTTCCTTATTTTAGCTTCAAAGTTAAAGAGCTGTGGCATAAAGAACACTGGTAACAAGCACCCATGTCCAATCACTTTAAAAGATGGCCATGGAAATTGAGTCCTTTATGATCCTATGACCTTACCAAGTCACAGCTTTGTTCCTCACAGTCCTCAGCTTTGTTCGCCTCACAGTATTTTAAGGATTTCAAATGTAATAGACAAAAAATGTAAGGTACTCAAAAAATGTAAGGTACTCTATAAAATCCAGCAAAATGCAAAATGATGCTTTGGAATTAGAAAGTCCATGGTACAAATTTTAACAGTAAGTGCAAATGTCATGAATCACCAAAAAAAAAAAAAAAAAAAAAAAAAAAAAAAAAACCAAGAATCTTCAAAAAGTATTTTTAGAAATAGTCAAGTTTCAGTCAAGTTTCGATCTCTTTAATGAATGTGATTATTCACCTTGATTTTTTAGAGAAGTATACATCTTTATAGTCAGCCACAAGGTATAATGGAGCCTCTCTCTAAATCATCCAGAACAAACTTCTAGGAAGACACACCCCCGGGGGAGTGCCATCAGGTTAGCTTGGCAGTAATAGGAGATAATTGATCCAGAGACCTGACAGGATGGTGGAGAGCCTGCTGTGGTAAGCCATGGCAAGTCCCGAAGGATCCTAGCATAGCCAGGAGAAGATTTTGCACAAGAGAGACAGAGGAAACAATCTTAAAATTATGCTGCATTTTTCATCAAAATTAAGGAAGATCTCAGAGGCTCTGAATGAAGTACAGATTTCATAACTGGACCTTTACTTACTGGGTCACTCTACCTGAAATAATGAAGGTTTTATTTATAAGCCGGTCCTCTGGGTATACCTTGTGCCCTTGAGAGCTCATCTCAGGCACACTTTGCAATTTATTACAGCTGGCATGCAGAGTAGATGCTACTTGCCCCCCTAGAAACATAATCTGTCTTCAGGTTCACAGTGAAGACAGTATTGGATCAGAGTCAGACAGCAGATTTGAAGTTCTGGGCCCAGCACTGTCAATTGCTATATATAAACTTGGGCAGATATCTGGTCCAGTTTCTCCAGTCTGAGTTTCCTTACTCAGATTTACTAATTTTATATCTCCTCTGCCTATCTCATAAAAGTTGTAAAGATAAAATAATGGAAGTGGATTTGGAAAGAAATAGATATTGAGTCCTTTCATAAAGATAACATTTTGTTATTGACAGTCATCTCAAATACAAAATTCTTCACTTAAGCAGAATATCTTAATTATATAATTTCATTCTTATTTTTTAATGTTGAGCACATTCATGTTTGAGTTTTTTCAAGGGCCATCATTGCTGTGCAAAAATTTCTTTGCACACTGTGAATATTTGTTGCTTTCATTGGTCTAATAGAGGGCTGAATGGCCAATAGACGGGCAGGCAGAGGTTAGGCAAGACTTGTGGACAAAAGGAGTGTGGGGAAGAAGGAGCATGAATCACCAGGAGATGCAGAGAGAAGCAAGGTGAACATGTCATGGTGAGAAACGGTACTACCATGTGACACAGTATAGATAAGACATATGGGATCATTTTAGTAGAAAGAGCTAGCCAAGAATTTATAATTAATATTAAGTCTTGGTGTGGTTACCTGGGAAGTCAGCAGTCCAGATGAAAAACTTCCTACAATCAACATTTTTCTACCCATTCTGGGGTGGAGTCATACTTTCTTTGAGCAATAATAGCACTAATTTAGTAAGTATAACCTCATACTAAAAATGTACAAAGAATATGGAAAATTCAAACTCAATTCCGAAACCTGGATGTAGTAGAAACACAAGTGTACCTCTTACCATAATGCATCCTAATGCCATTTAGTATTCAAAAATAATATCATGATGTGATCATATTTTAATATTTATTTTTATTTTAATTATGTGTATATGTGTATATGCATATCTGAAGTTAAATACCCTGGAACTGTTGTTACTGGGGGTTATGGTCTGCTAGACACCTGTGCAAAGAACTTAACTCCATTCTTCTGCCAAGAGTAGCCAAGGGAAATGAAGAGGTGAACTACCTCTCCTACCCCTGGCCATATACTGAAATGTATCGTATTTAAACATACATGTTTTTCTGATGCACAGTCGTTTTTAACCCCAAGTATAACACTCCTGTTCCATTCATCTTCTGGAAATGCATCATCTTCCGCAATAGTGCCTTGTCATGGAGAACGAGGAAACATGGAATTTGATTTTCAAGAAGCAAAAGCAACCAGCTGATCGCTTCCCAGCATTAGGTAGGAGAAGTGGGTACAGGAAGCAGAGTGAGGAAGGCAGACAGTGAGGAAGGCACTATCTCCTCACTTGCTGTAGAGGACGGCAGGTTCCCAGCACTCACACAGCACTCACAACCTCTGTAACTCCAGCTTCAGGGACACCTGCCACCTTAGATTTCCAAGGACGCCTGCATTCATTGATACATACACAGACACACAAATTGAAAATAGTAAATAAGACTTTAAAGAGAAGGCAAAAGAGTAGTAAGATGCAGGCCTGTGTTGTAACAGGCACTCACAGACATTCATCATGGCTAGCTTTGGGTTTTGTGACTGTGACAAAATACTTGAGATAACAAGGGAGACAGGATTTATTTGGGCTCATAGTCTTGAAGGCTTCCTTCCATCCATGCTCACTTGGCTGTCAGTTTTGTGTCTATGCATCGTGAGCCAGAATATCATGGTGAAAGCATATGGGAACACAACATTTTTTTGGGGATAGGGGGAATACTGGTAATGTATTTGCATTGGCTTAGACATTAATTCATAAACAATCCTGCAATTTAGTTATTATTATAATTTCCCTACCACATGCAAGATAGAAAGTGTGAGATAATTGGAGAACATACTCAAGATTCCCCCTATTTTGAGATGGATCTCATATAGAAGTAAAATCATAACAAGTCCGAGACCCTATTTATATACTTTCAATTAGACATTACATTAAAAAATACACGGTTTTCTTGTTCTATACTCCTGCCCTCTCTTCACCTGGACTCCCATAGCTTGGCCTGGTGCTTGTAGGTGGATCTCTACATCTGCTTCCATCAGCTACGGGATGATGATCTTGACTGGGAAACCCACAGAGACAGTGGATCAGAACTTGTGGGAGCTCACAGAGTCTAGTTAGACAGCTGGGAAGCCTACATGGGACCAAACTACGCTCTCTGCTTGTGGGCTACAGTTTTGTAGCCTAGTTGGTTTGTGTGACCCTTGGAAGTAGGACCAGGAGTGATCCCTGGTGCATGACCTGAATTTTTCAAGCCCATTGCAAATGGTGGGAACCTTGCTCAACCTTGATGTGGGGAGGCAGGAGCTTGGTCCTGCCACAACTAAATGTGTCAGGCTTTGTTGACTCGCAATGAGAGACCTTACCCTTTCTGAGGAGTGGATGGGGGTAAGTTGGGGGAGGTGAGGAAGAGTGGTAGGAGGGGAGGGAAGGGGAACTGTAAGTATAATGAATAAAACAATAAACAAAAATACACTATTATAAGAACCTGGAGAGATGGCTCAGTGGCGAATAGCACAGGCTGTTCTTCCAGAGGACCCAGGTTCAATTTCCAGCCCTCATATGATGGTCTATAATTCCAATACTGTGGGATCTATTCTGGCCTCTGTGGGCACCAGACATGTACATGGTATACAAATATATATGCAGACAAAACAAGCATATACATTTTAGAAGTTATTCATTATATTTTAATATTATTATATAATAAATAGTAATGTTTATAATGTAAAAAATGTATTAGACTAAGCACAATTAAAGGCACAACCTCTAGCGTATTGCTAAATTATTTTAAAAAGTTAATTGATAGGTACTTTAGAGGTAATTAGATAGCAAAGACTTTAACATTTTTTTCTCAGGAAAAAATACAGAAAATTTCCACATAAATATTTAACATCTTAGAAAAACTGAGAAAGAACAGAGATTCTAATAATGTATTTACACGAAAAAATTCCATACATCTTCAAATGGATTAGAATGCCTTCAATATGGAGAAACGTTTGTTGAATTTTATTAAAATAAAATCAAAATTAGCCGAGGAGTTTAGGTTCATAAAGGTACTACAGAGTGAAATTGGAAATTAGAGTTCTGGGAGTCCCCTGAGTGGATACAAGCAGTACTGACCACTCAAAATTTTCTGCTCACGGGTTATTGAACCTCACAGATTTTCTAATCAAAAGATCCCAGACCACTGAGTAAAAGACATCTTACCACCTTTGTGAGTGCCCTTGTAGCAAAGCAAAATGGTTTAATCTGTGTGTTTCTTAATCTGAATCAAGGTGTTTGGATAATGGCATCAATGGCTGATCTCACCTGCTTAGGGGAAGCTGGGATCATTTTCTTACAGAGCATCGCTGTTTACATTGGAAAATAGTTACATTTATGCTCTGTGCCCAGGGTCATTCTGTGAGTTTATAGGAAACATCTATTCTCTGAGAGTTTCAGCTTTCAAGTCTGTAAGCCATGACTTGGTCAGGGCTGACTGTTGGTAGCCCAGAATGGCTATCAGCAACGTAGCAGTAATATGAACAGCTCATATCGGACTGCACTGACTTTAGGTCTCTGTAAGAGGACCATTCTTGCTCCATCTTTCTGCAGATCCATTGAGCAGTTTATAATTTGAGAACTCTTTGATTCTTCTAAAAACAAAATAAAGGGCAGCTAAGATATATGTCACCAAATGCTGTTTTGCTTTCACTAGCATTCCACTCTAATCAATTCCATCTTAAGAATTTTACTGCAAGCTTCCTTGGAGTAATGAATGCCCTGATCTAACTCATCCTCTTAAAATGACCACGTAAGAGATAACTCATCACTATAAAGGCTCTGGCAAAACTCACACTATAGTTTAAACAACACATTTTAGGGCTTATGATTTCTCACACACAGAAAATAAATACGTTATAAGGTGTGATGATTTTGTACTCTGAGGTCAGGCAAAGATGCATCTGCCTATTTGTCTGCAACAGCAGTTTTACTTAAAGGAAAATAAATTTGAATAATGTGTTTTCTTTCTTTGAACACAAATTGCTTGCTTTGTGCATACACTCATGCTTACCTTACAAGGCATGCACTTCTGCAATGCTATGAAGCTTTCTTGTGCATAGTTTTATTATTAGCTTTTTCTTTTACTAAGAGTTTTATCTAAAAGTGTTTCTGTGTGCCACAATTTATTTTGAAATGCATAAGTATGGATCCATCAAAGTTAAAATATTTGAGATGAAATAGTGCAGAATGAACAAAATAAGAGACTTAAGAGATGTCTCAGTTGGTAACATGATTTCCTGTGGCACAGTGAGCTGAATTCAGTCACCAGAATCCACAGCAGAATCAGTGTGGTGGCCTTGGAAGGAATGCTCGTAGTCCCAGCAACTGGTAAGACGGAGATAGACAAAGTGCTGTGTCACACAGGTCTGCCAATCTTGCCAATCTAGCCCACCTGGTGAGCTCAAAGTCTATAAGGTATCCGTCTTACACACAAACACACACACACACACACACCTCCATACAGTCAACATTCATCATGCTATTTTTTAGGTACAGAATGCATTTCTTCCAAATGAATTTATTTTCCAGTCTGTGGAAATATTTTGTACAATGATGAAGACTTGATAATTTACCCTTGAAGTGAAACACTTTTCTTTCCCTTTCATAGTTTTTTTGTTTCATGTGTACATTCATTCATGATATGTTTGTATTATTCTTTTACAACTTATAAAATTCACTAGTGACTTTCAAATTGCTGTAGTCCACTTAGTTATCAACTATTTGGAAATGTGTAACCCAGTCCTCATCACTATCTTTAAACCTATTGAATATTCCAATTTCAGAGGAGTTAAATCACCCCTTTCTACCTAACTTCTTAATTAATACTGCAAGGAGGATGCTGAATGCTATTGATCTCAGCCTTTATGTCACAGCAAGGTAAAAGAATAAATGAGAGAATGTAAACCCATTTAAACTCCATAAAAACAGTGTCCCATGAATCAGTATTACCATAAAGAGTTGCCTTCATAATATAAGAAATGATAGAATAGCATTTATCCATTTATTTCTTTATAAAGACAGTAAATTTCTATGGTTAGCATTATTGAGTTCATTCATGTTTTAAAGTATTCCCAAGAGAAGAGAATTTAAAAATTAATGGTTGAACTTGCTTTGAATGTACCCTTATGCAGTCTCTTCAGTGCTATGGGTTTTTAGAAAGTCAACTTTCTATACATCATGCAAATCCCATGTTTATATGAAGTACATCACACATAACTGTACAAAAGTATACCTGTGATTTATTTAATGTTCTGTTTAATGTAAGCATTTAAAATGACTATGAATAAAGCTATATTCCAAGACATCACAAAACAGATATCTTTAGCTACAGAGAAAATACAGAAAGGGATACATGTCATAGTAAAACTAAGCTGAGCAAGTTGGACATTGTTACAGCAAAGAAATATTAGAGGAATATCAAACAATTTTAAATTGCAGTTTTATCATTAAAAAGACTTTCCCAATTGTAAAGAAGACCAATATATTTTCTAAATGTAACCAGTAAAGAAAATCAGAGTAATTTCAGAAGTTAAAAATTCTATGTGAGGCCGCTGAAGAGAAAGCTACTGTCAAGTCATGAGTGGATGAAAATAATAGTGATGCTGTACTGTTTGGGGCGCATAATATACTGGCACAGAAAGTGGGACGATGGGAAGAACAGCCCTTAAAGGCCTCATTTTGACACAGCGTGGACGCTCATTCAGTTCAGGTGGTGGTGTTTCCCACGGGACCCAGGCAGTTGTTCGTATCATTGAATTGGATACGAACAACATTCAAAACTGCTAAGTAGTTTGCAGAGTCCTGCCTTGTACCATCCTGGTATTGCTGAGATTTGACTAAATATCTCTAGAAAAGAAGGGGCTTTACTGAGGCCCTGATACCACCGGGGACTGCGGAAGGTGGTAACTTCTCTGAGGACGGGAAGGCCGGAAAAGACCACTTAATTGGTTTGATTCCAGCACGTGTTCCTTAATACATAGCGTTTTGTTGGATTTGTTTTTTGCATTGCTTCAAGAAACACCTGGTAGAAAGAATTTAGGGGAGGGTGATTTACTTCAGCGTATAGTTTCAAAAGATTCTGTCCACAACAGGGAGCATCGAGAGGTGCACACAACAGGTCACATCACGTTGTTCCCGGAAGCAGAAAGGTGAGAACATCAGGCAGGGAGGGTTATTCTCTTCCATCTTGGTTGTATTGTTTTTGACACATTTTCTTTGCTAGACGACAGTGATAATTTTTTTTTTCTTAGCACAGAGGACATAGGGATATAAAATGTGAGAACTGATGTGTGTGTAAAATAATCAGATAAGATTTGGAGGAGGAAAAATGAGGGGCAAAGTTATTTACACTATCTGCACTACTTTAGTAATTGTCCTTCGCTAATGAATGAGGAAGAACAGAGATCAGACAGACTTTACAACATACATCCCTGCACCATTAGCACACACAAGCCTGACATGCCTTCCCAAGGGGAAGGGCACTAAGGTAAAAGAAAATGGTAACGGGAGAGCCTAAAATAAGGTAAGCCAGAAAGAAGTGCTTCTATCTGAAGCAGGGGAAAGGGAACCTTGAAAATAGTGTTAGATTATCAGACTGACTATTAGATGGGCTGCTAAGACATCTGAAATCAGAGATTTGGGATGAAACATACAGATTATAAACAAAAGAATAAACTTCCTGCTATGACCATAACTCAGAGAAAACCCCTGTGGGCCCTGAAGATGCTTCTTTTATTCCAGTATAAAATGATTTTTACAATTATAAGAAAAGAAAACATCCACTCTCTGGATGTTTCCTAAGAGGATTTAAGAAAGGGGAGGGAAGTTTGGGTGGTGGTTGGGGGTACGCAGAGTAAGAGTGTATTAAATTATAAATGTATTTTTTTTTCAAATGAGATGTTTAAAGGCCATGGTCCCTGAAATATTTCAGTCTAACATTTTAAATGCAAGGGAAATCTCTCATATATACTGTGGAATTGCAGGGTAAGAGAATTGCACTTTGGCAGCTTCTTGCTGCCCAGAACAGAGATCATCTCCCACTGGTAGCATGCCTATGGGTTTCAGGAGTTCTGACTCAGGAGACATGAGATGCACTGTGTTTTGCGGGCAGTCACATGGACCTAACATGGGTGCCCTACGGGCAGTGTTTTCAGGCACGTGCCTGATTGTTCCGGTTTTGGTTTATTTTTGAAGCATTGTGGGTCTGAAAGACATTTTTCCTGTGTTACCTCTAAGGATGCCCTCTTCAGCCTTTCTCTCCCAGTCTTCCCATGACCACCATTCCATACCCCAGTTTAGGAGTTCTCTTTTACCTCTGATAAATCAGATACAGGATATCTTTGACTTTGAACATTTGATCTGTTTGCTTATTTTACCATTCATTTTCAAGGATGTCCTATACCTTGTCCTTTAAGATCCTATGTTGTTCTTAGTTCCTTAGTACACTAGATATTGCCATTCTAGATTACAGAAAAGTTGCCTGTGCATATGCATCATCCAGCAGGTACCACCCATTTTGAGGAAGGATACATTGAAGCATCTGAATAATATCCCTTTAACAAGTAACTAGGGGCCAGAGACATGGCTCAACTGTTAATAGTACTTGCTGATCTTGTGGAGGGTCAGAAGTTGGGTACTGCATCTTAGTACCTAACACAAATGGCTTTCAGGTGCTTTTGGCCTCTTTTGGCCTCTTCAGGTACAACACTACACTCACACTGGCACATATATGTATGTGTGCATATGTTCTCATGCATGTGCACACACACATAAACATGAACAATAAAATAAACAATTGTATACTGATTCATAGCCACTAACTCAAAATTCTATTACCTCAAAGGAAACAAGAAAGCCTCAGATGAGAGTTATTTAACGGAAGTCTATGACATCCTAAAATGATATTTACATGTTTACTTTTTAGCAGAACATGTAATGCATGCTGAGATCCTGGAGAACTTCTCAGGACTAAATTCTTCTGTTTTTCATAAAAGTAAGGGGATGATGGAGAATCAATTCTTAGTGTCCAGATGCTGCTAAATCAGAGGGATTCCCTTGGCTGAAGAGTATTGCCCTGTCAAGCAGGGTGGCCAGTTTCTTTCTTTTCCCTTTGGTAGCCAATGGGATATGTGGTTCACACAAGGAAATGAAGGCTTAGATGTCTTGCCTTAAAACATTATATCTCACCAGGTTGTGATGGCACATACCTTTAATCCCAAGACTTGGGAATCAGAGGAAGGTGGACATCTGAGTTTGAGGCCAGCCTGCTCTACAGAGTTGAGAGACCCTGTCTCAAAACAAACAAACAAGCAAACAAAACAAAACAACAAACAAAACACCATACTACCTCTGTGAATGCATTCTGCAAATCCAGCTGAAACTCCCATGATAATTTGATTGGAGCTGGACTTAGCCCTGTGCCCCAAACTACAGACTTCTCTCATTCTCTGGTCTCATAGATCTCAAGAATACTGATGAATACAGCTTGCATACACTGATCTTCACTTTGTGCCTAGAGCACTCCACCTCTATATACGTAGTGTGCATATTGAGAGGAACACTCAACAAATGTTTGTTTAGTGTTAATTTTGCACACCACTTTATTATATAGATTCTTATTGTTAGTGCTTCAAGTATCTCCAAGGACTATTTGCTGTTGATCCATTCATCTCTTCAGACCTTAGTTTGGGCACTGCCTTTGCATAAGGCACTTCTCTGGCTGTCCTATCAGGAATAGCAATCTTAGCACTGTTCCCATCAGTGCATCCTAGTTGTCTCCGTATATTTCTGTGTAGTTAGATTGAATAACCTGTACCATACATAATAACTGTTTGTACTTTTGAAGGCTGGGGATCAAAGATCAAAGTGCCAAGAAGAAGAAGAGATGGTTTCTATGACGCATTTGATGCATTTCACGGTGCAAAGAATGCATGAGGATTCCAACATGTACATGCCTGAAAAAGCACTTAAACACTAAACCATAGCATTTATCTTATGCTTATTTTAACAAATAGCGAAAGTGTGCCCTAGAATTTTGTTTTGTGTCTTATTTAACTGCAGACCGATGGCTTCTCTGCTGTAGAATACAATCCATCTGAGGTAAGAGGCTTTGACTCACTTTCAGGCCCTGTTACCAGTATAGATAGATGTAATCCCTCAGAATGGAACTCTTGACTACTCAAACTTTAGCCTAATGTAGTAGATGAAGTATTTTCACAAGCAGATCAATCATTTATGTTTTCCGTGTTGTTTTAGCATCTCTGTACCCAAGAAATCATTTACTTCTTGAAATGAAGATTACTTTTAAACTGTCTAACTGCATTTATACAAAGCAAGGACTATATTGTCTGCACAGAGAAGTTCTGTCTGTATACACTTAACAGATTCTCTGGCGAACATCAAAACAAGAGAAAACGCATTCTAATGTATGAAGTACTCTTTAGTCAAATTAGCAACTTTGCCAGAAATGCCAAGTATGAGGAATGACAGATCAGAATACAGTGTGATTTAGGCTTTTAACAGGGTCATATGACATTGAATTGCAGAGGGGGAGCTCTTCAAAAACCGGCGTGAGGACTCCCACTGCCGAGCTGCAGCTGTTGTATGGAGTGTTCACCAGAATTCTGAACTCTGTCTAACAAGCCCCACCAAGCCTGTGAACTCCCTGCCGTTTGCCTGTTAGCCTCCTGTTTGGCAGAAAGACTGTAGCTGCTGTGTTGACATCCATCACTGTGAGTTCTGGCCCCTGCTGCCACTCCTTGGCCCACATGCTCACTCAAAAGAGGCACTTGCAAGCACTGGAAAGAAGTCATCCCTCGGGTAGGTAGCAGTCGAGGGGATGAGCCCAAGATAGCAGGAAAGACAAATTTTCTCCTTCGGTATGATGTCATTCTTGGTAAAGTAAGCCTCAAAACCGCTTGAAGGCTGTCCTCAGTGTAACTTCTGCACAAAGAGTGCATTTAAATTTACCTGTATGATGGGGAAACGAAGCAAACACTGGGGACTGGGGTTAGTGTTTGCAGTACTTCCTGGAATAAAGTGGAGAGGGCTAGCAGCAATCACTTCTCAGGGTATGAAGATCCTACTGCCCAAATTGTTCCTCCCTTCAGAATTCACACACAACTTAAACACAAGGGAGCAGATACTAGTAAGTCCAGCCTGAAGCTGGAGAGAAGCTGACATGGAGAAAATATCACATACAAATGCAAACACACACACACACACACACACACACACACACACACACACACACCCCACACACTATACAAAATGATACAAGAACCACTTACATTGTAAGAGAAATACATCAGTGTGGGCACCAGAAGGATCAACACACGGAGTTTCCAGCATCTTCAAGGCACATGCAGCTGCCCTGGTAAGCCCCCAATCCTCCAGGGTCTTTCCTGCTAATGCCCTGGGCATATGTGAAAATGGAGGATCAGAAGTTCAGACTCAACAGCCCAGGTGAAAAAGAAGCATGGATGATATGGACACAGGAGTTTTCTTCTCTCTTATTTCCTGAGGGTTTTCCTCTCTCACAAACAGGCTCCATGTCCACCTTCCTTCTGCCCCATTAGACAATGCTCTGCTTTTTTGCTTTGAAAATTTTCTAATCTGACACTCTTTACACTGAAATATTCTTCTCATTCCAGTTTTCCTATTCATCCATTAGAGGTCTTTTTAATGTTTCTTCCTCAGAGAG
This sequence comes from Phodopus roborovskii, assembly GCF_943737965.1. NCBI lineage: Eukaryota > Metazoa > Chordata > Mammalia > Rodentia > Cricetidae > Phodopus > Phodopus roborovskii. The sequence continues at coordinate 7,633,132 of NW_026125278.1, forward strand.
AAGCTTCCAGGTGTCCCACAGCCCTGCATTAAACTAGATACACACCATGACTTTGTATCTCACTTTGGAAAATTTGTAGAAAATTGTATGTTTGTTTATAAATACACATTTTCTATATATGAATTCACATTGGTGTCTCTGTAAGTCTTAGTAACAGCATCTATCATGTGCTATTTTAAACAGACTTATATTAACGTTATATACAAATCTAGTTGCACTTTTCTGGGTCTTTGTCTATGCACCTCCTCACTGCCTCCCATACCTTCTGCATCCCTCAGATATTCTCACCTTGGCCTATATCACAAATTATTTCTCACATTTCAAATTTAAATTATCTGGCAGATTTTGTTTAAGTATCTTCTGCACTGAATGGCAGCCTGCTCTCAGAAGTGGAACTCCGTCTGAGAGCTAGAACTGCTAGATGGTTTATTCTAAGTAAATCTGACTTAAGTAAATTTAGATATATGACTGCATGCTCAAAACTCCTATGAAAACGAGCTCATGGGCCATGGTCCTCTCAGTACTTGGTGATGGCATTTGAAAAACAGTTAACACAGCCAGAGTGTTTCACATATGTATGTCTGTATGTTGAAGAGCCAATGTGTATCATCAGAGCAATGAAAGAAGACTACACTATCAAACCAAAATTGTTTTTCTGTTTTTGGGAGTGTCCATTGCCCATCCTCTCTCCTAGACATGCCCTCAGTAAGACTGTTCACATTCCTCTGTACTTGATGGAAACTTAAACATGGTCCCCTGCAGGATTTAGCTACACTGTTTCCTTTAATGAAACAGAGTCTCTCTTGATGTTGAAAATACGGCACAACGTGTTGTTATTGGTTCTGTTCATGAACAAGAATTTCTAAACCACGCAAGGATGATTTAGAGATCCCTTTTCTTGCCAAAAGCCTCACATCTCCAAACAGGCTTTTGCACAATGAGGTGTAAAGTTCATGGGCTGCTATTGCAGTGAGATTCACATAAGCCACCTCCAAGAATCAACTCAAGAGCCAACTGAAATTTTCAATGGCCAAAACTCACTGTGCTGCCGTCAACTTTGGTTAAATTTGTTATTTTGTTTTTGAATAGAAAAGTAGAGATTACTTTAGATAAATGCATCTGATGTTTTTCTTCTCTGAAAATTCAATGATAACAACAATTCCTCTTTGAAACTTTTGTTGGAATACCCTGGATACATAAAAACATACATATTTAATGTGTACATTTTAGTGAGTTTGGATGTTTAACCATGATTCCATTAAATCAATCAAAGCACTGAATATCCATAATGCTTCCATAAACTGAATTGTTTTTGGGTGTGTGTGTGAACATGTGTCAAGAACCCTTACTATATTATTTAGCCTCCTACTTCATTCGTTCATTTAACGTGCCTAGGAGAACCGTGGACTTCTGACCTCTCTGCCTCCACCTCAGTACCCTTATGGGTGTGTACCACCATGCTGGGTTTTATGCAATGCTAGAAATCTACTGCAAGTCTTCATGCATGCTAGGCAGGCATTGTAGCAAATTAGCTTTACTTATTATTAACTACAATTGTTCTGATAGGTTAAAAGAGACAGAGCATTTGGCCTATGGTAATACCCACATTTGAAGAGAGGATGATTAGTCATATGCAAAAATAATCCACTAATTGTCTCCACGAATATTCCATTTTTTTATACATGAGTACAAATGAGTGGCTTCAGAGATTAATGTCTTAGCATAATCAACTTTGGTATTTCTGCAATGACTGCTGGACCTCACTTACTTTTGGAAATTCCCCACAGTCTCTCAAGCTCTATCAGGTTCTTCTGTCTGATCTACCCATCAACCCTGCTCTGTAAGCAACCAGACTCTAATCCCCAGATTAATTCAGCTGGATTCAATACCAAGGACACAGGGGACACCAGTTTGGTCTCTGGAGAATTGCAGCATCCACTTTCTGCTCTACTCATAACAGTTATTCATAAGCACTGTGCCTCTGTCTCATATTTTATAATCAGCAAAATTAATACTTGTTCTATTTACTTCTCATGTCTTTTTGAGGAAATGAAATGAATTAATAAGTGTGAAAGTGTATTACAGAAGCTGAGAGTTCTAGACAGCTATATAACCCTTATAATTCTCTCAGGACATGATGCCAACTTGTATAATGAAACATCTATTTTGAGAGATAAGGAAAAACACAAATTTACAGCTTCCGACACAAGAAAAGGGCAGAACTTAAAATAAGGAACACATTCATTCCTCTTGAAAAGATAAACCTATTTTGAAATTACATTGCATTCGATTTGTTTTCAGATCTGAAACCATCACACATAACATCGCCTCTGGCCATAATTAGTATCATAAAAGTAAGGCATTTATCAAATGTATGCTAGCTAAGTGATTAATAGTGTCTCCCAACTCCTGGAACTTTCCACTCAATGAACAAATATAGAAGACCAAGCCTTCAAAACAGAAGATACAGATAAACTCAATTTCCATGGATTTGTGTACAAAGTTTCAACTAATGATTCAGTATTTACTACTATTTCTTAAATATTGATGAAATCATGTATCTGTAGAGAATATGCACCATCTCGTGGGTGCCTGGGATCAGGAGAGAATCAAAAAGGAAAAGCAAACTTGTTCATGGACCAGAAACCTCAGCCCAAGCCTCCATCATGTTGCAAATTGCCCACAGTTACAAGTTGTCCAATTATGTAGTCTAAAAACGCCAGGATTGTGTAGGTACTTCATATGCATAGCCTAAATAAGTAGGAAAGTGTACCACTTAGGTTGGTGTGTATACACAAAAGTACAATTACCTAGACTATGCTTTCTTCTTTAAGGAATGGGTCATTTTCTGTATACCCCCTCCTCTGTGTGTGTGTCTACATGTATAGTTTTGGGTACATATACAGCATATACACATACACACACATGGTGACATGAATCTGTAATCCCAACACTCCAGAAAGGGAAGCACGAAGACCATCACTATATATCATATTTCAGGTCAGCCTGGGATACAGGAGATTCTGTTCTCAAAACTCACACAAAAAAAGTGGCAACATATTAATTTGTTCAGGAAATAGTAATTGAACACCAATTACATATCATTCACACAGAAAGGCAGGGTATATCTTAAGGGGATAATCATCAAGTAAAAGGCTAAAATATGCATATTAATACCAAAACACAATATTTGTACAATCCATTAAAATTATGGTGAATTTTCACATAATATTATACTGACTGACAAATTCTCACTATTTAAAATTTGAAACATTTTTAGTATAACCTTAAATCCTGAGCTATATTATGAAATGTTAATTTAAATATAGGGAACTTGACTCCATTTTGAAATAATTGTATGGAAAAGGACAGTGGAAAAATAACTTCTGCATATTTACATTTTAACAAAGTAGGACTAATATTAAGATTTGTTATCTCTTGAAAATTATGATTAAAAAGTTAGTAGTAGGTAATTTTCATAATTTAAAAATAATGAACAATGATATAAAAGCCATCAGGATATGAAAAGAGGCTGTCGGAAAAGCAAATAATTTAGAAGAAACTATGTATCATTTATGAAATGCTGTGTGGTCTCATTTAAGAAATTTAACAGTATTAATTGAAACCATGTCTCCCTGAAAAAAATTCATATAAGTCCAACAAGCTGATCACTGCTTTTCAGTCATTACTGCCTGGAAAGGCCGGGACACTTCAGCTCGTACAGGCATGCCTGTGTCTTGTCATCCCAATTCCACTACTCCCTTTCATCTGTTAAATAAAATTGCTCATGAAGTTGTATCTTAGCGTCAATGAAGACTAGAAGCAGGTAGTCATGCTTGTCTGTCAGAGTAAACAACTCAATAAAGAGACGATAGGTTATAAATGACTTCCACTCAATGTCAGAGACAGTATAAAAACATAACAGGTGACATTTCTTTATGTACCTCATCCATAAAACACACCTGGTTCTAAAGATTCTCTCCACATAGCCGACTTCTGAGGAGAAGACAGATCTAGTTTTAATATGATGATAAACAGCCTTTAATCCGTTCTAATTTCTTCTCATTCCATCAGCTTTCAATATGGACAGTAACATGGACAATTGTTTCCTCTACACTTTTTGAAAAGGTTTTCAAAATAAGCACCAGGTATCTCTCCCTTAAGTCTATCACTTTGTCTTTGTATTGTGTAGAATCTTGTTTTGTTTGTTTGTTTGTTTGTTTGTTTAATAAAACTCCAAAATGTAGATTTCATTTATTTTTGTAGGGACTTGATTTTGACATTTATTATAATAAGTCAAGAGTATTGATAGCCACTTCCGGCTTTTATACTCATGTCTAGGTCTGTGAATAGTTGCCAGAGTCCAGGCCAGAGTGGCCAGATTCTTGGCCCTTTTTCCAAAGAATTGAAAATATGTGCTCACACAGATTTGCAAAATAAACAAGACAATTTTGAAGCTAAGCAATACTACAGGCTTAAGAGGGCATACAATGTCAAGACTGACAGTGGCTACATGAATATAGATGCTCATCCAAGGATTCTTTTTGTAGTGTTCAAGAGAAAGACGATCTGCAGACTGAGGGGCATAGTTTGGGAGGTTATCTGTTTTGATAGAAAGATATATATGTATATATATTCATTTCTCTACTGCTCTTTTCCCTTCCCATGGTGCATTTGATTTTGTACATGTATGTGTTAAATTGTGAGTAGGTATGAGATGGTGGATAGAGGACTTGCCTGTGCCTTGCAGCACATACATACCAACCTACTTCTGGTTGGCTCTGTCCTTTCATTCTTCATACTCAGAGACACAGAATATTATTGAGCAGAAACTGTGTGAATTTGATTGTTACCAGGTGTGGAGATATATATTGTTGTTCTGAGATGGGAGTATCTGAACCCTGATGCAAATGCAGACTCAAAGGGTTCTGAGGTCACATAGGGGCACTATTCGAAGAGGGTTGTGTACATAGGGTATACAGATGAAGGGACTAGACTCCCACAATTCCCAAGAAGAAATTGTTCAAACTCCAAACCAAATGGGGATCCCAGGGAGCTATGCCTTTGCTCTCATGCCTCAGGTCCATGTTTCAAACAGTTTTGAGATAGTGGGACTTGTCAGTACCACCAGAACTGAAAAATCTCTCTAAATCCCAAACTCAGCAGGTTCACTTTGAATTTATAATCTGCTCATCTAGTCCTGTTCTACTTTCCTACTATGATGGTTAATCTGGTATTTAGAGTTTCCATAGGAGCATGCCTCTGGCATGTATGTTAACGGGTTTTAGATCTCATCAATGGTTTCAGTAGAGCCAGCCTGAATGTGGGCAACATCATACCATTTCATAGCCTGAGATAAGTCAAAAAAAGAGAAAGATATCTGGACAGTAACATTTATCTCTCTCTGCTTCCTGACTGTAAATAGACCAGGACCAGCTGACTCAAACCTCTGCACCCCATGCTTCTGTGCCATGAGGCACTGGACCATGGAACTGTGCCCAGAATCAGTCTTCCCTCCCCTCCCTAAGTTGCCTTTCTTGGGGTGTTTGTCAGTGAGATGGGTAATGAAGATGTATTCACAGCTCTGCCTATGAAAAAGCCCAAATTACCTAAGTTCTACATCTTGGGCCTTCTTTGATTTTTACTTCCCATGTCAAGTAATAATCCAATGCCAGACCTCCTGACTTAAATTTTTATTTAAACTAAAAGTAAAACAATACTTACTAGAGCTAGACACAGCTTCCAACCCAAGTGCTTTGATAAAATGACCCTGTGGTGTCTTCTCAATGCCAGTGTTCTCATTACCTAGAGTTTCCAAGACCCAGAAGTCATAGGTTCAGAGGGGCTGCACCATGCCTCACATTCCAATTTGTAATTTGATCTCCATTATCTAGCTAAATTAATACAAATTCAAAATAGGAATTTGGGAGTATAGTTTTCTTTTTTTTCCCTTCAGGTATTTATTTGCTAATGCTCCTTTTGGATTCTCATTTAGGAAAGATTATTCTGTCTGGGAGACTAGTACTGGACACTACACCTTTTTTGCCAGTTTTGTTTTTAATGGAGAAATATTAGCTAGAAGCCATAGTTACAGATAAGAGAGTGTTCTGTGTGGGAACACACGAAGCATGAAAACATCAACTCCAAATTAAACCAGCTAGATTCCAGAAGAGTTTGGTACAGATGGCAGTAGCATAAGGTTTATAAAAACACAAAATGGTGTATTTCTAACAAACATGCTTGCTTCCAACTTCTTTTTACATAAATAAGTTTTGTATAGTTTAATGTTTCTCCACCAAAGTTTCTTTCAGCAAACAAACAGCTTTTCTTTTTCTTTTTCTTCTTCTTCTTTGGGCATCTCTTAGTCATTGAATTAGTATTTGAAATGTATACTATAGAATTATCAAAATCCTGTAATTATTATTGCCTCCTGCTTAACTTTCATTTGTAACTATTTTCATAAGGTTTTTGTTTTCCCAGAGAAGTTCTTACTAGCCTATCTACCTGTTGCACTTTTTCTATTAACAGTTCATTGTTTTAGGAATGTAGCTCAGCAGTACTACACCTGACTTTCTATAGTTGGTAACTGGTAAGAGTTACACTGGGTTCTATTTTTATTCCACATGCAAGTAGCAAGTGGCCTTGAGCCTTTCTGCTGTTTCAATGTTTTTAAGAAGTTTTCCCTCACCAAGTATTGACTTTTTGCAATGTTTCCCACCAGGTGCAAATTGTGTTTCAGCAGCACGCTGATCTCCAGGAGAGGTTGGCTTAAGCAGTTGTTCTCCAGGGAGCCTGGACACATGATTCTTTTTATTCAAGGGTAGCTGATGTCTGGTAGAGCTTCATGGAGGGTCACAAGTCAATAAGTGGCTCTAGAGACTTGGAGAAACCAGATGCTGTGTGAATAGGGCCACCGAAAGTGTGCCATGGAAGATAAAGCACCAAGTTAGAAGTGGGTGACAGTCAAAGCCCTTTTGTGTGAACCATGTGTACCTAATCTGTCCTTAATCACAAAATCGGCATATTGGGTGCAAACACCAAGCTGCATCTCTTAAGACTTGCAATAAATAAAGTGATAGAATGCCAAGAATAAAAGATCTTGAAGGGCATCTTCCAAGGCCACAAAGCAAGTACTTTCGCTGTGCTTGAGTGATTTCAGAAATAACAGAAAAACAAGCTCTCGCCCCAGGACTACACTGGAAATACGGCAGGACAATTGTGATGATGCTGGAGATCTTCCAAATTATATCACAATATTTCAAAATTAATATAATGTATGTTGATACAATTTCATAACAAGATCACCACAAGTCAAAATGATGTTATATTAAAATGTTCATATATAGACCCAGTTCAGCCTTTGTAGCATGAGGAACTGAGTTTGCTCTCTAGAAACCATCTTTAAAAGTCCAGACATGTAACTTGTGCTTATAATTGCAAAGCTGAGCAGCAGAGATAGGCAAAAGGAGACTGGTAGTTCACTGAACAGTCTACTTTGGTGCATTCCAGGGCAGTGAGAGCCCCCTTTTAAAAAAAGAAGCCTGACACTTGAAGAATCGCACTCCAAGTTGTACTCAAGGTTGTGCTACATAGTTGCAAGAATTTAAATGAAACTTGGTAAAGTTTGCATTGTTTCCACATGTTGAAATAATTCTGAGTTTACTAAAGGCAGTTTGACCCCTCAGCTACTGAGTGCCAGCTTGGGAGTCTTCCAGTCTAAACAGTTGAACATAACTCCAGGGGCACAGACACTGAGAGAAACAATTAATAAATGGGACCTCTTCAAACTTAGAAGCTTCTGTAAGGCAAAGGACACAGTGGACAAGACCACAGACTGGGAAAAGATTTTCACTAATCCTACACCCGACAAAGGGCTGATCTCCAAAATATACAAAGAACTCAAGAAACTAGCCAACAAAACACCAAAAAAACCCTATTAAAAATGGGGTACAGAACTGAAGAAAGAATTCTCAATAGAGGAAATCAAAAAGGCTGAAAGACACTTAAGAAAATGCTCCACATCCTTAGCTATCAGGGAAATGCAAATCAAAACAACTTTTAGATACCATCTTACTCCTGCCAGAATGGCTAAAATTAGAAACACCAATGATGACTCATGATGGAGAGGATGTGGAGAAAGGGGAACACTCCTCCACTGCTGGTGGGAGTGCAAACCATTTTGGAGATCAGTATGGCAGTTCCTCAAGAAAATGGGAATTAGTTTACCACAGGACCCTGCAATCCCCCTCTTAGGCATATACCCAAATGATCCACATCCATGCAACAAAGACATGTGCTCAACTATGTTCATAGCAGCACTATTTATAATAGCAAGAACCTGGAAGCAACCTAGATGCCCCTCAATTGAAGAATGGTTAATGAAGATATTATCAATATGGCTTTGCATTTATATGACAAAGAAAGAAGCGAAAACTATTTATGCTATTATAGTCATATGAAGAATGTCTTGCTGTTTGGAATTATCTTCTTATATACCAATTAGCACACACACACAAATTTAATGTGAGATACTTACAGAGAAATGTACTACCAATCTTTGCAATGTTATCTTTAATATAAACACATTAAGAAAATGTTAACATATCCAGAACCTTAGAATGAAAACTATTTTATCTCTTTTATTAAAAACCATGAGGATTACTAATAATTGAAGTGTTATTTGTAACAGCCTCTATTTTGGATCTAAATCTCATAAACTTTGTATTATTAGAATTGACCATTAATTTACACTGCATCAATTGAATTTCTAGTAGTTTGGAAATAGAATTAAACTACCCCTAGGCAGGATTTATAAATAGACAATTATGTACCCTTCATGTACATAATTGATGTTTTATATGTGATAGCAAAATATTGTGTTATCGACTTAGAACTAACATACCTCATCCTCAGTGATTGCTCTGATAAATGTAAGCCTATGTTATCCCATCCTCCTGATTATTTGTAATCTCTGACAGAACTGGGTGCTATCAGTATGAAATAATTCATCAACATTGATGTGAACATATACAGCATTCAGAAATGCAAACTGAACAGACTCCATATGGGACAATATGTGCCTTCTTAAGTACATCTTGCATTATGAAGTCCCCTGCTTCAACACTCCATTCCTTTCCAAATGGGAAAATTTTTTATTTGGACATCATTGAGATTTGTAAATAAGAGTGGAGAATCCCACAGAAGAACACAAATTTTTGTTGAAGAAACATCGGACATTGAGATTAGGTACCATTCCTATGTGTATAGAAAGAACAAAAAGTGTTCAAGCAATAACTCATTATGAAGAAATTGACTGGATGCCCACAAATTGCATTTCAAATGGAATGGTCAGAAACTTCATCTCTGAACAGGCAATATTTGAACACAAAGTCTGAGAAAGTGAGCCAGGCAAAACGAAGAGAAAGAGAGACCCAATGATGGATTTGTCAAATGCCTGGATTCTGGCCCAAGGACAGACTTTGTCTCTTTAAGGATAACACAAAAGCAAAATGTATTGGAAATTTTGTTAGTATCAGAAAGAACAGATGAAAGTTCATGATACTAGACATCTCAAATGGAATATCATTGATTTAGAAGTGAGAACTGAAAGTTCAGTTCACTGCCTGAGACAATTGTGATTTTGTTTGTTTAATTTTTTGTTTGTTTGAAATATACCTTGACTGTATCTCTCATCCCAACATCTACTACCACAATCCTATACAAATCACTGTAATTTTTCACTTAGAATTTAAAAATATTTCATTTTTTATATATATACACACATATATATGTATACATACATATATATGTGTGTATATATATATATATGTATATATATATATATATACATATATATCCTTACTACTATATTTTCATTCTTTCAATATAACAATCAGTGGTCATTGAAAATCAAACCATGTGCAAAGTTCAAGATTTGTGCCTTTTGGAGAACTTAAACAAAAAATCAGTCACTGAGAACACATGTATTTGAAAAAATATATAACATGTTGGAAGAAAAATTAGAAAGAAAGACTTCTTTGGGATTTCCATTCCTCTGACAAGTTTTGATGCAACACACAAAGCACACAGCTCAAAGATGGCTTCCTAGACCAATCCCACATCTAATACCTGCTTTGTTTTCTACATAGTTTACACCATCTTAATGCACCATTTCTGATTTCAGTCTTATCCCCCCCAACCTATTTGAGTCTCAGTGCCATAAGAGCTTATAATTTCCTTTACTGTTATATAGTGTCAAGCCTAAGAACAATTTTAGGATATAGTGTACTCTCAGTACATAGGCAACATTTTATGCATTCTTCCCCTGTTGGAGAATGGATCCTCAAGCACCAAGGGCGTGTTCAGGAAAGCAGTAAGCAAGCAGTTACAGAGATCTGAATGTTTGTCTTTGTGTGAAGGTCATATTTGGAAGGAAAAAAAAAACTGAGATCAGTTGGCATTTGAGCCTGTTTTTATATTTAAATGAGACAGTGTTTACTAGAAGATTGGTTATTGAGGTGATAGAAGAGTCAACAAAGGCTTATCAGGTTTCAACTTGAATACTCATGAGGTGTGAATGCTATTCACCTGAAGGATAAACTCTTTGAGGACAACTTGACTACAGGTGAGTCTAATGGGAAACAAATGAGGACAATTATCTCTGGGTATTCTTTGGTTTCTCCTTTTCTTCAACTTTTTTTTTAAGTAGGAACTCATTTATGTATCTCAAGTTGTATTTGAACTCCCCATATAGCCAAAGGTAACCTTAATCATCTTCCCCCAAGTTTTGAAGTGTTTGAATTACTGACATGGATCACCACACCTGGTTTATGCTGTACTGGGTATCAAAATGAGGGCTGTTTGGCAAACATGGGGAGCCCATTAGGCAGACTGGCCTGCCCAGAGACTACCAGAGTCCTGGTCCCACCTCCACCCAAAGAGGGAACCCACCATCTGGTGACCTAGTCCCACCTGCAACCACTGGAGGAGGAGAGGCACCATAGTATTTTGGAGATGCTTACACCCACCGGAAGAAAACATTGGTCTCACACCAGGAGAGGGAAAGATGCCACAGAGATGAACTGGAAAAAGGAATAGGTAGATGACAGTAGAACACGGTCAACAAGAAAAAGATAATTATGAGTCTAAGAACTACACACCAGCAAGACTTGAACTTCCCAAAACAGATGAAGCAGAAGAGAATAACCCTAAAAACAACTTCATGAAGATAGAGACACTAAAAGAGGAAATGAAAGAAATTCTTTAAATAAATGGAAGAAAAAACAAACCAAAAAAAAAAAAATTGCAAGAAATCAACAAATTTCTTAAAGAGAGTAAGAAAAGCCAAGCAAAAGCAATCCAACAAGTGACAAAAACAATTCAGAGTTCATGACCTGAAAACTCAAATAGAGACAATAAAGAAAATACAAACTGAGGGAATGCTGGAAATAGAAAAGCTGGGTAAATGCTCAAGAACTACATATGCAAGCATAACCAACAGAATACAAAAGATGGAAGAGAGAATCTCAGGCAGTGAAGACACACTAAAAGAAATAGATTCATCGACCAAAGAAAATCTTAAGTCTAACAAATCTCTAACACAAAATATTCAGGAAATATGGGACACTGTGAAAAGGCCAAACCTAAGAATAATAGGTATAGAAGAAGGTGAAGAAACCCAACTCAAAGGTGCAGAAAATATATTTAACAAAATCATAGAAGAAAACTTTCCCAATCTAAAGAAATGCATGCCAATGAAAAAGTACAAGAAGCTTATAGAACATTAAATAGAGTGGAACACACACTAAAAAATTCCCTTGCCACATAACAATCAAAGCACCAAACATACAGAATAAAGAAAGATTATGAATAGCAAAGAAAAAAAGCCAAGTTACATATAAAGGCAAGCCTATCAGAATTACACCTGACTTCTCCATGGAAACTCTGAGGGCCAGAAGGTCCCAGATAGATATTCTTCCAACACTAAAGAGACAAAGGATGCCAGCCCAGGTTACTATACCCAACAAAATTTTCAATCACTATAGATGGAAAAACCAAGAAATTCCATACACAAAACCAGATTTAATCAATACTTATCAACTAATCCAGCCCTACAGAACGTTCTGAATGGAAAACTACAACCCAAAGAAGTCAGCAACACCCACAAAACATAGGTAATAGATAATTCCTCTATAGTAACGACCAAAAGAAAAATGGGGGGGGGGTCCACACATAATACTACCACCAAAAATAAATCCAAAATAAATAAGAATTAATAATCAATGGTCATTTATATCCCTCAATATTAATGGTCTTAACTCACCTATAAAAAGATGTGGGCTAGCAGAATGGATGCAAAGACAGAATCCATCCTTTGGTTGCATCCAAGAAACACACCTCAGGTTCAAAGACAGATTTTACCTCAGAGTAAAAAAAGATTTTCCAATCAAATGAACCCAAGAAACAAGCAGATGTAGCAATTCTAATATTTAACAAATTAGACTTTAAACTAATATCAATCAAAGGAGATGAAGGTCATTTCTTCTTCATCACAGGTGAAATCCATCAAGATGAAATATCAATTCTGAACATCTGTGCCCCAAATACAAAGGCACCCGCATTTGTAAAGGAAACATTACTAAAATTAAAATCGTACATAAAACCTCACACATTTATAGTGGAAGATTTCAACACATACTCTCAACACTAGACAGGTCCACCAGACAGAAACTTAACAAAGAGACAAAGGAACTAACAGAAGTTATGATTCAATTGGGTTTAACAGACATTTATAGAATATTCCATCCAAACACAAAAGAATATAACTTCTTCTCAGCACCACATTGAACCTTCTCTAAAATCGACCACATACTAGGCAATATAGTAAACATCAATAAGTACAAAAAAATTGGAATAATCCCCTATATCTTATCCGAACTCCAAACTTTAAAAGTAAAATTCAACAATACTACAAATTGCAGAAACACTACAAACTCATGGAAATTAAACAATGCACAATTGCATCATTCCTGGCTCGAGGAAGAAATAAAGAAATTAAAGAATTCTTAGAATTCAATAAAGGTAACACACAACAAACCCAAACTTATGGGACACTTTGAAAGCAGTACTAAGAGGAAACTTCATAGCACTAAGTGCCCACATGAAGAAACTGGAGAATAGTCACATTAGAGATTTAACACCACAAATGAAAGCTCTATAGCCAAAAGAAGCAAACTCACCACAGAGGAGTAGACCCCAGAAAATAATAAATTTGAGGACTGAAATCAATAAAGTAGAAACTAGGAAAGCAATACAAAAATCAACGTAACAAATGGCTGATTCTTCAAAAAAAAAAAATCAACAAGATAGACAAAACTTTATCCAAACTCACCAAAAGGCAGAGAGAAATGAAAAGATGGCCATAACAACAGACATTGAGGAAATCCAGAGAATGTTCAGGTCATGCTTTGAAAATACTCCACAAAATTTGAACATTCAAAGCAAATGAACAATTTTCTGGTTAGACATCACTTACCAAAATTAAATCAAGAACAGACAAGCAATTTAAATAGACTTATAAACCCCAATTAAATAGAAGCAGTTATCACAAGTCATCCAACCAAGAGCCCAGGGCCAGGTGGTTTCAGTACAGAATTCTACCAGAAATTCAAAGAACAGCTAATATCAATACTCCTCAAAGTGTTTCACACAACAGAAGGAGAAGGATCATTGCCAACTCTTTTTACGAGGCTAATTTCCTTAGTACCCAAGCCACACAAAGACATAACTAAGAAAGAAAAATACAGACCAATATTCCTCATGAACATTAATGCAAACATACTCAATAAAATACTGGCAAACTGAATCCAAGAATACATCAGAGAAATTATCCACCATGACCAAGTAGGCTTCATCTCAGGAATGCAGGGATGGTTAATATGTGAAAATACATTAATGTAATCCACTACATAAACAAACTGAGAAAGAAAAAAGCACATGATCATTGCACTAGATACTGAAAAAGCCTTTGAAAAATCCAACACTCCTTCATGATTAGGATATTGGAGAGATCAGAGATACAGGAATACACCTAAACATAATAAAAGCAACATAGATCAAAACAACAGCAAACATCAAACTAAGACAGAAACTCAGTGTGATTCCTCTAAAATCAGGAACAAGACAAGGCTGTCCACTCTCTCCATATCTCTTCAATGTTGTGCTTGAAGTTCTAGCTAGAGCAATAAGAAAACTAAAGGAGATCAAGGTGATACAATTTGGAAATGAAGAAGACAAACTTCCACTATTTGTACATGATATGATAGTTCATATAAGTGACCCAAAAAACTCCACCAGGGAACTCGTCCAGCTAATGAACACCTCCAGTAAAGTGGTAGGAGATAAGATTAACTAAAAAATATCAGTAGCCCTACGATAAACGGGCTGAAAAAAATAGCCACAAACAATGTAAAATATCTTGGGGTAACACTTACAAACAAGTGAAAAGACCTATATAATATAAACTTTGTGTCTTTAAAGAAAGAAATTAAAGAAGATACCAGAAAATGGAATGATCTCTCATGCTCTTGGATAGGTAGGATCAGCATAACAAAAATGCTAATCTTGCCAAAAGCAATCTACAGATTCTATACAATCCCCATCAAAATCCTGGGACAATTCTTCACAGACCTTCAAAGAACAATACCCAACTTTTATAGAAAATCAAAAGACCCAGGATAGCCAAAATAACCCTGTACAATAACAGAACTTCTGAAGGTATCACTATCCCTGACTTCAAGTTCTATTATAGAGCTATAGTCCTGAAAAGAGCTTAGTATTGGCTCAAATACAGACAGGAAGTCCAATAAAATCTAATTGAAAATCCTGATATTAACCCACACACCTACGAACACCTGATTTTTGACAAAACAGCTAAAAGTATACAATGGAAAGAGAAAAGTATCTTCAACAAATGGTGCTGGCATAACTGGAAGCTCACTTATAGAAGACTGCAGATAGATCCATATCTATCACCATGCAACTTAAGTCCAACTGGATCAGAGATCTCAACATAAATCTAATCACACTGAACCTCTTTGAAGAGAAAGTAGAAGGTACCCTTGAATGAATTGGTAGAAGAGACTGCACCCTGAATATAACACCTGTAGCACAGACACTGAGATCAATAATTAATAAGTGGGACCTCCTGAAATTGAAAAGTTTCTATGAGGCAAACAACATAGTCAACAAGACAAGCAGCCTACAGAATGGAAAAAGATCTTCACCAACTCCACATTAGACAGAGGGCTGATTTCCAAAATATACAAAGAACTCAAGAAACTAGTTACTAAAACACCAAATAATTCAATTAAAATGTGGGGTATAGAACTATTTAGAGAATTCTCAATAGAAGAATTTAAAGACATTTAAGAAAGTGCTCAATATCTTTAGCCATCATGGAAATGCAAATCAAAACAACTCTGAGATACCATCTTACACCTGTTGGAATGGCTAAAATAAAAAAAAAAAACACGAAAGACAATTTATGTTGGAGAGGATATGAAGAAAGGGGAACACTCCTCCACTGCTGGTAGGAGTGCAAACTCATACAGCCATTTTGGAAATCAGTATGGCAGTTTCTCAGGAAAATGTGAATCAGTCTACCTCAAGACCCAGTAATTCCACTTCTAGGCATATACTGAAAAGATGCACATTCATACAACAAGGACATTGTTCAACTATGTCGCCAGCAGCATTATTTGTAATAGCCAGTACCTGGAAGAAACCTAAATGTCCCTCAACTGAAGAGTGTATGGAGAAAATGTGGTACAGTTAAACAATGGAATCTTTAAATTCTCAGGCAAATGAATGGAACTAGAAGAAACTATCCTGAGTGAGGTAACATGTTCACAAAAAACCAAACATGGTATGTACTCACTCATATATGGATTTTAGACATAGAGCAAAGGATCACCTGCTTACATTTCACACTGCCAGAAAAGCTAGCAAACAAGGAGTAGCCTAACAGAGACATACAGGGTCCTCTGGAGAAGGGGAAAGGACAAGATCTCCCATGCAAATTGGGAGCATGGGGGAGGGGAGCAGGAGTTAGGAGGAAGAGGAGGGGAGAGGTGGGCATGAGGGAAGCAGGAAGAGTGAGTCAGGGAAAGAATAGAGGAGAGCAAGAAAAGAGATACCATAACAGAGGGAGCCATTATAGGTTTTAAGAGAAATCTGGCACTAAAGGAATCTCCAGAGATCTACAAGGATGAACCCAACTAACCATCTAAGAAATAATGGAGAGGCTATCTTTAAAGCCCTTCCCTGATAATGAGATCAATGACTGCCTTATATACCATCCTAGAGCCTCCATCTAGTAATTCATGGAAACAGAAGCAGACACCCACAGCTAAGCACTTAGCCAAACTGCTGTAATGCAGTTGCAGACAGGGAGGAGTGATGAGCAAAGGGGTCAAGGCCAGGCTGGAAAAAACTCACAGAAGCTGCTGATCTGAACAAGAGGGAGCTCATGGACTTCAGTCTGATAGCTGGAAAACCAGCATAGGACTGACTCAGATTCCATGAATGTGGTGTTAGTTGGGAGAACTGGGCAATCTATTTGACCTCTGGTAGTGGATCAGTATTTATCCCTAGTATAAGAATGGACTTTGGGAGCCCATTTCACAGAGGGATACTCCCTTATCCTAGACACATGCAGCTCCAATTGATATGACAGACTTTGAAGATCCTCCATGGAAGGCCTCACCCTCCCTGGCGAGCAGAAAGGGGATGATATGAAGGTTGGTGGGGGAAACAGGGGATGATGGAAGGGAGGAGGAACTGGGATTGACACATAAAATAGGTTGTTTCAAATTTAAATAAAAAAAAACAGGACTTTTTGTAAGCTTTGCAAGAATCCTATAAAGTTAGCTACATGTCTTCCCTGTTTGTTTTTTAATTGAGAAACTACAAAATAATCAATATTTTGCCTTTCTCAGCTCTCCCTATTATACTTTTAGATTTGGGCTAAAAAAAAATCACCATTTCAAAACACATATGTCGGCATAATTTAGTTGTTTGAGAATTTTTGCTCATATTTAAGAAACTTTCATTTAGAATGAATTTAAATATGTAACTGAGCTATAATCTAAATCTTCCCAACCATTTTAATGATTACCTCAACCACTTTGGTTCATTTGTAAAATAGCCCATCTTTCTCCATATTTATGAAATTTCAGTTTTTATATGCCAACTTCTTACATATGGTTGACTATATCTAAAAGTGTTTGTTCCATTAATGCAATTATCCTATTTAAGCGACCTTATACTTTTTTACTAATTTAGTTAGATTTTTCCTCATTTCCCTTATTTTCAGTGTTGGATTGGTTATTCTTAACCATTTATTCTCTCTGATAAATGTCCTTATGATTCTAATCTATTTTTTTACATCCCAACCAAATTATGTTAATTAAATAATGTAGTCTTTGCTTCACTTTCTTTTTCCTCTGTCATGTTTTCTCTGTGGATTGGTTATGAGCTACTTATCATCCATCTTTCGTTGATTTACCCGTGTATTTAGTTGCTTAAATATATTTCTTTTTACATAATGAATCTTGTGTTCTTCCTTCTAAATCCATTAAAAAACGATATCCTCATCAAATTCAGCTTAGCAATCCCATTCCTAGTGCTTAAGATGTAAATTGCACTATGTTGCAATTTCTTCTTTTTTCCCATTGTCCTTCATTAATTTGTACCTTTATTCTGCCTCATGTTTGGTCTCCACACCCTTTTACACTTCCAGTCCCTGAAGAAACGGAAGTCATGTTTGCTGAGTGAATGAGTAAATATGTTGAGACTCTCATTTTGGTTTCTGTCAGTCTTCATTCTGTCTAATGAGAATATCCCTATAATTTTAAGAAGGTTTTGTGAAATTATTCACAGTTGTAGGAAGGAAAGTCCCTCTTTGAACATTCCCAAGTATTTTTGCATGAGATGTCTCTCATAAATCTCAATCATTTGAATACTTGGTGTCCAGTTGGTGGCTGTTTCTGAAGGATTAGTAGGTGTGGCCTTGTTGGAGGAGGTACTGGGATCAGGCTTAAAGTTTCACATTCCGTGTACTTTCTGACCTCTGTAGGTGAACTGTTATGTGAACTCTCAGCTACTGGTTCTATGTCATGACTACCCAACCGCTGTAATATTCCTTGCCATGATGGCGATGGACTCCTATCCCTCTGAATCTGTAAACCCAAATTATATGTTTTCTTTTATTATTTGGCTTGGTTGTAATGTTTTGTTAAAGAAGAAGAGAAGCTAATGTGCCTGCTATCAAGATGGCAACATACACCTCCAAATACTATTAACTACAAACAAAGCAGAATCAATTATATTTTTGGTGGGAGGTTAAAGGGACAGCATGCTTATTCTTCATTTCATCATTGAGCCTGTTTTACTTTTCTCTATAGTTATGTCACACAATGACTTTCTATGAAATCTGTAATCAACTGAAAACCCAGGAGTTCTTCACTGAAATGCTGCCTCTCTATGCCCACTCATTCTCATTTAGACACTATTCAAATGCAAAACTTTATACATATATGTCTAAATTCATCTTCTTCATTCATACCATACTATAGTGAACACTGTCAATCAGGGACTAATCATTTCATATCATATCTCTTCCACAAGCCTGAAATTTTGCTAGGCAAATTTCTGTTCTTTTTGACTCATAAGTTTCAAGAGCAAGTATTGTCTAGGAGCTCTGTGACACTGTCCCAGAGACATTGGGGTCAGGTTTATTAATTTATCATTCATACAAACTGTATATGTCAAAGTACTTTGAGTTTCCAATATGTTTTACCCAAAGACACTGAAGTCGATGCCATTCTCTTAATCTCTTGTCTTATGACAACTTAACATACAAACTAAAGTTACTTGGAATGAGGGAGCCTCAATTAAGAAAATTCCTCCATAAGAGCCAGCTATAATGGCATTTTCTTTATAATAAAATGATTACATGCAGTGGTGTCTAGTTTCTTGAGAAAGTCTTGGATGCGCCCCAGTGCCAAGGAAAGCCAAGCATTGCTTGCTTGGGGTCATTCCACTTCAATTAAACAGTATATGTGCTCATAGGACTTTTTGTGGGGACAGGGGCTGACTCAAAGTCCATAGCTCTGGACAATATAGAAAATGGCATCTACACCTCAGGCTGACCTTATCCTAAGAACAGGAAAGCACAAAGAACCTGAGGTCAGCTGACACAGCTGCAAGCTCTCTGGCTCAAGTAATTCATCAAGGTAGTATGCATAGTCATGCCTGGATGGAATTCACAGTCTGCAAAGACAAAGCAGCCCAGAGGGAAGGGATGATATTGGGTAATTTTCACATCTTATGGGCCAGTGTTTAGCAATTTTATTTTTTGTCCAGCCTTCTTGATACAGTTCTATTTTTATAGCTTGTTGGAGAAAATGTATTGGAAAATGGTGGATCTGTGACCATGTTTTCTTTTCTTTTACCTTAAAAGCCCTGAGGGGCTGTGTTTCTTTCAGAGCAAGCTGTCAGCCAATTAGAGTTTACTGCTGAGGAAGAAGCTGAGAAAGTTAATCATGCTCCTTCAAGGCATAGTTAGAGCTCAAATATGAATCTTAAGTAGTATACGTTATTTCATCAACTGAGAACCAAGAGAGACTAGTTAGGCAGGAAGAGGCGAGGACACTTTTAATGGGCTCATTTAAAGAGGAAACCCACAGCACAAGCAGAAGAAGTCATTTCTTCCCTTTGGCCCCGGATGGAGGAAGAGAGAGTGCATTAATGAGTTGATACTGACATTTACAGCCTTCTTCTTCAGAATGGTGCTACTGATAAGAACTACTGCAATTTAAAAATCACTGTACTAGAAACCAGGAGTTCTCTATCCACATCCAATTCTTGTGACAATTCCCTTCCCTCCCATGGTCGTCTGAACCTTTCTGTATAGCAGAGGTAATAATAATACCTACAATAGACTCCTTAAAGCTGTGATGACATATCTGTTGGGAAAGAAAATCTTCTTCCAGAGCATAATGAGGCAGTACTTGTTCTACCTATCATCTTTCATTTGTGGTCCCTAGTCTTATGGATGATGAAGCTACCACTAATCAATGGGTCACATCATTTGTATGTGCCACTTTGTAGATCCTACTATGCCTGTGTTAGCCTAGAAAGTCTGAGAGGATATACTTTGAGTCTTCCTTTCCAAAACCTTCTGATTTGGTTTGTCCATGGTAGAAACAAATGGATTAAAAACAAGCAAACAAACAAAAATCTAACTCCCTAGACTTTCTTACTATTTTCAAGTAAGAAACTTGACCTCAGATGGAAGAAATCAGTAAATTACATTGAACCAACCAATGATCTAGGTGTACTAATCGATGATGATGTTGAGGAATCATAAAACTCTTGTATGATTGCTAAAAGAATGCTGACACCTTTAAGAGGGAAAATAAATTATATTAAAATTCTTCCTTGTGGTAGGGAATCCAATAGAAGTAGGTTAGTCAGTACCTGGCATACTTAAGACTGGGGAAATGAACTGGGCATTGGTGGCACAGGCCTTTTATCTCAGTTCTTGGGAGGCAGAGACAGGTGGATCTCCATGAGTTTGAGACCAGCCTGGTCTACAGAACAAGTTCCAGAACAGTCCTAGTTACACAAAGAAACCCTGTCTTTAGAAACAGCAGTAATAGCAACAAAGGCTTGGGAAATGAGAAATACTAAGTGGTTTTAGCAGGTACAAAAGATCAGTGTATAGACTTACTATTTAAAAACTCAGTCTTTATCACAGATCAGACTTTCTACAGACCTGTCTCTTCTCCAGTTACCCTTGAATACACTTCATCCACTGCTCTAAACAAATGAGAATTAAAATTTTCCTCTATTTTTCTCTCATTGAAAATAAGGGTTTTTTTTTCCACATAATATATTCTGACTACAGTTTTCTCTACCCCAACTCCTCCAAGGTCCACCCCTCTTCTCCCCACCCAATTGTCTTTCCTTAGAAAACTAACAGTAATAATGAGATAAGGTAAAACAAAACCAAACTTACTGGAATAGGACAAAGAGAAAGCTAAGGAACAAAGAAAAACACAGGAAACATGTATAGAAACAGAGACACACATTTGTATACATGGAAATTAATAGAAACGCAAACCAGAAGCCATATTACACATGCAAAGGACCTGTAATGTTAAAAGAAATTCACTGAAAAACTTTATAAGGCAAACAACCTCCAAAGATGTCATTGAATTTTCTTTGTGTTGGACATCTACTTTTAGGCATGCAGGCTGTCCTTAAGAGTGGTTTGTATCCCCAGTGATAATTGTAGGTAGCTTCTAGGTAAAGGATAGATGCATGTGTCTACTTCCCCTCTCAGCACTGGGAATCCATCTAGTACAGATCTACTGAGGTCCTGTACATGCTGCCAGACTCTGAGTTTATATGTGATTCAATCCTGCTGTGTTTAGAAGGCCTTGTTCCACTGGTGTCCTCCATCTTTTTGGCTCCCCTTCTAAAGATTTCCCTGACTTAGTCTTGAGGGAACAGATTTGATAGAAACATCAACACTTAACGCTAAATATTCCAAGGTCTCTCATTCTCTACACATTGTTCTATCTGCTGCAGGAAGAGCCTCTCTGATAATGGCTGACCAAGGCACAGATCTTTGAATATAGCTGAACTTTGTTAGGAGTCATTGTGGCTATGTTCCCTGAATTTCTCTCTATCCCTGGCCTTTATGATCTTAGCATCTTGATCCTTGGAGCAGTCTCAGGGATGATTTCCATCTTATGAAGTGGGCCTGAAATCCAATCAGATATTGTTTTGATAGTCTTAATAACTTTATGCCACTACGACATTAACCCACCTTACAAGCCAGCCATTATCATAGATCAAAAAAGTTTGTAGCTGGATTGTTACTTACTCTTCTCCTTTGCAAGTACATGGAATAGCTTCCTGTACCATGAACACTAGTCTTCAGGTGAGGGCACCAGTTGACTTTTCCATATTCAATGAGTTGTGTGGGTGTTGTCTTCAGCAATAAGGTGTTGCCATCAGTTTATGGAGAGTAACTGATAGTCTGAGTTGTTTAGGAGTTCCCATGTGACCTCTTTGACCAACACTTAATTATGTATAACCTATTTCCTGAGTATTGATTTGAAGAGGCTGCCACACGTGTTCTTCTCTCTGAGCTTTTCAGAGGCATTTTTCTAATTCTACACAACTAAACACATTCTGACAGCAGCTATGTCTTATCTTGAAGTATCACTTCATTTGAGCATCTAACACCTTCCCATGGCTATTCTTGGTTAAAAGACCCAAGCAAAGTTTCTTCAATTAATAAACAAGGTCTTATAGTAATAAACCCTAATGATTTTCTATTTGATTTTAGTAAAGCTGACTTTATGCTTTAATCAAAATAGAAGTGTAAGTACTACATGAGAGCCTGAGATGCTGATCTGAGGAGTAAATGAGCCCAGAAAGGTGCAAATTGGAACTAAAGGAATATCCAGAAATTAAGAATAGCAATAAAGTTGATATAATCTGGTGAAACACTTACAGCTGATATATTTAAAATTACAATGGCATGTTCATATGTGAAGTTACATGTTTACAACTACACAGTGATTCAGTGATTCTACTAATATCATGTATGTTTTATGAGGAAAGTTGAGCCCATGAAAAGTACCATAATACGTCTTTAAAATCATATGCAAACATTTTTACCTCAAGCATTTTAATACTCAAGATGTAGATGTATAAACCACAAATCAAAAGATAATGATATTAGAAAAATTAGAAATATAATTTTTAACTGGTTCACAGAAACTGTAAGTGCATGTATAAAGATGGGTACTTATACCAAAACACAACATTGGGGAAAAAAGCAAAATATCATTTTTCTCCTTGAGTCTTGGGAAGCTAATCTTGGGGCTATACCTGTGATCTTTCTTCTTACATTGGATAATGAAAGGAAGCAAGACATAGAACAGGTAGCAAGTAAGGCCAGTCAGTGCATCTGTCCCTTTTCCGTTTTAGGGCAACATTGGGTAGGCTGTGGCCTTTCACTGAAAGCCATATGGCCTGAGAGTTGGTGCACTGCCCTGTGCTCCTTTGGCCATTATGAATGAAGAAAACAAATAATCCCGGGGGTGGTTGGGGGGAAGACATATGCCCTATACAGTACAAATCCTGGCCACAGTTCCTAAACTTTCATTGTCACTTCATAACCAACCTCCTGTGAAGCCTTCTCCAACCAGCCCCATCTTAATTGAGCTTGTGCTCTCTGCACTTCAGCAGAAGCCTGAACTGATAAAGTTGGCTATCTGGTGACTTTAAACAAAATAATAATAATAATAATAATAATAATAATAATAATAATAATAATAATAATTTCTTTACTAATTAATTTCCTTGCCTCTAAAGTAATTAAATAGCACCTGTCTATTCTACTTCACAGACCTTTGAGAAGTTTTGATGAACTGATGTTGATTTTTATTTCTTACCCAAAACTTTATACTTTTAGAAGGTGAGAAAATATTGTAATAATTGTGTGAAAACATTGTCTTGCCTCTATTTCAGACAAGATATTGTCTTGTAGAATAGGCTTCCTACACTGTGCCTGTGGTTGTCAAAAGTCAAACAATATTCTAAAATCAGTACCATTATTCTATGATCAGCACACTGCGCACGGCATATCCACTGAGCACAGGAGGGGGGAAACCTGCATAGAGAAGACAGGTCTGAACAGCCAAGGAACAGAGATTTGTGAAACTCTGAAACCATTTCTTTTATAAGTAACAGACAAAGCCCACCCTTTATGTCATTTTGGAAGATCCAAACAAGATAAGGAAAGCCCATTTCTTCAAACCAACAATGTGGTGATAAGCCCTGTCTGGAAACCTGATAGCTACACATTGATCTGAAGTAATATGAAAACTATGTGTCCATATCCAGTAAACACTTAGATCTTTCTGTAACTTTGTGCAGGGTAGGTACTTTATAACTCAACACTCATTTACTATAGAAACTATGACTTAAAATGAAAAGAAAACTAGCAACAGGCTATCTTCCTCACCAGTTAATTTACTTTTCTCTGTGTTTTTGCATTAATGTAAATCAGTAGGAAGAATGAATCTTCATGCTCCTTCCTTAAAAAAAAAATAGCACTTATGACTTCAGCTTTAAGACATTTGTTTTTGACAGATAGCATCCTCACATTCAAACACTAAAAGGATGAATATGGTAAAGGAGATAATTTAGCGCCTATATTCTATATTCTTTTATGCCTCTCTTGAGTATTGTCCATAGTCACAAAAGTTGCAGTCTACACAGAAAGGAACTTTTTTACCTGGTGGCATATGGGCACTGGAATCTATGACAGACCCCTTTCAGAAGGTTCCAGATGAACTGTTTTCAACAAAAATCACAAATAAAATTGATCAATAAATAAAAACATCCTTGAAAATTAACCAGCAATACCTAAGGCTTATCTACACTGAATAAGACTGATCTCCTGGTGGTCAGAGGAAGGAAATGCCAGGCATCATGTGCACATGCATCCAAGTATGACAGTATGAAATAAAGTCATCCGCAGAGGTCTTCTGTTTAGGATAGTAAGAATGAACCCAGTATTACTACGATTCTTCCAAGTTTATTCCATCATTTGTTTTTATGTTTTATTAAGTAGAGTAGAGAAAGCCTTGAGTAAAATATTATTATTTATGGCAAATATGTTGTGTGTGGCTCAATAAACTGGGTCAGAGTATTTCAGGCAGTGCCCCAAATTCAGTGAAATTCAATGATTTATTGAGATCTTCAAACACAAATGAGAACTTGTATATAAAAAGTCTGTGGTCAATGGCCATATTAATCATAAAAGTGTTGACTTGCTGCAAGAATTAAATAAATTTAGCTTTTATAGGGTGTCTCACACAGCAATATCCTTAAAGGATAAAACATATTCCATGTTGTCTTAGCTTAGCTTGAGCCAACAAATGTGGTAGAGATCAGCAGGAACTCAAACTCTGCCTAAACTAGCAACAGAGTGCACATCTACATAATGGATATTTAATATCGACATGGCAAAGAGCCAGGAGTACCCCTTTCTGAGCCTCCTTTTACAGAGTGGTAAGCCTTGAGCCTCCTTCTTGCAGAACGTGAAAGTAAAACATTTGTGCTGTCATAGTGTAGACCAGATTTCTGAATCGCATCATCATAAAGATAAGAAAATGGGAAGTTTAACATTTTCAACCATGAATACATTGATGATAAATTTTGTATTACCCCTCCCCCGTTCTCCATCAGAGAAATATGTTTGATTTTCTACCTCTCTTAGTTCTATTTCATCAATGATAATGAAGAAATGTTGTAAAAATGATGAAATATGAATTTCAGGCTTTTGGAAGAACTGTCTACAGAAAACCAAACTAACTAGACCACAAGTTCTCAGCACATTCAATCATAGAAATCCATACATTAAAGATCAGTATTTGCCTAGTTCCCCCACCCTTCCAAATTGTGAGGAATGATTAGAAGAAAGAAGTCAGAACCTTGACGCATTTGGCCAAGTACTGTGGCAAAACATTCTGAGTATGGCTGCAAAAATGTGTTATTCCTCAAGACAGGGTGATAGTGTTTGCTTTGTGGACTACACACATTTGCAATAAAACTCCAAAGAGATGGTCTTATGATTAAAAGTGCTTTGAATAGTACATAGATGTCACACAAATGCCTTGTCTTATTCTCTTCCAAAGTTCAAAGTGTCAGCTTCAGTTCAGGGCACAGCCAGCACTGGGTAAATATAGAAATGAAATGAAGGCATACAGGAAAGATGACTTTTGGTCACCTAGTTAACCCTTCCAGGAATACAGAATCATCTCAGGGACACATCTGTTGTGTGCCCATGGGAACATTTCCAGAAAGAATTCACTGAGGATGGAAGCAGTGCCCGACATTTGGGTGTCTCTGTGCCATGTATTTGGTCCCTAGACAAAGCAAGCTAAGCACCAACAGTCATCTCCTTCAGTTTCTTGGTCACAAATGAGATCTGACCAGGCTCCTCACATTTCTGAAGTCCCAATGATAGAATGTATTCCTTCAAATACAAGCCAAATAAACCTTTCTTCTCTTCAGTTGCTTGTCATGCAACAAGAGTGACTAAGACATTGTGGCTTATGGAAGTAGCCCTGACCAACTTTTCTTTGTTTTGTCTCTGGCTTAATCCTCTCCCCTTTTTAGGATCCCAATATTCCATGTTAACAATCAGACTCTGATGGGATTATAAGACTGGGGTGATGTTTTCAAAGAGTCTTCTCAGGACACGATAGCAGATCTCTTTGGGAATCTCAGCTCAATCTCAGGTGACAATTAAGACAACCTAGGGCTCTGAGACATGATCACTTTCGATCCCTCCCCTCTCCATGCTCCCCCTACCAAGGACAGACAAGAGACAACTGAGATCTGGGGTGTTGTGAGAGTATTACTTTTCCTCTGGTCATGTTATTAAAACCAGCCTGAAATACTATTTTGTCAGGAGTCATCTAGTAAAGAGACATTGCATCCCAGAGACAGAGGACAATAAGGTTGGCAGAAACTCTGCTTTTCTGGAATATGCAGTTTATGGAGGAGATTTAGAATATATGATAAATCAGAAAGAATAGGCAGAAAAAGAGTGGTATAGAGAACAACAGAAAGGTTGTCAACTGACTTAACAGTGGGGTAGGAAGGCTATCTCCAGGGAGGTCACTTTCAAAGCTGAAAGAAGAGTTGTGGAAAGTAGGGAGGACCCAGGTTGAGCTGCAGCAAAAGGTTACAAGGCTGCCCATGGAGCAGACAAAAACAACACAGAAGGAAAATCAGAAGAGCATATAGCTCAGAACCTCCTGACTGGAGATTTATATATGAGGATTTATACTCACCATCAACGAATGCCAGCATTTTATGACTATTAAAGAGAGAGAGGAGTTGCAGAAGCTTTATAAGATGTTCTTACCAAAACCATTTGTGAATGATTCATGTCTTATAGCTTTTGTTTCTTTGAGAGTGAAACGATATTGCCTGATCTTAAGGGGCTACAACTGTGCCTGCTCTGAGAACCAAGGCAGATCCAGGGGACTTTGAGAAGAACTTGACTCCTTACCCACACTGCTCAGCATGAAGCACATCTCACCTGAAACTGTCATCACCATTTGAAATGTTATGTGTGTGAGTGTTTACAGAAATAGTAGTGTCCTTAAAAACCATATTGTGATGCCAAAATCCATATTTATTATAATATAGGTAACTTGGCTACTTTCAAAGTTAAGTCTTGTCTTATTTTCAATAGAAAAGGGCGTCTATGGGCTAGAATGTGTTTCCACAACAGGTGGAAAGAAGTAAATTTACTCAGGAAACTTCATAACAACAAAAGAAGAGGTGCTGGGGCATTGAGTTGATATTTTGTATGATTTGAAGATTAAATAGATACTAAAAGAATGGTTGCACATTTGCTTTACTGTCTGATACAGGTGAGGGAAGGGTACACAGCAACATCCCCGCCATCTCGGCACTGGTGACTATCTCTGTGAGCTTACTCATTGGGGCTGTTTTAAAGAAGGGACTCGAAGCATGAGAATGAACACATGAGTATCTTATATGTGCTAAGATTTGGTCGTATATATACGAAATAGGTCCATGTGTTTAGGTACAAAACAAACAGAAAAGTTATGCCATCTGTGATTTAAATACCTTAAGGATGTTATTTTATAAGAAATATACACATTAAAAAAAAAAACAAATGAGAAAAAGTGTTAGTGTGGATGTCCAATAGGACTTGAATTTATAATGCGCTATGTATGAAATGAGTGTGGATATAATCTCTGTTACTAATGACAGAACTATATTTAAAAATCATACTTTTGATTTGCTGCTAGAAATTTCTTTAGTACTAAGAAACAGAAACCTCCCTCGTTGATTGAAGTAGCACAAAATAATCTTGGGAAGGCAGCAGGTGAAGGCTTGAGCATGTTTCCTCAGGGCCCAGGCACACAAGCTTTAGACACCAGCTGAACCTGGGCAGTAGGGGTTGTCTGGTAAATGAACTAAGAGTCAGTAGAAGTTGTCTTGTAATGAAGTAAGAGCACAGTGGACTGGGAGGAAGCGAGTGTTAACATTTGTTTAGTGACCTTCAATTTAGGGAGAGTAACTCACATTAGTCATCTGGATCTGGGAATATTAAGAGAGGAAAAAAAGAGAGGCTATCAAAACCATGCATGCAACAGAAAGAAGAAAACAAAGAGAAACACTGATCCTGCCTCCCTGTCTGCTCTCGCAAAGCCTACAGATGGTCTCCTTCTGACTCACATCTGTGCCTCACTCGGCGACCCTTCCCCTCACACTGATTTTGTTTTTAACTTTCTTTGACTACCCGTCTCGGCCTCCTGACTTCCTTGTAACTAACACCACGTCCCTGTCGGCATGGCATTCACTTAAAGATTAGTGCTTTGCACGGGTGTCTGAGAACTTCCTCTTTCTTGACCCTGACAGCCTCCACTCAGCCTTGTATATTTAGAAAGGGGAGGGAGGGCATAGGTGCCCACACAGAAACATCTGTGCTGGTGCCCATTTCTTCACATGCGCTTGGAATCATTTCCCTTGAACTATGCTGGCTGTTAGACTGAGTCTAATGTTACTCTTCAATGAAAACCACCTTTATATGTATGTGTTGGGGGAGAATCACATTCATATTTACATAAAGCCTTCTTATGTGGGACCTGAATGTTTATGCCCAAGTAGTCAAGAAGTCACAGGGCAGGCACAAGACAATTACCTTCACAGACTGGAACTCCAGGCTGTAAGTTAATAGGCCTCCTTTTATACTATAGCACCGCACCACTCTCCTTCTAGAATGAAGGGAGGAATTTTCTTTGGGTTGAGTATCTGTTTCCTCTTCTGATAATTAGCACCTGCTCCAAATTTGGATGTGGCTGCCGCGTGCAAGTCCAGCATCTGGCACCCTAAGTCAAAATGAGCCTAGAAGACTCCATATGTGATCAGAAACCGGGAAACTTTCTGGCTGAGGTTTTCATTAGGCAAATGAAAGCTTTAGGGTTTCATTTTACTTCAAAGACAGGACCCTTCCAGCAGTATATCCTGTTGTGCTGGCCGTGAGGATATTACGTTAACAGCTATGAAGCCCAGAGCTGCAGAATGGAATGAGGGGCATTGACATCCTTGCAGTAAAATATGAACAGGGAGGCAGAGCTCGTGATTTTCATGAAATTTAGGACATGATTAAAGTATTTTAAAGTTCTCAGGAAGTTTCCCAGAATATGCTTCCAACTTTATGATTCGAGAATCATGCTGCTCTCAGGACCACCGCTCCTGAGCTCCAGGATCTAAGGAGAAGCACAGGGCAACTCGTTTGTTACCAGCAGCTTCTCAGACGCCATTCCACCCCTCATCCCTGCCCCTGCCTTTCCAGTAGCTACTGCCAGCTCCTTTCATTCAAGCAGACTGGTGTAACTGAGGAACGTCGCATTTACTAAGGGCTCACTAGTACTGGGAACCAGATAAAACCAGAAGCCTGGGATTTGACCTGCGGCCATTTTCCTAAGTTTCTCCCCCAGCCTTTCTCTCTCGGGATCTGCATTCCCAAGCCTTCCTCCTTTTACTATCACTTAGATTTGGCCAATGGAGTGAGTGTATTGCTACACCAGACCCTTTCTGTGGTGTGTTTAGCATCCACTGAGCCTCTAGATCCAGGTTTCAGGGAAACCTTTTGGGTGTCAGTAACTGCCATGAAAACAGAGTTCTGTTACACAGGTTATCCTAGACCTGAAGCTTGTTATATTAATTATATGATATAATATTAAGTAAATTAAGCTACTGTCTGTGTATTTCTCAAAACGTGGGTGAATGTAGCTGCCCTCACATTCAATATCAATATTGTCCTTATCCTTTTATGGGTTTTTCGGTTATCACCGACAAGTTTCCTGTTCTGATTTCTTTCTGTTTGGACTCTCTAGGATGGTTTCTACTTTCCTGTTTGAAAATTGACTAAGATAATGATTATTAATTAATCAAAGCATCAAATTTATGATGAGGGAGTCTCTTTATCACAAGGTAGTAACATAAGATGCAAAGCCATGAAAAGTTAGACATTTGTAGATAACATTGTATGTGCCTGTGTGTATTTCATAATCAAATAATAGGGAATAGTGAATGCTGGAGGTGAACAATGAGCTTGATATTTCTTTTCCTTAGAATTTATATTTATTGCTTTTCCTAACACACAATCATAGACTTACTTTGTCTACAAATACAATTATTCATAATTGGAGAAATGAGTCCAGGAGTTTTTACTTATGTTTTGATAACTTCATAAATAAATGTATCTGGATGACATCTAGCCTGACTCTCTCGACCCTTTCATATTCCCCTTAAGTTTCATGTCATCTTCTTACTTCTTCTTCTTCACCTCCTCCTCTCCTTACTTCTCATCCTTCTCCTTTCTGGCCCAACCAGTCTAGTTATTGCTATCTATAAATGCTCACCCACATCGGTTTTACTATGCAAGATTATTAAATCTACCTGTTCTCTCCAGCAGTAAACCCTGCTGGACCTAATGGAAAGAGTAGGCACAGTTTTCCTCAACTATTGGCCTCCATTTGCAAAGACTAGAGTTCCTAAAGTCTATTAAAGATCAGCCCATCATTTGTCTTGAGTATCATTCTCTTCAATTGTCACCCGTCTCTTAGAACTCAGCATCTGAGCTTCCACCATTAAGAACTCTTTCTCTGACCCTGCATCTCTCTCTCCATCTCTCTCATACACACTATTCTCTTGTTCTCTCTCTCTCTCACACACACACACACACACACCCTGGTATTTCATGTCTTTGGTCATCCCAACCTTTGTACCTTTCCTTCACTCCTTGGTTTGACCCAATTGAACTTTTGTCTTTATCAATCTATATTTTTTCAGTTTGACTGCAATACTCTCCTGATAGCTTTACTCCCTAACATCTGTTCTTGGGTAATGCTTTCCTTCAAGTTGCATAGTTGTTGCTTGTCCTCCATGATGTTACTAGTTACTTGATTTATTTTTGTTGTTGTCAGTTTATCTTCAGAGACAAAGCCTCTCACTATATAGCCAAGGCTATCCTCACACTTAGAAGCTTCCCTCTCCAACATTTCAAGTGAACCACCATGCCTGACCATCACATGGTTTTTGCATTTTAGTTCTTTAAGGGATCTCAACTTATACATCTGGCTATCTGTTGTTTATTCATGTCTCCTCACATACTCCAGCTTCTTGCCTTTTCATTAGGATTCCAGCTTGTCCACTCCTATTATCACTGGACACATTTTCACTGGAAAGATCTCATTTATTCTTCAAGCTTTCAAACACTACTTAAATGTTAATATTCCCAAATGGATATTTACAGCACAGTCTCTCCAGATGTTTAGAATCATTATCATAAAGCCTGCTAACTGTCTCTAACACATTTCCAGAAAGAACTGACTTCATCATCGTAACCTTCTAAAGTATCAACTTTGAAACATCTGAATCTCTTGTAGAAGAAGAAAATTTCCATAGTTCTTCTCCTGACTGCTAACCTTCAGTATCAGCTTGATGAGATTTACAATTACCATATAAACAAATCTCTGAAAATGCCTATGAAAAAAATGTCTTATTAGACTAGTCAAGGTGGAAAGACTAATCCTAAGTGTGGGAAGTGACATTCCATGGGCTAGAGTAAAAAAAAAAAGAAATCTAAAAACAAGTATTTGTCTTCCTCTGTTCCCTTGTAGATACACAATGTGACCTCAAGATTTCTCGCCATGGTGAACTATACCCTGTACCTATGAGGTTACCAGAATTTCTTTTGTCTAGATGTTTTGCCCTAGCAACAAAAGAAGTAACTAACATAGTCTCTCTCCCTCTCTCTCTCTCTCTCTCTCTCTCTCCCTCTTTCTCTTCCTCTCCGCCTCTCAAATATGTCTAGCCCTGCTACTACCTATCTGTCATCTAGGACCCATTTTCAGGCTGTGCGGCTCCCTTGTTCCACTACGGATGTTCTTCTATGCACTTCTATGTCACTTCTGAGCAGGGTCCTCTTTTACTCTCAAGCTTCCTTTGTTGTTTTTGACTCCTTCTACCTCACCCTCTTTCTCTCTCCTAAGCACAATGAACTCTTGCAGATTCATACATGTAGCATGTTTCCTGCCACCAAAACCTTGTGTGATTATTTTATATTGAACTAGTCGCTCACTAAATGTCCAGTTAAATGATTATATATTTGATTGCTCTTTACATTGAATTCTTCCAGGAGCCTTTCTTCAACCTATCACTGCAGTTCCTTTACCCTCAAATAGCATTTGCCTTGTTGTGACTTTATGCATGAGCATTTGGTAGTTATGTTTCTATGACCCACTGAATATGCTTTATTCTTCATTAAACACATCATTTTCACCTGATGATTATTTACTACAGAAATGAATGAGCACATGGAAAGCACTTGGAGGGAGAACAGATGTAGTGGAGTCTGATGGATCTTGGTGAACATTACTTAGAAAATGGAAACTTCTGCAACTCCTGTCTGCTTGAAGTTGTCTTGAGGATCATCCTATGTGTTATAGGAAAGACTTGGAAAACTAGGGCAATGGTATGATGTTCACATTACATAGCTTGGCATACATGTGCTACATAACACATATGTGCATGCATGTGCCTATGCACACCACACCATACCCGGGGAGGGAGGGAGAGAGATTTTTAAAGGAAGAAAGGGCCTGGATAGTTGTTATTGTTTGCCTCTGATATGAGGATTTACTTTTCTGTGATGCACTGATCTTGGCAAAAGGTCCTACCTGTCATTCCTAATGTGATGTGAGGATGAGGCTTCCTCTGCCCCACCCAGGGTTCCTTCAATGCCTTTTCACAGATATCTGCCCTTGTTGTCTGACTCTTGGCACCAGAAAAGGAACAAGGATGCAAAGAAGATCAGAACTGAAACATGCGTAGATGCTGTGAAAAACATATAAGTTCAGGTTCCGGTTTTAGTTCCTACACTATGGAAATTTCATATACTGAGTTCCCTGAATAAACATATGAGCCAAAGACATAAACAGACTATTTACAAGGAAGCTATAATTTCAATGTGCTGGCTGTTTTTAATTGTGCATTTCTTATCACCTGTCTATTTGGTAGAAGACTGGAAGACAACAAAACATTCTAAATGTAAGTCAGCACCTGGCACTATTGGAGAATCTA
Organism: Phodopus roborovskii; assembly: GCF_943737965.1. NCBI lineage: Eukaryota > Metazoa > Chordata > Mammalia > Rodentia > Cricetidae > Phodopus > Phodopus roborovskii. The sequence continues at coordinate 7,666,420 of NW_026125278.1, forward strand.
GAAATGCCAATTTAAAGAGATGATAGACTGACACATTCATTGTTTTATATCAACTTCAGGCAGTTGGCAAAGTTGAGTATATTTGAATAGAGAACAGTTTAATTTAAAAAAAATGGAAATATCACTTTCAAAAGGAAACTATGGGCATGAAAAGAAAGATTCTTAGCCAAAATAAAACATTCTGTGAGTTTTGGGGTGAGCGGTCACAGCTAGGTTTGGTCAGGTTCCTTCCATGTGCATTTTCCATTTACAATAGTTTTGTCACATATTAGCAACTGTTATTTTCTGTGTTTTATGTCTGGAGATCTGCTTTATTCTATTCTGTTCTTCCAGTATTTCTTGTAAATAAGAGTTATAAAGAAGGTTTCAATATGATGAGACCTATGTATAAATTGTTTTATCATATGAACTCCCACCCTTCCCCAGAGTAAAACTATTTTAAAACCTGTATAAATGCTCTTTTAACTCTTCTATTTTTTGCCTTGTCTTTGTTGCACATAATAAAGAAAATACTATAATACGGGTTTTCTATGATATACATTTATATAAGTAGATATCTTTATACATTTATTTCTGGACATTTGTATTACATATATTAGAGAAAGATTCTTAGCTGTTTTAATAATGAGATGAGTTATCAGATTTTCCCGGCACTACATGAAAGTCTTTCTAAAAAGTCAACCTTAGGAATGAATAACAGCCCAAAGGAGACCTCAGAGAAAAGGCAGTTATATTGTTGGGGCAGGGGCTTGTATAGGGAAAAAAAGGTTCCTGGCCCCTCCCTCTCCTCCTGGAGACACAGATGAAGGAGACCAGCTTGTGATCCACAGGGACAGACACTGAGTCAGATTCTTTAGTGATTAAAAGAGACAGAGTACAAAAAAAGACTAAGGTATGGGCTGAGAATCAAGACAGATTATAAAAGACTGCAGAGAATAGGAGAGTCTGCTAGCAAAGACGTTGGATTTTTTCCCCCTCTTCTCTTGAAAAGGAGCCATAGAAAAACCAGAATAGAAATTCTTTTATCTAAAAAGAAAGAAATGAATACAGGTAATTTCTGGGTCATCAGAATAACTCAGCAGCCAAACCAATCCCCACCCACACAGAGAAGCACTGAGCTAATGACCTTGAGAGTCTCCTTTTAATCTAGAGGCCGTAGGAAGGCCCTCAGCAGGGCATAGGAGAAACAGGGATCCCATTCCCCTAGACCTGACATAAGAGTGGTCCAAGGAACACTCTAAAGATGGGCTAGTTTCACTTCCGAGTTTAGGCTGGTTTCGAAGTCCTTGGGAGCCTCTTCAGGACTGCAACATGGTTTTGGAGTTCTGTAGGTGCAGGAGATAGTCAGCCAGTCTGCTTGGGTCTGTGCTTCCTCACCTGTGATACAAATTAGGAAGCCTCTGCTTTCACTGGAGGCCTCAAAGGCTTTTCCAGCTGTTTTAGCATACCAGAAACATCTTTAATAAATCCCATGGGCCTCTGTTTAAAACAGAAGTTTTGACCTCGGTTTCCTTTCTGTGGGTATCAAACTCAGCACTCTTAAGAATAACTCCAAAAAAAAAAAAAATCTCGTGGGTAGGCCAAAAAACATGTGTCCAAGAGGTTAAATGGCAGACTGGGTGTGAAGTACTTGCAGAGCAGTTTTATAAACAAACCCTGGCTAGGACTGAGCTCTTTATAAGTTTCTTCTCACCTCTTTCCAGGACCTCCAGTGCGGAGCGCTACAAAGGGACAGGGCTAAGAAGCACCTCCCTTCCCTGTTCTGTGGTCCTCACAGGAGGCCCTGCTCTTTGTCTGGATTTAACTGACATTGAGTGACAATGGAATGCTTCAAAGTGCCAAGCCTGAAGGGCAGCGCCCCAAAGCCTATAGGACAATAAAGATTTTCTTGAAAGAAGAAAATGGCCTAGAAACAAACTACCCAAGATTCCCTCCAATGCTGGAGATTTGAGAGTATGCTGAATGGCAGATAGTAAGAGGCTGAGCAATCAATCCCAGAGGCTCTGATTTGAGAGTCTTTTAAATGAAAGCTAGTAAGAGGCTGAGCAATCAATCCCAGAGTCTCCATGCACCTGGGCACTCTTTCCACCCATGAGACTTAGCCAAACCCATTGCGATGCAAAGCTGTGGCTCAAACCCAGGCCTCTCTTTATAAAGCTGTTCTTGTAGAAGCCAGGGCGATGGAGAAACGCTAGCTCTGCACCCAGGAGGCAGCCAGGGCACCCTAGGGTTCAGAGCAAACAGCTTCCTTTTTGCTGCCTGTGTGCAGTAGATCTTCTGCAGGCTTGGCTGTGATCTTAGTTCCTCTCCCGCTCTGCCTTGGCCATCTGCCTGGTCTCCTGCTGTTCTCATCTGGAGGAAACACACAGCTCAGCAAGGAGCTATTCTTCTTGTGCCCATCACAGCACTTCAAGAGAAAGAAGACCAAGACAGTCGCCTGAAAAGCAAAGGAAGCCCTTGTCCTGGTGCCAAATTCATTCCTGTAAGGGCTTCTGACTTTTACGAAAGGAATTCCCCCCACTCCAATGAAAAGCGAAAGACATAAACACAACCCATCCTCACACGGGCAGCACCAGATTCCACTACAGTGAAAATTGTGTAAAAACAACATGGACCTGGCCCCTGGATGGCTGGTGATGACTTTTCAGGTACCAGTTTGGGGGTAGTGCACTGTTTAGCAATTCACGGTGACTCTTTGTTAGATGTTACTTAGGGACTTCCTCCTGCCAAGATGAAAACATTGAAGTATGCAGGACTCTGTGTGACTGTTATTACTCATTCTGGCATTACTGTTTTATTTGAAAGTTATGTAACAGGATAAGATATATGAAGACAGTGGTCCTGATGTGTAAACAGGCAGATCCTTCTGGTAATTATATCTGTTTATCAGAGACCCGCTGTTTTATTGATATTTATTCTTTGTAATTGGGTCAGTATTTCTTGCTTGTGTTGAGAAACAAGCATCAAAATTTCACTCACCTGTGACACCATTTTGATGTGAGATGCAGCTACTGTTAATTAATTTTTAGAGCTTCAAATAAAAAATATATTTGTGACATATATGGTCTGTCACCTACAACCTGAGCCTCAAGAACTAGAGAGTCCATTAAATGTTGTTATACTTACCCAGTGCCCTATCAGTGATAGCTTTAATTATTATTACACATCAAGATAGGCTTCCAAACAACTATCAGAGGAAAAACGAAGGTTGCGATGAAGTATAGATACTGAAAAGTCTATACATAGCAAACCCTATGATAGCCTTCTTTTGGAACCTACAGTTTAAATATATTCAGTAGATATATGAAGGTGAGACTTCATGCTTTAATGGAATAAGTATGCTTCACTCCTCTGGGAAATAAAGAAAGATAGCTACTGCCACGTTTAAAGTCAATGCTCAATAAATACCTGCTGATTGCCTAATATTGACTAAAGAAAGCGAGGGAAAATTTAGTTTATTGCTGTGACTCATAATCCTTGGTTTGAGTCACTTATTAAATAATTTAAAATTTAGATACAGTATGGCTACTTTTTATGACTTTGGTATTTTTCTCCTTAGAAATTGTTTTTATAGCTTTAGGTTTTACACTTTAAAAATAAGACATCATTTGCACATGAGGACCACAAAGAGTTCTCTTTCTTTAGGCAATAATGTGGTGGGATTGACCATTCATTCTTAGAAAAGCTACATCATGTCCTGGAAGTGCTCTAGAAACAAGGACGAGTTGTCAGTTGAAAGTCTGTATACTTTTCCTTCCTATGAAGTCAGGGCCAAAAGCACAAACCCTCAAATGGTATAAATGCTGGAAGAAAATGTTTAAATTGAAAAATTTCCTATATATTTCTATTTTGTTTATGTCCCCAATACTTGGTCAAACATTTTATGTTATAGTACTCTATAATCATGGCAAGGACATTTTATAAAGCTCTCCTCAAGTCTATAGAAAATCAGAATTTGTCATTCATCTACTAAAGGTAATTACAGCCAATTCCTTTGAAACCTATCTGTAAGCACAAAACAATCAGATCCATACAGCATCGTTCTTGCCCTATTAAGCTGTTTGGTCACTATAAAGCCATCATGGTATAAGAGACATAAGTGGTGTGGGATAATGCTCTTGTACATTTTAAAGGTTTGCCACTCATACTGAGTTAATAAAATTCTGGTTGGCCAATGCAGGATATATGGGTGGAGTTACCAGACTAAGAATTTTGGGAAGAGGAAGGCAGAGAGTGAGACTCTCTTTGTGGAAAAAGCAGGAGACCCCCGCATCACCAGTAAGCTAAGACCATGTAGAAATATACAGATTAATAGAAATGGGTTAGTAATTAAGAGAGGGCGAGCCAATAAGAAGCTTGAGCTATAGACCAATCGTTTTGTATTTAATATAAGCTTCTTTGTGTTTATTTAGGACTAAATGGCTGTGGGACAGAAACTTCCATCTACAGATCTATACAGCCCCACTCTTGTATTATCAAGCAACTTGGTGACTATATAGCCGTCATGGTATAAGAGACACAAGAGGCTTGTATTTTAGTTTCAATGCTACCCCGTCTATATCCATCATTTGTCATGGTATTTTTGTTTAGTACTTCTGGAGTGGAATAATGTTTCCTCCTCAACCAAATATCATCAATGTCCTGAAATGTTAATGTGTAGTCATCATGATAATATTGCCTGTGTTTACCCTGTAACAAGTAGTGCCATTTGCAGAAGCTACATTCTGATACTCAACATCTCACAAGTAGTGCATTGTATACATGGAGATTCAGCCATACACTCTGACTCTTGTACTCCACCCACACTGTCAGAGACTGAAAACATACCATTGAGTGAAAAGATTAAAGCTGGTGAATGTTAGGGATTGCATTCCCTAGGATGGGGTTCTGATACAAGATTTAATAATCTAGGAGATCATCACAGATTGACTTTAGAAGGGGACAGGATGAGGCAGAATTGTACAGAGAGATCATGAAATCTCAGAAGAGACTTTGAACAAGATTGAGACTGTTAAAGAATGTGGAGACTATAAAAGTTAGACATAAGCCATTTCTGCTTTGTAGTATGGCTACAAGCCTATGGGATTTAGGGAGTGGAATGTGGTAGAAATGGCCCCCATAGACCCATGTGTTTGAATGCTTGGGCAGCAGGGAGTGCCACTATTAGGAGATGTGGCCTTCTTGGAATAGCTGTAGTCTTATTAGAGAAAGTATTTTTTGAGGTTTTGAGTCTTAAATGCTCAAGCTAGGCCTAGTGTGGTTCACAATCTTTTTCTGTAGGATCCTCAATTTCCTCTCCAGCACCATGTCTGCCTGCATGCCACCGTGTTTCCCACCATAATGATAATAGACTAAACCTACGAAACTGTAGCTGGCCTAAATTAAATGGTTTCCTTTATAAGAGTTGCCATGATCATGACCTTCAACCTATACCTGTCCTGCCTATGGGATATGCCAAGGTTAGGGTGGCCTAGAGATTGAGTGGATGTCCAACCAATGACAAATCTATCCTAAAACCCATGCCAGGAGAGTATGCCCACCCATGGCATTTCCTGGAGTACCAGGACCCACAGGCTGGATGACCCAGAGACCTAGAATAGAATACAACACAATGTGATGATGCCTACTGATATTCTGCTATACTCATAGATTGGTGCCTTGTCTAGTTGTCATCAGAGAAGCTTCATCCAGGAACTTATGGAAACAGATGCTGACACACAGCCAACATTATGCAGAACATGGGGAATCCTGCAGGAGAAGGAGAGGAAGGATTGTAGGAGTCAGAGGGGTCAAGGACACCACAAGAATACCCACAGAATAAGCTAACCTAGGTTCACAGAGACTAAACTGACAATCTGGGAGCCTGCATGGGACTGACCTCGGCATTTTCCATATATGTTACAGTTTTGCAGCTTGGTCCTGTAAGGAGTATGGTTTTTCCTCCCGCGGCGTCTGGTCCCGCCGCCGCACCAGCCCCAATTAACACACAGAGACTCTATATTTGAAAAATGCTGTTGGCCCGGTTACTTGTTTCTTATCGGCTAGCTCTGCCTTAATTATTAACCCATCTGCTGATCTATTTATTTCTCTTACCAGGGAGCCGGCAGGCATACTGCTTTCTCCCGACTCTCCATCTTGGCTCTTCCTTCCTACTTCCTTTTTCCTCCTTGTCTCCTAGTCCCTCCTATCTCCTTTCCTAATGGCCAACAGTGCTTTATTATTAACCAGTATGAGAAACATATACAGAATGACATCTCCCATCATGGTCCGCTTGTGGGACTCCTAACAGTGGGAACAGGTGCTGTCTCAGACACTTTAACTGGCTTTTAGGACCCTACTCCTCATACTGGGTCACTTTGTCCAGCCTTAATACATGGGAAAGTGCTTAGTTTTACTCCAACTGAATATGCCACCTTTTGTTGATATTCATGGGAGACCTTCTGACCTGAATGGAAATGGAGGAGGGAAGAGCAGATTGAGGTTGGGAACAAGTTGGTGGTAGGGAGCAGGTTCTGGGAGGAGGAGAGGAGGGAGAGGAAAGTGACTGGGATGTAAAAAAAAAAAAAAAAAAAGTTGCTTATTGCGGTTAAATAAGGATCAGGATAAACACATAGGCCGAATATATGTTTATTCAGGGAGAAATAACTTACAACCTAGACAGATGAACACCAGCAAGTTCCACCAGATGCTCTTCTGTCCGAGTCCCGCCAGCAAGAGAGTGTTCCCCATTCTTCCTCAGACCTCCTTCAATGCTTCGACTCCAAAATTTAAGTCTAAGGACAAGTTACTGGGGAAAAGGATTTCTAATTTTGTTTCCACAGAAAATAAAAAGCTGTGGATTCCTTCAAGACTAATGTGGTTTGATCAAGCCAGACCCCCTGAAACAGAGTCGCTGGTGATCCAATATTCAAAACAGCTTGAACAAAGCAGCCTTACAGACTTACAGCCAGGATTTCATCTTCTTAGGATCCCCATGACAGCGCCCCCTACCAGCAGGAAGCAGTTTGGAAAGAACGATGCCCAAATTCCCAAATATTCTTTATAAATGTTTGTTTTCATTTAAATGGGATTGGTTATAAAAGGTTAATGATCACAACCAATATCTTTTTAAAGGTAAAAAGGGGATTATGGTATAGATAAGAATACTTTGTTTTGGAATGGATTTGCATTTATTGATACAATTTAAGGTCAATTTTGTGATGTGTATATTCTCCTCTTGTTTAGGTATTGTGTTTATATAACTCAGTTAGGAATGTAATGTATAATGTAGTACAGATTATAGATAATTACCTATGATAGTCAAAGCTTAGAGTTAAGTTAGTTAGGTTTTTCAAGATACACAGAGATGTATTTGAGATAGATAGGAATTCTTCAAACCTTTCAAAGACCTACAGAATATGGCATTTAAAATGTTTTAGGGTTTTTCTTGACAGTGAGATATAATTGCTCCTGGCAACACCACCTGCATCAGAAAGGAAGATGGACCTTGAAGAAAGGAGTTATGAAGTTTGCTCCTAATATGGCAAGACTAGCCGTTTGGACAAGACACTGCACTTGTCTGGACTGTTTGACTTTATGCTGTATAAACTGGACATGCAGGATCCACAGAAAATTGACTGTTGATTCAAGATGGACATTGCTACAGAGTTCCTGCTTCATGGAAGAGTCTGCCAGACAGTATGCAGGACACTTAGAAAAATGATTGACAAACTGCCAATATAAGAAGACAGTTTAAAGTTTCCTGCTTTACTGAGGAGTCTGCCAGACACACTATGGCCTATGGGCTAAATATGGAAGATTACAGAAGAACTTCAGGTGACTGACAAGGCAAGATATCTCTGTCATTTCTAGAGTTTACATACTGTCCTTCAGTGGTCATTGAGGGAATTGAAGACAAATAGTTATGGTTATAGTTTTCCTTAGTTAAGCTTAAAGATAAGTTACATATAGGACTTTAGACTCACAAATATAGGATAAATAATAGAATAGTTTCTTCAAATCTTGCTAAATGTTAATGGTCTAAATATTAACTGTGATTCTTATTTGATAACTGTTGTGTTATATATTTTTCTTTGTTAAGGTTAAAACCCTTCTTTTTATTCAGACAGAAAAGAGGAGATGATGGGAGATGTCATTCTGTGTATATGTTTCTCATACTGGTTAATGAATAAAGCACTGTTGGCCAATAGGAAAGGAAGATAGGAGGGACTAGGAGACAAGGAGGAACAAGGAAGTAGGAAGGAAGAGCCAAGATGGAAAGTCGGGAGAAAGCAGTATGCCTGCCGGCTCCCTGGTAAGAGAAATACATAGATCAGCAGAAATGGGTTAATACTTAAGTCAGAGCTAGCCGATAAGAAACTAGTACCAGGCCAATAGCATTGTATCAAATACAGAGTCTCTGTGTGTTATTTGGGGCTGGCGCGGCAGCAGGGCAAGACTGGTGGCCGGAGGAAAAACCTTACTCCTTACAGTTGCTGTGGTCATGATGTTTCTTTACAGCAACAGAAACCCTAACTAAAACATTTGCTCAGAGGAAAAATACCAGTGTATTTGTATAATGTATAATGTATCATTAAATGATAACTCCTTAGGAGATATGTCTTTTATTCGGTATACAGTAAAATTTCTTTCAATTTACCGAATGCATTTATACATGCTGGACTCTATTAAGTGAGAACATATAGACTAGTTCCAGCAGACCACACTTTGCAAAAGCAAAAGACATTAGTTTCAATTTAGTTTTATTTCTTTCCAGTATCACTCTTATGATGGTATGATGAAAAGACCTAGGAAGCAGAGGCAAGACTGTCTATACCAGAAAGCAAGACAGGTCTTCAATAGCAGCTTTCTCCTTAAATTGATAACTCCAGACGAATAGAAGCATCAGTCAGAGAAGAAGTAATGACAGGATCTTTTTACCTATTGTGGTGGTTTGGATGAGAATAACCCCCGTAGGTTCTTATATTTGCATGGTTTGTCACTAGAAAGTGCAACTGTTTGAGACAGATTAGGAACTGTGGCCTGTGCAATGAGGTGTGGAGGTATATAACTAGCAATGGGATGCAAAGTTTCAAATGCCCGAGCCAGGACTGCTCCTCTCTCCCTCTCCCTCTCCCTCCCTCTCTCTCACCCTCCCTCTCTCTCTCTCTCCCTCCCTCTCTCTCTCTTTCTCTCTCTCCCTCTCTCCCACCTCCCTCACTTTCTCCCTTCTCTCTGCCACTGCTGCAGCAACATGCCTGTCTGTTTTCCACCATGATGATGATGGAATAATTCTCTGATACTGTAACCATCCCCCAGTTACCCAGTTAAATGTTTGCTTTTGTGAGGTACTTTGGTCCTGGTGTCTCCCTCTTAGCAAAAATACAATAACTAAGACATTTGCATTCTTGTATTTTTGTCAGTTTAGATTTTTTAATCAACCAGCTGATCTTTAGCCAATTCTTATATCTCATATTGTTCAGTTTATTGGTATAAGTTAACTTAATGAAGTTATACCAATACTTGTCATTCAAAATGCCACATTTCCTCTTTCTTCAGAATTCCTCCCCACTTCTGCTAATAGATATTACTATCTTCTTTCCCAGTGACAACTGGAGGGCCAGGACATTCCATTCTGCATCTGACCCCACCTGAGCATTGATACTCATTACCCAAGTAATCTCCTCTTGGCCCTTGATTGTAAATAGTATATGTGTCCTCAGAAGTGTATGATTCATCTGTTTTCAGAGAACCTTTCAAACATGAATAGGTTAATACCAAAAGCACTACAGTGCCACACCTTTCCATTCATATGAAGTTTGGCACTTTCTGTTTTCAGTAAAGCCAAATTCCATGTGATCTTACACAATGGCTTCCTGGAATGCCCCTGGCCTAACCTCAGTCTGTGTACTCTTAACTTGGACTACTGCAGTTACCCTCTTTTCTGGAGAAAATGTTGAGTGGTCAAAAACCCAGCTGGACAGAGGCTAGGGAGAAATGAGGGCAAGCTAGAATTGGCCAGTGCCCCAGCTCCTGTGAGTCCCACTGGGACCTTCATACAGTCAGAACTGCTCTTTTGCGTCTGCCTTCCAAATCTCTCTTATTTAGCTCTTTGGACTCTCATAGAGGAACAGGCATCTCAGAAATGTGTTTTGAATTTTACTCTACCAGGAACAAAAGAACAGCATCACTGAGATTATCATGCAAAATATCTCTTTGCGATCACCAGCCTGCAATTCCCAGCAATCCACACAGCCAGAAAAGCTAGGAAACAAGCAGGACTCTAGAGAGATGTACATGGTCCCCGCTGGTGGAATGGGAAAGGGGAAAGGGGCAAGATCTCCCAAGCAAATTGGGAGCATTGAGGGAGAGGAGACAGACAGAGTTAGGAGAAGAGAAGTGGAGGGGAGAGGAGGAAATAAGGGAGCAGGAAGACTGAGTCAGGAAAAGAATAGAGGAGAGCAAGAAAAAAGATACCATAGTAGAGGGAGCCATATAGCTATTAAGAGAAATCTGGCATTAGGGAAATGTCCAGACATCTACAAGAATGACCCCCAACTAGCAATGTAAGCAATAGTGGAGAGACTATCTTAAATGCCTTTCCATGATAATGAGATTGATGACTGCCTTATATGCCATCCTAGAGCCTTCATCTATTAGCTGACAGAAGCCGAAGCAGACACCCACAGCTAAACACTGAGCCTAACTCCTGGAATCCAATGGTAGAGAAGGAGGATTGATGAACAATGGTGTCAAGACTAGGCTGGAGAAACCCACAGAAACTGCTGACCTGAACCCCAGACTGGTAGCTGGGAAACTGGGGACTGACCCAGATTTCCTGAATTAGGTGTTAGTTGGGAGGACTGGGCAGTCTATGGGGCCTCTGGTAGTGGGTCAGTTTTTAACCCTAGTGTACAAATGGACTTTGGGATCCCATTCCACACAGAGGGATACTTTCTCAGTCTAGATACATGGGGAGGGCCTGGGCTCTGCTCCAATTGATGTGACAGACTTTGAAAATCCCCCCTTAGAAGACCTCACCCTCCCTGGGGAGCAGAAAGGGGATGAGATAGGGTGTCAGTGGGGGGGGCAGAGAAGGGAAAGGGAACTGGGATTGATATGTAAAACAAGATTGTTTATAATTTAAATGAAAAAGTACTATAAAAAATAAAACTCACCAAACTATCATTTAGCTTTCCCCAACATGCTTCAGGTGCCTGTGGCCTCCTCTGTGATTTAAATGTTCCTTTCAATAATAAAGACAATAAGCTCTTTGTAGACCATAAGAAGTCACTCTGGAAGTGCAGGAATGAGGTATCATTGGCATTGGAGTCTACTTGTGGCTCCAGAGAGGACACCCAAGTTTAATGCAAACTGGGCTAGGGAGACAGCTCAACTAGCAAATGCTTTTCTTACAACTGTATGGACCCAGGTTTGATCCTCTGATCTCATGCAAAACAAACAAATAAACAAACAATCAAAACTAGAATGAAACTAAAACAAAACAGAATCCTGTAGATGGTGACATGAGTTTGCTATAGTAGTAACTAGAAAGATCAGTAGAGTATTGGGGACAGGTAGACCTCTGAGGTTCCCAGTTCAGTACAATTAAGATATCTTACAAGGGCCATGCTAGTGAGAAGGAAAAGCAAAACCTTAGGTGGTACCTGGCCTTCCCATGCACTCAAATAAATGCACACATATACATGCTCACAAACACATATGCAGATGCAACTACACACATTTACACAGACAGACACAGAGAGAGAGAAAGGGGAAAGAAAGGGAGAGAGGGAGAGAGAAAGAGGGGGAGAGAGAGGGAAGCAAGATGTCTTTGGTAAGTTGTTACCTACATGTTCAATGAAAGCATTATTCAAGATTTTCTCAAAACAAATCAATTGGAGAAGTAATGCAGTGATGCTGACAAATATCTCATGGCTAGTCCTCCTCCATTGTACTGTGTGAGCCTTGACTCACCTCCAAATTTGCTCTAGCTCAGGAATTCCCCAGCCAATGACTTGGGTTTACTGCCTGATGCACTGGTTCATTCTGACACTTAATACCCCTTTTATGTCCCTTCCTAGCAGCTTGGCTCTGATTCCCCAGGAGACACACTAATCACAGTCTCCAAGTAAGCCAGCTATACTGAGTTTCCTGTTCTCGATAGAACCAATGAGTCTCAACACAGAGAAGGAGGCAATGCTTTCCTTTCTTTCACTCTGGTCTCAGAGACCTGTTTTTCTACATCAGAATAGGCTGGGCTAGTGGTCTGTGGCTGTCTCCCACTGGTCCTGTTTTACGGTACTATCCCAATTCTGTGTGTCCAGTGCCATCTCTCTGAAGGGGAAGCGATTACTGACTTCCAAATTTGTGTTTTATTTGTCTTTCTTTTCCACTTGATACAAGCATGGACAATACTTTGTGTACTCCATGTCCTAAATAAGAGCCTAGTAGTAAGATGGAGACAGCCCATTTCCTTCTAACTTTTCAGTAATAACCTCATGATGATTTTTAAGAAACATTTTCTATGTTGCCATTGATTCAACAGAGATGAGACTGAGATACCAAGGACATTGCCAAATAACAGAAACTATACAATGGCATAAATGAGTAAGAGAGAAGAAACGTAAGTATAAAAGGAGGAAAAGATATTAGAGGAAGACTGATATTATTCATGGCCTGCTTTTAACAGGTTCCTACATTTCAGTTCAACCTAGGAAACTTTAGTCAATTCTGGTAAACCTTCCAAAAAGATTTGACCTTGGCTAGGTCTACTGAGAATATGTCAACATTCCATATTAAGGGAAAACACAGTGGAAATTGTATGGCTTCCAGAAACAGAGGTAGCAAAAACCAAGAGGTAGTAAAATCTTAGAAAGTTACAGATCTATCTCCCATGATGGAATTGAGACTTTTATAATTAAACCTATTGGTCTTTCAATAGAAGGAGAGTTACACATGCAAAAGATTAAAAGATAGAAATCTGTATCAAGTATGATGAAGCATGGCACGAGATATAAAGATTTTCTGCATGAACTCACTGTGAAATGTAATAAGTCAACTTTCTGGTTCATCGGCCTCACATATATTAACCTCCTTGTCCCACGTGCCCTTTAGTTTAAAGCAAATTTTCACCTTTGGTGTCTTTATTCCTTGAGCAAATTTGGCCCAGTCAGCCTTTACCTGTGTCAGAGGATCCCTGGATATGTTGTAGGTACTTTTTCCTCTTAGTAAAATTGTATTTCGCTTTTAGTGTTAATAGAACAAAGGTAGTTTTGTGTGTGTGTGTGTGTGTGTGTGAGAGAGAGAGAGAGAGAGAGAGAGAGAAAGAATGTAACTTTATTTGAACTATCCATAGTATGTCTTCTGATTTTATGTCAAGTGAACGGAAAACCAGGACAACTCATATTCTCAAACAATGTTACTGTGCCATCCACGACTTCTCCTCTTCTCATCTCAGGAAGCTTTAAAAGAAGTCAGCCTGGGGCAATGACCACACTGTTAAAAGACTAAGGCTGTCAAAGAACTAAACCTCAATAATATAATGCCACCATACACCATGGGCCCATTCAATTCCAACAACTGGTAAGTGCTAGCATCTGTGAGTTGTGACTGAACAGGGTAGCCTTTGCAATTTTCTGTGTCCCCAATGAAAAGCCAAATTACATTCATAGCCAAATAGGCTTTTTGTTGTTGTTGTTATTTAAAGTGATAAGCTTCAATGAGTAAGACAATAAAAGTTACCTAATTTGTATTGGCTTATTCAGAAGATTAATTCTTAAGCTTAATTAAAATAATTTTGTTTCAGTTTTTCTGATTTAATACTTCTAGGTGAATAACCACTTATTTTAGTTACTGTCTTTTCCACATTAAAAAAAGAAAAAAGAAGGAAAGGAAAGAAAAAGAAATGTAGGGCTATACAGATGGTTCAGCATCTAAGAGTGGTTATTGCTTTTACAGAGGACGTGTGTTATGCTCTCATCATCCATGTCCAGTGGGCCACAGCCACCTAGACAGACTCCAAGAAACTCCCAGTTCTTTTCTAGCTTCCACACACACCTGCAAATACGCGCGTGCGCACACACACACACACACCACACACACATGCTCATCCACAAGCACACACTAAAATGAGTCTTCATGAATTATACTGTTTTCAATATATTTTATAATGTTTAAGTGGTAATACTGATATATTAGTGTATATACACAAACTTATTTTCTTCAAACATAAGACTATTTTGATAATATAGTCATGAAATCTAGAGGACATACATTATTCGGTAGTTCTAAATTTATTATAAAATTATAAACAAATCACCATTTATTTTCAAATGCCTAATTTCCTAATTTTTTATGTAAAGATATTCAAGTAGACAACCTCTAACTTATTTTCACCTCTTATATTTTAGGATTAATTAGCATTTCTGGAAGTAGCAATATATTTTAATAATTATTCCTATAATTGTGAGAAAGAAAATATTGGGTTAAATTTTTCTTGAAGACAGTTATTGAAATGAAAAGTGAATTTTAAATGTCACATTTCTGAGGATATTTTCCAGGATTAAAGCCAATGTTTTTTTATTTTAGTAATGAGAAACCTAATTATTCTATATTATCTTTTCAATTAACTACATAAGAAGGAATTTTATTGCTTCATTTATTGACAACTTGGTCATCATTGTTCTTCCCACCTAAGTTTCAAGAAAATAGAATCCTGCTGACTGGCTTGCCACAATGCTAGCCCCTTCAGAACAAACACAGGTGCCAGGTGTCCATAAACATCTATGGAAACAACAAATGAGTGAATTCTATTAGTCAACAATCGTGAGTACTTTCTATTTCAATATATTCAGTCCTAACCCTATTTAGCTGTTTATCCTTTCAAAGAATTATTAATTACAAAACTGATCATAAAGAATTTTGAGTTCAATAAACACATTTGGCTTCACACTGACTGCGAAACTCTGCCTTGATGATTCTGATACCAACCTCAGGCCTTCACATTTACATACAAACACATTGTGACTATGTGCACACAAAACATACATATATACATATATGTGCCCGTGCATATAAACATAGCACTCAAAGAGTTTGCTTATTGCCATTTTATAGAAATATGTAATAGAATTCCTTAATATTAATATGTTTATATGCACATGTAGTGCATATATGCACATATGCACTTCTTTGTCTTATTTAAATAACAGTGGGGGTTATACCAATTTCTTAGATGAATTTTAAGATTTATCTGCAAAATGTAGTTCATTGAACTGGCTCCTTTAAAGGATATTAATGTGTGAAGTACTTTATTAAAGAATTCCTTTTTGATCCAATTCCTTTGAAGCCATTACAAAAGAACCAGATCTTAGCAGCTGTTAGCCATTATCAAGTAATGGCTTTTCATGTTAGATACGTAAACATTATTAAACATTAACTAGATCTTTGGGAGTAGAGCATGGCAACATGTGACAATGCCATTGTCTCACTCTATTTTCATAATAAATTAGTGACAAACCCTGATAATAACAGACAAAACATTTAAGGACCCTCTATTTTCTTACAGTTTAGGGGCGATGAAGACTGCAACTATTGAATGCTTGGCCACTCTCGTCAAGTACCTTCAAAACTGGTTATTGTTGTCAAGATGAGCTTTTAAACTATGTTATTCTGACATGCTCAATTCACATGCACATATTTAATGTGTGAGAAAGGTTTGCTATACAAAATTCGCATCTTTTTAAAAATGATTTATTGTTCAGCTCTGACATACAATATGATCATCTATAATTAGAAAACAAAGATAAAATTCAAAATACGATTATATAAAGCTAAAGAAAATTAGTGGCACTCCTGCCCCTAAATGGAAAATTCCCTGAGCACACTCCCTACCTTCTGAAGAGCTATCATTATCTTGTTTGCCAAGTGTCCAGGCAGTGGTAGATACATATGGCTGGAAAGCTGAAGCTATCCTTTGTACTTGGCTTTGGTAGAAGAGCTTGCTGTAGAACAAAATAAAAGATTTCATAAATATTTCCCCACCACTCTCTTTATCTTTGCCCTAATTATTTGCAGCTATCACACCAATGCCCCCAACAGACTGCACATGGATATACTTATAAAATTATGGCTTTGCAGAGCTGTGTCTTCTATATGCAATCCAGAGATTGACTGACGTAAGTGTTCAAATGTATGGTGACCAAATTGCCTCAGAAACACCGGACTGTCTATATAGACAATGAACACTTAAACATTACTGTGCATTGCAATTGAAAATGCTATTTCCTCTTTCAGCACATCTACCTACTATTTTCTTTTTTTCTGGTCAATTGTAACAATAGCTTCCTCACTGACTGTGTTTTAGTTCATTGGCCACACAGTTATAGAACCATTTAAAGACCTCATAAGCCTGTAGTGTTTGCTCTGTCAATTAAGAGTATGCAGTCAGATCAAGGCCTAGCAACCATGCCCTGATTTTTCCAATAAAGTGCTAGCAACCATGCCCTGATTTTTCCAATAAAGGGAACCAGGGATCCTCAAATGTGACTGATCATTGTTCCAGCTAGGATAAGGTATATTCAAGACAGCTTTAGCATACTGTAGTACAAGAAAGGAAGGAAGGATTCAAGCGCTCACACACTTGCATCAGCACAAATGTACACATGCATGCACATGCGTGCGTACATGTGTGTGTACGTGCGCGCACACACACAATGGTAAATCGTAGCACATAATGTACTGTCATGTACAATCATGAAACCCATTAGCCAACTGGGAGAGTTCTCATCGTCAAAGCTAGAATGATGTGAGCAATAAAATAATATAGTATTAGGTTAGATCACAAAGAAGAGAGTAGATATTCATAAATATAGATATTCAGTAAATGGATGAAATTTCCAGAACCTCCCTCATAGAAGCCAGATATTGCATATGTAATCTCCCCACATGAATTATGCTCCCATTCCCTAAGAGGGTATATAAATCAGTTTTTCTTGTGTGTTGACTTAGGAGACAAGGTGACAGAGTTGCTTTTTGGTGGAGAACGTCTAAGCAGCACAATAACCTGCAGCTTTGCATAACCAGAACAGCATTTATACCCCCCCATGCAATCAGTGCATCTAACTATGGGAAAAATTGAGTCATGACAATTTAGTAGGTATTTTGTACTACAACAGATCAGGAATCTCAAAAATCCATGGCATCAACAGCCAGAGCAGCCTCTGGACACAATGGCAGCATGTAGACATGAAACACACAAATGACATGATGCTGAAACATGAATGAAGTATAGATGTTACTTGACAATAGCTAATCAGTATTGCTTGTGGTAAAATGTAAGGGTAAACATTGAGATCAACTGGATGTGCCTGGATGTGGACTGAGTACATGCCCCTACACTATTTGCAGAGCAATTGTAACTGTTCTATAAATCTAAAGCCATTCTAAGATTTAATGTTAATTTAAATATTTATCTACTTTGAGACAAAATCTCACTATTTCGCCCTGGCTGATTTGGAACTTGCTATGTAGATCAGGATGTCTACAACCTGTGAATATCCTCTTGCCTCTGCCTCCTGAGTCTGGAGACTAAAGGCAAGTGCCACCCTGCCTATTAGCTTAAAATAAATTTACTTCACTAAAGTTTTCATTCAGGTCAAAAAGTTTATTTTAAAGTGGGTCACATGACTTTATTATTATTTTAAAGAGCCTAGCTCTCCAAGTAACAACCACTTTCTTCATAGGGACCACCAGTAGTCTACATTCTGGGTCCCTGCCCCCTAGACCTTCCTGGGCCCTCAAACATGACCACTGCTATTTCCCAGTTACTCTTTGCTTTCCTATCATATTGCCTTCTTTAGTGCTTCAGAAACGAAGCAGTCACCTTCTGTCACCAGCCTTCTCTTTGTCTTTTCTACTTTCTAGATCACACTTATGCCAGAAGAGTACAAGTCACACCCCTTCCCTCTCTTCAGTGTTTTACTCAAAAGCCACCGTCCTATTCCAGGGCATATCTGTTATGAGTCTTCATTGTTCCAGAACTCAAAACTGGACCCTTGCCTTAATCTATTCTTCTGGTGTGTCACTCCTGTTTGATATTATGACTGCAATAGTTTTGAGATCATGCAAGAACTGTGAAAATGGTAATAGTATATTCAAATAGAAGGCTTTGCAGTGTGTAGTAGAAAATAAAATGGATACACAAAATTCCAAACTACTATAGTGACTTGCAGGTTTGTAAAATGAAATATAGGGGAGCTAGGCCTAAGTGAGATAGGCCTCTAATCATAGCAACATCAGAAACTGGGGCAGTAGGATTCCAAGTTCAAGATGAGCCTGGATATCTTGGAGAGACTGTCAGTGACAGAAAAATAAGTTTTAAAAGGCCAGTAGATATGATACCCCCAGGTTCAATGACCAGTACTATGAAAAAGGAAGCGGAGAAGGAAAAGCAGGAGGAGGTGGAGGAGGAGAAGGAAGGGAAAGAATCAGATAATACTGATCTATGATTATATTGCTATCATCTATCTGTAGGTAACCATAATTGAGAACTCATTATCACTCTCTTGTGGTACTTGTGGTACAACATTGTGGCCCACTCACTATGAGTCACAGGATTCACTGAGAAGTTTAAAGGTCTCAAATGACTATAGACATTCCATGAACCTTACCTTTCTACTAATCAAAAGATAAGATTTTTAAATGGTCTAAAATAATCACAACCAGGAAGATTGAGCCTGGTTAGGAATAGAAGACAGGAAAGAGAGGGGGGGAGACAGAGACAGAGACAAAGAGAGAGAGAACATAAAAGAGGGGTCCAATACTGGTTTGAAGATAAAATTGAACACAAAGAAAGGTCTAGAGAACTACAAGACTGCTGCCAAATAACAATTTGAGCTTCCATGGAAAGGCTACCATAAATGCCCTTCCCGGAAAGTGAGATCAACAACTAACTTATCCATGGAGCCCTCAACTAATGCCTGTTGGAAACAGGAGCAAACACCCATATATAAACAGAGTTGAAGTACAACTCAGATGCAGATGGAGAGGACAAGACCAGGCGGCAGAAACACATACAGACAGCTTATCTGAACAAGGAGGAGCTAAAGGCCCCTAGACTGATAGCTGGGATGCCAGTTTGGGACTGACTCAGGCCTCCCTGAATATGGGTCTCAGCCAGAAGGACTGAGCAGTCTAAGGGACCTCAGACAGTGGAGCCAGGATGTATCCCTGGTGCACAAAAGGACTTTGCGAACACATCCCCCATGGAGGGATAACTGCCTTAATCTAGAGACAGGAGAGAAGCCCTAGTCCCTACTTCACATGACCTGTCAGACCTACATGACCCCAACTGGATGGCATTCCCCTACATATGGAATTGGGGTGGGGGGATGGGAGGGGAGGGGGTTAGAGTGCATGTGAGAGGGCAGAGAGGGTAAAAGGGAGGGAGGGAGGGAGGGAGGGAGAGGGAACTGGGATTGACATGTAAAATAATAAATTTTAAAAATGCTTTGACTCCAAAATTTAAGTTCAAGGACAAATTACTAGGGAAAAGGATTTCTACTTCTGTTTCCACAGAAAATGAAAAGATGTGGATTCCTTCCAGACTAATGTGGTTTGATCAAGCCAGACCACCTGAAACCGGGTACCAGGTGATCCTACATTCAAAACAGCTGGACAAAGCAGCCTTATAGACTACAGCCAGGATTTCTGAATGTTCTTTGAATCCCCCATGACAGCGCCCCTTACCAGCAGGAAGTAGTTTGGAAAGAACAACGCCCAAATTCCCAAATATTGTCTATAAATGTTTGTTTTCATTTAAATGGACTTGGTTATATAAAATAAATAAAAAAGTTTCAATTAAAAAATTAATTACACTATAGTTAAGACAATCCCTTAACCCCCAAAATTCATATTAAAATTGAATATATATCTCTGTACTAGAGAACTTGAGATAAAATGTTGGATATATTTGTAATAGTGATCATTTCTAACTTGAGTTAACAAATTGGTTTACAATGAATGTTATATTCAGTCATACTTTGTTTGAAATGATCTAAAATTTTTCCTGTATTTCATCTTTCTTCAAAGAATAAAATGCAAACTCATTTAAAAAAAAAAAAAAAAAAAAAGAATCACGAGTAATTTATCCAAGTTTTTCCAGGCTTGCAAGTCAAGTTGCCTACTTGCCCTAGTCACTCCCAGATCCATATGAAGTTAAAATCTCTCTTCTGATGTTCTCATTTTCCCCAGCTGGGTGTGTCAGCAATAGAGTAAAACATAAAACTTAGGCCTTTGAATCCTCACAGTAGTGTCAGCTTTGCAGGGAGTGCTTCCTATTCTAGGATGCCTACAGCTTTAGCAGGGCATAGACTAGAAGTAAACAAAGTCATAAAGCATTACTCTGTGTAGGTAGCTTCAACATAGATTGTAGAAAATTCCATGGCATCCTTTTCTTTTGGACAAGAAGGTGGTAGAACTTTCCCCCAGGCTAGAACTAATCTGAAGCATTTTCTTTGGCTTAACGAACAACTTTCTGTCACTCTGCTTCCTGACTTGTTATGTAATTGACATCATTAAAAATCATTGCTACCATCAATAAGCAATCACTGTCTGTAGTCTAAACACCCAACAACAGAACAAGCAACTGCTGCAGATACTGACTAAGGGAGAACAACCCATTCAATGCTGTCAACATCACTGAGACAATTATGAAGACAGTTTTATGACAGAGGTGCTAACAATGGTTCACACAAAAGTAGGATGTACATGGAGGATGTTAGAAATTTCCTTTCAAAACATCCAGAAGAAATAACCATTCACAACTGTAGCTGGGTTTAAGTTGTCCCGTGGAGGGCCTGGCTAAAGGACTTCGATGAATTCATTATACATTTCCTGGGTTGTAGTCATCCTCAGTACTTAGATGCACATCCTTGACTGGCCCCAAACTGTGCAGCCTGGTAGGAGGGGCAATAGCAGTAAATCTATGCACTCTGGCTACAGAGTCCAAATCCTGTGAGCATATTACTGAGTTGTTTTTATGTTTAATGATTCAGAATGTCTGCTTCATTCTTATTGCTATTGTCTGTGTCTGTAAGACTGACAAATCAAAATGCCCCAGGAAATATTATTAAGAGGTGGATCCTTTGGGAAGCAGTTAGGTCATAAGGGTTTTTCACGCATGAATAGGATTTACATCTCTGTGATAGAGCCTCCAATGAGTTTGCTCCATGTTGGATGTGCAGATTATGAAGAGGGGACTAATCTGCCAGTGGCTCCTTCTTATACTTCCCCATTTCCAAACTTGGGCACAGTAAAGTTCTGCTCTTTATGTCACCTAGCCTATGGTAACTATTTATAGCAGGACAAAGAGATGTAAAAATTATTTATAATAATATTATCAATAGATTGCAGTTCTGGGACCTGGATATGTAGATCCAGTTTCACTCTTCTTAGACAGCAACTCCTCTTATTTTTGGAAGAGTCCAACACGTGATTTTTGAGAGACACATTCAAACTGTAGCAGACCCTGAATGGAAGAGATGTTCAATATGAGATCAACAATGTATGTATGTATTTAGGAACCAATGTCTCCCTTAACCAATCAAACTGCTTTCATCAGATTCCATCTTCATAGCCCATTAGGGAGTCTCTTGATTTTGCTCCTTGGAAGACAGGTATTTTTCTCTACATAAATTAGGAAACATCTTGCTTTGTCCCCTAATTACAAACTATTGTAGAGCTATGTGTTTTTCTAGAGTATGCACCGTAATGGGAAGAAAGGTCATTTGCATTGTGCTAGCTTCTTTCTTGGGGACATGTGCGTGCTGCTTCCTGTGGCAAATTTTTGCATCTCTCTGAGTTTATAGAGTAATCCTTGGATTTTCTATTTAAAAGTTGAGTTCCCTAGGCAGATAACAGAAACTTCCTAAGGTTAGATAATACCTATTCTCAGAACTGTCATGAGACTAAAGAAACAGTACATGTCACAATCCTTCGAAATTGTAAAGCATAAGGCAAATCTTGATTTTAAGTTTCTTTCAAAGTTCTCTACATCTGGTCTCCACTTCAACCTATGTCTTTTTCAATGTCCCAGGCTTTTGATACATGGTCCTTTATGACATTACTGTGTAGATAAGTTTTGCATGACTCTGGTTTCTTCTGAACTAGGAAAGTAACAGTGGGACTACATTTGTCCTGGTCCGCGTGTTCTGCCCCACATTTGTCTCAGAAATTTATGACCTTACCATGTGACTTTGACGGCTCTAAAGCTTGAGGGTCTGAAAGGACCCTCTGATATCTGCTGATATCAGAAACAGCATTAGTGGGTGTCTGAGAAACAGTCATCTTGCATTGTCTGTGGACAGCAGGCCTAGTGTTAATAGTTAAAAACAAGAGACACAAAGACAGTCAACAAAGCAAGGAACAAATAAAACCTCAAACCTATAGAAACAGAGGAAAGGAACTAGCCAGAGCGGCTTGTTTAATTAAACACTTCTGATACATAATTCAATCTCAAACTGAGATCTTAATAAAATAGTAAAAAGAAAGATTCCTTGAAATAAAAACAAAAGATAATTATAAGGTACCTCAATAAAGTGAAAGGAAATTAGCTGAATTGTGGAACCCTAGGAATGAAGCCAACATTTCTGTAATATTATTAAATCTGCCCAACGACTGCCTGGTGTTGCTGAGCCAGTGTGAGATCAGTCTAAGCTTTCTCAGGCAACTTTGTTATATGGATCAATACAATTCAGAGTATCAGTATACTTTCATCTATTTGTTCCATTTCTGATATGCTATCCTGATGAAAAAAAAAATCCCTTGTACAAATATATAGTAATTTTTACTAGGATATATATTTGTTCATTAAAAATACTATCCTTTCATTTTTAAGTGGATCTTTTTGATTTTTCAAAAGGACCCATAATAACTGCATACTTTTTTTCTGGTTGTAAACATAATTCTCTTCATTGAAAAATCCATGAAAGCTAAAGGAGAAGAAAATTGCCTAAAGGATACATAAAAGAATGTTGAGCATTACTAGGTCTAAGTGTAAATATTGAGAAAAGGTTTTACTCATTGCTATTAGTTTTTAGTATCCAGAAAGTTGATCACTACACATCTGTCACTGCAGTGGCTCTTCAGAAGATTCCTTCTCTGACAAAAGCAATCTGAGCAACCCAGTTGTAATTAAGACCTTCCCTCTCTTATTAAAACTAAATACAAACATCAAGAAATCATGACTGTCACCTTGCCATAATCAAACACTCACACATGCATGCACACACACACGCCTACCTACCTTAAGGAGTGCTCTTGGAAACCAGAACAGTACAGTACCAAAGCATTAGAGAATGGAAGAGTCAAGGCTTTGGTGGGAACAAAAGCACATGGTGCTCCCACCCCAGGCACAGCTCTGGCATTAATTATTTGCTCTCTCTGCCTCGGTTTCTTCTGTAAACTGAAATGTATGATAATGTCAACTTCCTAAGTGAGTCCTCAGGAAAGCATGGGCAGTGAACAGGCAAAGGGCATTAGCAACTATTAGCATTCCTGCTGTGTCATATGTGTGTACACTTTTTTGTAGTCTTATTTTGTAATTTCGTAGTGGACTTTTAATCTTTTGTTGTAGGCTCTTTGAAGTGAAGTCACAGCTCATGCTTATTTATGGCTTTTAGAGCACACTGCACAAAATTTTTGCAAAGAATAAGACTTTGCTAAAATATTAATTGAACTCATCAGTAAATTCACGGATGGTATAGAAATGCCTTAAGGTCAGCTATTTTACAGCGAAAACTGAAATTTAGATATTAAAATGCATACCCTTGCAGTTGACTGTAGACTGTGGGTGCCATCCAAAGAAATAACAAAGCACAGTGATTATGGGGAGGAGGGGGATGGTGACCATCATGCTGGCAATGTTCTTAGAACTGGGCAATGCTGGAGAGAGAACTACCACCCTGGGAGTAATGGGTCAGGTTTCTGTTTATTTACTATTTCCCTTTCCAATTTGGTGTTTATTTTACCTAATTATGCTTTACAACATGGATTAAGTGCTTGAAATCTGTTCTAAACAAGTATCTTGCTTTTGTCTATAAACAACCCTGCTTTGTTATTTCCCAGCGATCTAGCTGGGTCCAGTCTGAAGGCTGTTAAGTCCCTAAAGGGGAGGAGAGGCCCCTTGCATTGCCCAATTTCTCTATGACTTGGCCACACAGGGAATGATGTATTCTGGGAGCCTTAACAGTCTCAAACTAGAAACTGAGACCCACAGTTACATACTTCTTAATGGCTTAGTTAACAAAAAGTACTCTGAATTAATCTACCCTTGTATCTCCCAACTTGCCACTGAATGATTCATGGTTATTTAATTTGGTTCCCTATCAAAACATTTACAAGTATAATCTTTTAAGTATTGTAAGTATATCACTGGGCTTATTTAAAGCTCTTTAATTCTGTTCAGTACATTCAACTTTGCCAATGAAAAGATTTACAAAAAATTGATGTATTCTTGTCCAACTTGAGATTAGTCAATGTGTGTAAATAGAAATGTCATTTGATATGACCAAATGTCTTCCTTATGATTCTTGGTATTTGGGACTTAAAAATTCTCAAACAAGTTGATGACTTTTACTTGCAGAAGGACAAAGTGGTGGGTGGAGGGGTATGCTTCACTTCCAGCTCTTGACTCTTGAATGGTAAAGATTGAGCCACAGGGCGTTTCTTCTAGACACCAGTGTAATAATGCTGCTTTCAACATAGATGTTTATATGAACTGACAGTGTTTGGAGATAGCCGAGAGAAGCAGACTTATCAGGATTTCAGCTGTCCTTGTACAGCCCATAACCAAACAGAAGTAGAAACAGGAGATTGCTAAACTCCGTTTTGTTTCACATCCATGGATTGTCAAAGATAGGGCCGCACCAAGGTTCCCAACCAGTCTCCTTGAGGAAATTCTCTCATTCCTTATTAAAGCGATGTCATGACAGAAAACAAAATTACATCAGAATATGCAAATTCTCATACAAAGAAAAGCAAGGGCTATGGCTGCATATTGAATCAAAGCACATGCAAGGCAAACCAGCTTGATTGAGGCAATATAGAATGAGCCAGCTCTGCTGACCAGCCTTCAGCGAGATGGACATTGGAACGGTTCTTATTCTAAAGTAGTAGGCAAGAACTCATTCATTTCTTTGAATTCCATGTCAGTCTTTTTTTTTTTTTTTTTTTTTTTTTTTTCATGATTTCTCAACTTACAGAAAAGACAAACAAAACCCCACAGAATTCAGAGAACACTTATTCTTAAGGCAAAGGGCTTCAGTATTATGAATATGTTGTATGAAATAAGAGCTTGCTTTGGCCTTAGACAGCTGTGCTCTTCCTCCCTGAAAGAACATTTTTTTACATTCATTTGTAAGTCATGTAAGTTTCACACGTCTTTTTCTTTCTGTCTTTTTTTCCCCTACCAAATACTGGTCAAACAAACCAACAAAAATACATTTTCTTCCTGAAAAATGAGAACAAATGTCAGAAAAAGCAAGCACTTAAGTTACAAGAGCCCCCAGGCAAATGTAACTTCATGCTGGGTTTATGCCGCTATCATAAACATCGCACCACGGGAGATCACTAACAGTACCCCTGACCAAGCCAGTGTGTCTTTCCGGAATTTAAGGCGTAATTGCCTTAATGAACCCATACAGCATTGGAAAAGTTTCCAGTGCAGAACCACACACTCAAGTAAATTGTGTCTCCATTATAATGGCTTTCTGTGTTGAGTAACAGAGCATTATGCATTATTTTGTCATTTTAAGGGGTAGTAAATGATAGACTTTGACCAGATATCTAGTCACGTGAAAGTTGCTTTCATATTTTTCTAGGGCTGTGAAATGGGTCAGCTAGAACAGTGTCTGTAACACTAGATCAAGAATTCAGGGTGCATTTTATGTGTTCAGATTTAGGTGTAGAACCTGGCAACAGACAGGAGGTAAGCAAACTGGTTCACATTCACACTCTGGAGGGGAAAGTACTTCCTAAAATCAACCTTCTAGAATGTTGGCACTGTTGACTTTGTAAGTCCTTGGCTGTTAAACTTCCCTCTCTTTTTTTCCTGTAACACTATTCCTGCAACTGAACACTTTCCTAGGTCAGGAAGTGCTTTAAATGTCCTTGCTCAGTTTCATCCTAAAATAGTGCACTCTATGGAATCAAAAAAGGATAACTATGCAGTCACAAATCATCCTAACTATGTCAAATAAATACTTTACAGGTAGGTAAGTAGAACAAAGGTCCTTCTTTATCCTTTGCATTTTTTATGTTGTTATTTTTCTTGTCTTGTTACACATTCACAATAACAATTTAGAGATGCAATTCCTCACAGTTCTCATATGAGTCAGACTCCTGCAACCAAAAGTCATATAATTATGACCACAATTAGATAGTATATTATATATTTTTGGAGTTGTTAATTAGTCCTTTGCAAATCTTGATTGATTTCATCATTCTACACAGCATGTTTTTAGCTCTGGCTATTCATTTGAACAAAGGATGCCTCATAATAAACACTAAAAATGGTTATACTCAGAGACCTAACAGCACTATCAGTGTAAGGTCAAGATATTATTTAAATTCCTTTCTCTTGATATATGATCTCAGCATTCACTTTAGAAGGAATCTGTCTCAGTATACCCTCCACTATTGTGACAGAATGTCTGAAGCATTCATGAAATGTAGTAACTACTGTTCTGGGACCTGGAAATGTAAATCCAGTTTCTGTAGTGTCACTCTTCTTAGACAGCAACTCCTCTTATTGTTGGAAGGTCCAACATGTGATTTTTAAGAGACACATTCAAACTGTAGCAGACCCTGAATGGAAGAGATGTTCAATATGAGATCAACAATGTATGCATGTATTTAGGAACCAATGTCTCCCTTAACCAATCAAACTGCTTTCATCAGATTCCATCTTCATAGCCCATTAGAGAGTCTCTTGATTTTGCTCCTTGGAAGTCAGGTATTTTTCTCTACATAAATTAGAAAACATCTTGCTTTGTCCCCTAATTACAAACTATTGTAGAGCTATGTGTTTTTCTAGAGTATGCACAGTAATGGGAAGAAAGGTCATTTACATTGTGCTAGCTTCTTTCTTGGGGACATATGTGTGCTGCTGCCTGCAAGATCACTTGCTGTATCGGTTCACTTGCTGTGTGTACTGGGAATTCCAACAAAGGCTTGCCGGCTACTTTATTTCCCACACCCTCCATTTTCTTCATCACTCATTGTTTTTGCAGAGAAGTTGTTTCATTATAAATTTGACTCCAACACCATTCACACTACTCTTTAAGATACCTGCAAAATATAATCTGAATTTAAAAGAAAATCATAGTCACAGAAAAACCCCTAAAGTTACAAAGCATATTAACAGAAAGATAACAATTCCAATGGCATAATACTATTAGAATAAAATGGTGGTTTCAGAGAGTTTCTTTTAATTTTTTCATATTATATGAATTTTGTAAATTTTACAATTAGGAGGGTTTGAGTAATTATTGCAAGCACTGGAGAAGACAAATTTGAAATCTCAACATTATCATATCTTTTCTTAAATCTCAAAGAATTCCAGCTTACCATGTTACACAATCATATTTAGGTCCTTCCATAAATGACCATTATGGGTCTTAGCACTATGGCAATTACCAATAACATTTTGGTCAGAGTCTCTTAAACTTTGTCATTCAAAACCTGATTTTTGCCTAAGAAACTTTTATACAGTCTTCAGAATACTGATATGTAAAATAGGTACACAAATCAAATATTTATTAGTAATAACTTGTGAAGAATTCATTTTAAACAAAATATTTGGCATACGTATATTTTTAACATTTACTAAAATGTATACAAATATAAATCCTGATGACATGTATATGCTCATTTATTTTTGTATGAAGAAACAGATCTTATATAAATATTTAATATTGTAGGACATCTTCAACACTTTCCAAAGTCAACTAAAATTTTGATTTCATAGATGTCAGTTCTGAGATGTGTCACTTTGCATAAATACATAGTGAAAAATAACAGATGTATGTTTAGAGAAATTTCTGATATCATTGGAAATTCTGGCCTGGTCCCAAGTCAAAATTCATTTAACAATTTTTAATGACTTCAATCAGTAAATCAAACAGCTACTTTTGGCATTAAACAGTGTAATTCAATATGAAGATATAACAATTTGATACTTGTACACTGAGGAATGACAGTAGGAAAACATGAAAAGCTCTTTTTAATTAAACCCTATTTATTATAAAACCAGTAATATTTTGTATGCGTAGTAAAAACACTAGAATTCATAGCACAGTCATCTCTAATCTGACTGAGGAGATTCAGACAACGCTTAGGTACTGCAGAAAGCACAGCATGCCATGTGTTCCTGTTCAGAAGCAAGGCTGATGCCACCTGATGCAACTTGTGTGAGAGAGAGCACACAGCACAGACTCGTTTTACTTTAGCTTTGAATTAGTTTTTGGTAGTTACACATTCAGGAAACATTTCCCATTACCAAATCTTTCATGCCCACCTCCTTCCATTTCAGGTTGTGGTGTGCACTTTAAGACTGTGGGCCTTGTGCAGTGAATAACATAGACTCTTGTGTGTGAAAACCTTTGTTTTACATACTTAAACCACAGCATGTGGCCACCATTTTGCTTAGAAGGCATCCCTATCCCCAGCTTCCTCCCTAGGCACTTTCTCCACATCCTTAGTCAATAATAGTCTAAACCTGCTATCTTGCTCCTACTGGCAAATGTTTATTTTATCATGTAAAGTGATTGACTTCTGCCTTCAAAATACCCCCATCCTACAGAAAAGGAAGCCTTATCAGTCAAGGCTTGGAAAGGCAGAGAAATCATGACAGTGACTGGGTTTGTGTGATGAGAATCTGGAAGCCTTTCAGATAGTCAGCCCTGCCACACTGCAGATATGAATATTTCACATGCAGATTAACACAGTGATAAAATCCAGGCCCCAGTGATGGATCAGATGCAGGCTCTATAGTCTGTCACTATAAAGCTGAGTGATTTGTTAGCACCTTTCTATTGAGAGGTGTCTGTCACCTTCCAAATATTTATAAATGCTTGTTTTTACTGCACTAAAACTACTTGCAGTGCCTCATTTTAACCATAGCAGACACTTTCCATTTTCTCCATAGACAGTAACTAGCCAGTAAAATGCAAAGCGAAGTGTACAGCCAGCAGCATTGCTGTGCATTCTAGTTTTTGGGTCTAGGCATTCCTTGAAATTGTGAAGTTTCATTAGTAAACATGGTCTGTGTGTTATAATTCTAAAACTTCCATCATACCCACCTCATAATGTAACAACCGAGAGCATACCACATGTTTGAGAGATGGAAGTGCTTTCTAAGATCTTGAGATAGAGAAATAGAATCTAGACATTGTTTGCCTATGCACTTCTGCGCTCTGCACAAAACCCCATGTTTATTTCTCTGCTTTTTTACAGTGACTGAAATAATTTTGGAAACATCATTGTCATTTCATCATTCAGAGGAGGGCGCTTTATATTGATTCTCTTAATTATTTTTCTCAAGCGTCACAACATAGCTAAATTAATGGCCTCTCAGGGAAATGACTGAGAATTTAAGAATCCTTAGATTGATTCAGAGATTCAAAGGATATTAAGTTTATCTAGCTTATTTAGTTAAATAGTCAATTAAAGGGAAAATAATGTCTGTAATAAATCATTTAGCTTAGTCTGATATACTACTTGATGTTCTGTTTTTTTAAATTTATGAAATGAACTCAGTGATCAACTGTGGTTGATGAGAAGGAGTGTTTATTTTCTCTAATTTGTATAAAAATCTATTTTTCTTTTTAAACTACTTCCCTGTTATTCTGAGATGACCATGAATTCCTTGAACTCCATATGTTTTCCTGATGGTAAAGTGATTCTAGTATGTTTTAGCTCCCTGTGATTCAGATAGTTAAAAGTCAATTATTTTCATTCATCTTCAGGATTCCATTGACTCAAATGCTTAAATCAAACATCCTTTTATTTAGAATTCCCTTACATTCCCATTAATAGCTTAACTCTGCAATGTTAGAAGAGAAACAAAGAGTAAATGGGCCCAAACTCAAAATTATTATTATTATTCAAAAACATTTAAGTGATACTTGTTCAATATTAAGTCTTCACAAACCCATGTTTATTTTTATTATCAGTCACATAAGAGGGAGAGGAGAGGGAGGGACTGAGAGACATAGGGGAGAGAGCAGGAGAATGAGAAAAGAGGTTGAGACTGTGCATATCATTTAGTCTAGCTCATACTATGAGTCTGTCAATGTCTACATTACAGAACTGCAGCTTTATGCATTAAGCTTAACTATAATTGATATCAGATAAAACAATGTGGTACTAAAAAGTAAGAAATAAAAGCCAATGTTTAAAAATATCATAAATATTCTTCCAATTCATTCATTCATTACATTGTTGAATTACCTACACTTTCACATTCCTTTGCTGAAGTCAGACTTAAAATTTCCTAAGGACACTTACTTTCCTTTGATATTTATCCTAGCACATTTGTGCTATGCTGTCTATAACAATTCTCAGACAATGCAGATTCAAGAAAGCAAAGATTTATTAGCTATCATTATGAAGTGAATGTATATGAACCCTATTGATATGCAGAAATCTAATCTCCAGTATAGTGGTATCTAGAGACTATAATAGGATTGGGCAGTAGGATGACATCATCACAACAGTTACAAGGAAGAAATTATTACTCCCTGCATATACTTGCTTCTGAACTCAATTCGTATGATGCAAATTCTTATAAATCTGTGGTATTCACTTCTTTGACAGTAAGTGAAAATTGAGACACACTTTATGCCATAGTATCCTCTGCCCAAATGCTGCACACAGATCTCTAAGTACCTGTCCTGAAATGTTTCCCTGTTCACATTGGAGGCATCAAAATGTAGGTGCTGCATTGTGTCCTATTACTGGGAAAGTCTACAGGCACTCATCTTTGATTACAGAAGGTGATGTGTGAGAGTTTAGGGGAAACAGGTTTCTGAGAAATGAGACTGGCTTGCCCTTCATAAGGTGTATGGCTCCCCACAGACATCCTAGTGCATTATTTAGAGTTTCCAGCCTCTCTCTGCAGGTGATTGTGCTTAAACTTGCGCAGGAAGATAAAGCTAGCTGGCAGAAGTCAGATTTCACAGTCTGGCCCCCTCTCTGGAGAAACCGATCATGCTACCTACAGACTAACCAAAATATTGCTGAACATTTCTGTTTGGCATTTTAAAATTAGGTTTTTAACTTCACAGATGAAACTGAAGAAACTTTATTTTTCTGGTCAGATGAAATCTTTAGGGAAAGAATTCTTGTTGTGTTGTGAGCTATCTTGTACAATAGAAAACATGAATTTCTACACCTTGAACATCAAGTTGATCTCAGGGATTCTTCTACAGTTTTCTTGTTTCTTCAGATAGACCCTCTACTTAGATATAAACTTGATGGTGATGAAGTTAGTCAGTAGACACCAATTTAACACCATATGGGGGTCTTGTATCATAAGTTTCTGTTCTCAGAGAATAAGCTATAGTCAAGAACAAAATGGGAAACAAGAATGTGGATGATGTGTAGATATTTTTAAAACATTTTAAAGGATTTGTTTACTTCATTTTGTGTGCATAAGTGCTTTGCCTGCATGTATGCCACAAGTCCATGGAATGCAAAAGAAATTGTTGACCTCCTCCCCGGAGTGTCAGTTTCAGATGATTATGAGTCACCATATTAATCCTGGAAACTGACAGATGTTTCCTGCGAGAGTGAGTGATGCTCTTAACCACTGAGTCATCTCTCCTGTCATTGAAACACCTTCATATGGCATGCTCATCTCAATTTCTAATACTTCTGTATGTTGTAGATAGCTGTATTGTGACAGATTAAAATAGGATAGTTTGCTTTGACGCAAAGAATGAGAGTCTAAACCATCACGGTGACATCATGATGGCAGAAACTTGAGGTAGCTGCCTACATTACATCATCTCACCCCACCAACCCAATGGAGAAAGTCCCTCGAAGGCATGACCATGGTGGTTCTAGATCCTGGGAGTTGTCAGTCACATATATTTCAATTCAGTTTTGTAGTAGCTCCTTAGACATGAACTAGAAATGATCCATATCTTTAACAACTACATGATGATAGTTAGAGTGCTCCCAAGTAGTAAAACCCTCTAAGACCAGAAATTGGTTCACACAGTTAGAAATGCTGAATGTTAAATGATGAGAGTGGCAAGTTAGAGATACCCCAGGAACCTCTGATATGGTTCTAGCCTAAGTGTGGAGGATGAAAAACCACAAGAGTCTATGAAGACTGTTCCAAACTAAAGGCTCACAACTCAAGAAACATGAAGAGCTTTTACTTCAGTTTGAATCTTGGCAGAAAAAAATAAAATTTAACCAGGTATCTTAGAAGCCCATGGTATAGTCAACCTGAGATAAAATGTTTGTCATCATGAGTTCATACTTTACCATCATGTTGGCATCTATATACAGGTTAAGTAATACTCCAAATAAGCCATATTCCAAAATAATGACAAAAAAGTTGTCATAAATCTACCTATTAGGATCCATCTTTTTGTGTAGTGTGCATGCCCACAGCATTGGATCCCTGGACCCAGAAAAGAGCTAAAGCCTGACTGTCACCTTTCTCCTTGGTAGCTCTCCATTTAAGTACTATGGTATAAAATCAACAACATATGGACACAGTGACTTAAAATCATTTCATCTTGTGTTACATTCCAAGAAAATAAATCAAGGAAGGAAAAAAAGTCATGTGTTTAGTATATATACACTCAACACACATTCACAATACACATTCAAACACAAATGAGTAAATATTCTTGGTGCTCATAGTGATTGCTGATAATCAGTTCTTGTAATGGTGCATAAGATCCTAGCTGGCATGTATAACTACTTTTCTATAACTACCATTATATAGTATTATCATTTTATCTTCAGCAATTGTCTCAGGTGTTTGTGGCTCTCAGTCTGTTGGGTGACCCCACACCTTTATTCCTAAAGCACCTCTGTGCATGACAGGAATTATTACAACAAGAGTCAGGTTGTCATTTTCTCTAGACTTTATTTATGCTAACAGTAATGCTAACAGTAATGCTGAGAGATGATGTCAATGTCTTTTGTAAGAATACATGTTTACCTCCACTGTGAAATACTGTCTACAGTTCCCCATTGATAGTCTGGGTTGATTACCCCAATCAATACTGTAGGACCATTCCCTACCTGCTAACTCACAGGTATGTAAGGTACAAAGAGGCTGGATGGTAACTAATATCACCCAGTGACAGCATCACTCCCTTTGGAAAGAGACTATGGCCAGGGAATGGAAAAGAAAGCATTTACTAATGGTCGTTAGTGAATCACTCATTTATATTCTGTATTTTGTTTGCTGGATATATGAATTCTGAATTTTATAAATAAGCTTTAAATATATGATAATATTTGGAATTATCTCCTTCTGGATAATCTTGCCTCAGATTTGCTAGCTAATTCTATGCTTGAGTCTTGAAATGATTATCATTCTCCTCTGTCAAGCTATCAACCTGGGAATTATAGAGAATTTGGAAAAAAAACTTATAAATTTTATGAACATGAGTTTATTGCCACAATTTGTTCATCTGGAAATAAATTTTGGTATCCTAAACAATACTTTGCCATATATCATTGTGGCAGTTAGGGTGTTCTCTAAGTCACAAATGACTATTTTATTAAAGGCTTTGCAGGAATGAATGGCAAATGTGTAGCTAGCAAGTGTTTTCTAATATGTACAAACACATTGTCTTTTCTATGATGAGAGTCGTCTGCTGTAAACAGTCCATCCTCTAGTATCTTCCTGACCACTCTGGTGAATGATGTCACATCAGAAACTTAGTATTGGTAGATCAAGTAACTGGCCATGAAACTGCCGTTACAGACAGGGAAATTGGCAGAAGTTATGGGAAGCTTTCCTTTGTTAATGCAAGTCCTTGTTCCTAGGTCTGTATCATCTCAGACCTGGCCACAATGTTATTTACTTCATGAGACCTCTGGGCAATGGCAGAAATGACTTCAAGTGTCTGGTAACATGTACATAGTAGGTGAACACTACATTTGATTATTTCACTCATCTTCTGCTGAGTTCACTCTTTGATGAGCATCAAATATGGGGTAAAATATCTTCTTCTTTTTCTTTTTGACATGTAGAAAGTCCCCTCAATATTCCATGTACCCACATTTCCTTGTCATGAGTTTTCAGATCATGACACATTTCTTTCAGGTCACTGACATGGCCAAACCATTGTTCACAGTTCACTTCCTAGTATGCAATCACATATTTGCCAACTGATCTTTGAAACAGCAAAATCCTGGGTAAACTAGGAGAGCTTCTTCTCCTGGGAGAAATTTTACCTAGCCACTGTCCTTCTTGAATGTTCTACAAAGGAGCTGCAATGTCTGAGAATAAAAAACCATCTATGTGTCATCCTGAGTCTTCTAATCTCTCATTATAGAGAACTATTTGTGGGATCCTGAGTGGAGGCTTCAAAAGAGAAATCAGTAGAGACTATTTTAGTACCAGGAGTGGGGTGTTGTAGTATAAAACACATCAATTTATAGTAGACATGTCCTTGTATTGAAGTCTCTGAAGGAAATGAAGAATAACGGTTTATTTGAAAGTATACAAAGGGTGCTATTTGTTACAAATACCAAAATCTTTATTAAATTGTGTCCCATTTGATTATGGAGCAGATCATCTGGCCCTCTGTGTTCTGACTATGAACTACACATGATACAATCAACAATGTTTCATAAAACTCATGGTTATTAAAAGAAACATTTTTAAGTTTCAATGAACAGTGAGTAAACTTATATATTCTATAAGAAGAATGTCTTTACTATCCTGCTTTCTCATTATGAAGAAACACAAAAGGGTAAAACTGAAGTGTTTGCTAAGAAAATAAAAGAAAGGGGAAGAAAAAGCAGAAAGTGTTCCCTCTTTCTTTTCCTCACGTCTTCCCTCCATCCATCCATTTTCTCTTTTCCCTTCACGCCTTCCTCCCCCATGCTTCCCCCATTCTTGATCATACATTCATGAAGTAAACATTAAATGAACACACAATTTGATGGCAGCCTCCTATAAGCAAAGAGAAAGGACCTCAGAATGAAATCTGCCTTGCTGACCCTTTGTTCCTAGTCTTTACTATTAATAGCTACAGAGAATAAATCTCAGTTTTTTAATGCACCCAGACTATTACTTTAAGGTAGTCTCAGCCCATGAATACACCAGTATAGATGACATTTTGCAGCAATTATAAGCTCCTCTTTCACGTTAAACTTCTTTTCAACATGGAATGAGAATTTAAGAATAAATCCCACAAACAGCAGGAATCTTCTAAATGCTAACCGTAGGCCAAGCAAATTAGATACACATATGTAAAGTTATCAGAGTCCTAATTACTTCAAATAATTAATTATGCATAGTAATGTTGAAAACTATGCTAAGATGTACAGGAGGTCAATGAATCATGTGTTGCCTTTTATTCATGACCCCAAACACCCTAGTCTGCCCTCTTAGCAATTTGTGTTTCCAGTGGCTTCCATGTCATTAAATTGAATAATTAATTTCAAAAGCTCATTAAACTTTATCTGTCCACAACAATGTCACCTCAAACTCCTTGATCCTTTTGGAAACATGCTTCTTACTTGCATTATACCAAATATTCTCAGCTTTCCTCTCTATCCTTCAGAGATTTCATCATTGGATGTCCTCCTCATGAACTTTACCTAGGGTGGGTTCTCCTAACTCTTTATCCAGGTCCTCTTCTCAAAGTCTTTCAACTAGTTTGAACCACTAGTAGTAATTAGATAATATTTTTTGTTTTTCCTTCTCACTTTGTCCTTTGCTTATAGCATTCCATAAAATTAACTGTAATAACCCATTCTGGTGTCTGAGAGCTCATTTCATTCTCTATTTCTTTCCCTCCAACCTTCTCCCAATCACATGATCCACATGCCAATCATGCTAGCAGCACATATGAAAATGTGCAAGAGAAAGTTCTAGAATATTTTTCTCACCACTGGTTTTTTACATATGATTATCTTCTCAGTGCTACCCTTTATATATATTTTAATTTACTTGTATTTTTCACCCTCCTTTCCTTACTAGGTTTACATTAATTCAGGCCTGAAATAATCTTGTAAGACTCAAACAGCCTACTCATAAACCCCCAGTTATTTTCTCTTCACTAAAATCTATTTTCTATTTTATAACTGGGTAACATTTACAATATGAGCTACTAATATGCTCCAAATGCTTAAGCCATCTGAAAGAGCTTCTTTGTCTTTATCCTGAAAGTAAAAGCCTTATTTTTTTACTACATTTTTTATATGTTTTTGCATAACCACCTTTTTGTCCATGTTTTCATATTCAGCTTTAACTTGTCCACTTCTATAATGTAGATTCTGTGCTATCATTTTGAAATTTAATATGCCCCAAAGTCTTGTGAGTGTAAATGTGTGGTGAAGGGCAGAAACATTGAGATGTTAGGACTAGCAGAAAAGTGTTTCCCTCATCAGCAGTGTTCCCTCAAAGGGGGTCATGGAACCGTCATCTCATTCCATCTCTTTCTGCCTCCTGGATCTTGAGGAAGGAATTTGTTCCATGACAAACAATTGCCAATTTCCTTATGTCAAAAACAATTATAGTTATACAAACTCCGCCTGTAATATCCAGACATGAGAACTACCATAAAAGTTTTTCTTTTGTAAGTCAACTGCCTCTGGTATCTTGTTATGATAATGAAGAGATGACCATGGAAAATTTGATAAAATTGACAATCCCAGACTCTGCATTGGTCTCATAGTATAGCATGTGTTGTTAATTCCTAACTTTGTGTGTGTGTGTGTGTGTGTGTGTGTGTGTATGTGTGTGTTGAATTTTTCTTGGCTAAGACCAAGTGTAAAAATATGATGGAAGTCTTCCTATCCTCAAAATCCTTAGAATTAA
Source organism: Phodopus roborovskii (assembly GCF_943737965.1). Taxonomy (NCBI): domain Eukaryota; kingdom Metazoa; phylum Chordata; class Mammalia; order Rodentia; family Cricetidae; genus Phodopus; species Phodopus roborovskii. The sequence goes on from NW_026125278.1 coordinate 7,703,486, forward strand.
GTTTAAGAAAAGCCTAAATAAAATCTTGTGTACAAAATATAAACATAAAAATAAAAAGTTAGGAATTAACAACACATGCTATACTATGAGACCAATGCAGGTGAGATGGTAAGAGGTTGAAAGATACAGTAATGACTTATAATGACATGTGTTGGATTGCATGGTGTCGTAAGACACTAGACAATTCAAATTGGTAAGTACTAAGTTTCTAGAGAAACTCTGTACCAGAGGCTGATGAGCTTTGGGGATTAGTATTAGAGGGCACTGGGAAAGCGCTTTAAGGAAAAACTGAAATTCTAGTAACATAATTGACTAGAAGCCAGACTGTGAAATGATAAGAGTCCTAGTAGCTAGGAATTAAAACAACAAAGCTGTACTATTACATTTATACAATGTATTGGAAGACACATGTGGACTGGAATATAGATGTGGGAAATATAAGAATTCAATATACTAGTTAAAAAAATGTAAGCATCTTACAAAGTTGTAGTCTTGGACAGTTGCATAACTCTCAGTGGGGGTCTTTGGAATTACAAGCACATAAAACAGGATATGTGCTCTCCTCTTTAGTAATCTGAGCTGTTCTGTGGCTTCCAAATCCTACTTTTCATGGTTAGATGCTTCTACAAAAACTTCATTTACAGAAAGCTGACCTGGAGACAGCTTTCCAACAATCCTTGGACAATTTTCATTTTGAAAGTTATCTTTTTATGGTGTTTCTAGTTCTAAAAAGAAAAAGAAAAAAGAAACCAGACTAGTGGTATTTGGCAAGATAAAATATAAACATTTTATCTGTGAAATCGTCATTTTGTAATAGAAGAATTAAGAAGATCAGAGCCTCATTCATATAATGTAGTGCACAAAAAATCCTAACAAAAACAGCATTATTGCACTGATTTATAACATGTCTGTGGGTATGCATCAAGACAAAACCTGCTGAATTAAGTCAGCTGATCTCCAAGTCATGTTGGAACTCAAGCAGAAGTATGTCACAGCTTGGGCAGCCAGACATCACACCATGGAATGATTCTGCATTGAGTTCATTACAGAGTAGTCAGGGAGAAAGAGGAGAATTATGACAATCCCCATGTCCTTAGGCTGGGCCTATTTCTCTTGGGGAACGTCAAATTATCTAAAAGTTTTCCAGTTGAAATTTTCTACTTCATATCTGTTTTAATACATTATTGTTAGTTATTTTTTCTTTATTAATTATCACTCTATCCAGTGTTTCTACAAACTACCCACTTGACTGGCAAATGAATGAAGATTTAGAAAACCTGTGTATTGTGTCCAAGTTGATATCATCAAGATCTCTTAATCTCTTGAGAAATTTTATTTCTACCACAATGCTTTTCTTAAAATGTGTCCACTAAAGCTTGGGCATTCCAAATTATTCTAAGAAAAGATATAAAAGTTTGTGTATACATCTAGTTTTCACAGAGTTCAGTCTCCTAAAACTCTTTGACCACTTGTAACAGTAGCTACACTTCCTATTAAAATTTCACAGAAGCCTATGCAGCACTTTGGGAAATCATTCCTACCCTTTTGCTATGTAATGTATATGGGTTTGTCCCAGCACAAAACAAGTTGAAGATTGATTCTCTAGTGAACTAAGAGCTTTGGTATGGTGCAACCACTGAGATGTATGTCTCATAAGGGTATGTTGTCCCCGCTGGCTTGACACTAGGACACTTTTCCCAATCTTAGAATGCATTGCCATCCACCACATTATGACTCATCCTTGGAGTCTCTGCCAGATGCCTATGGCACATTGTTGGTAATTTCTAGCCACCAGAATTGTGAACCAAATAATCATTTTTTCTTTTCTTTTCATAACATCAGGTATTTTGCTACAGTAGCACCAAATGGGCTGAGACAATTTTGCAGCTGAATTCTCCCTGATTTCAATGTAACTGTCTTCCTGGAACATATTCTACTAAAGGATGTTAACTTGGCATACAGTTTTTCCCACTACAGTATGGAGATTACTATCTAAAACTTTGCTAGAAAACACATAATGTATTACACAGGGATCCCTATGCTCTCACAAGTCTCTGGTCTGAAGAACTGTAGCAAGACTCAAGCTCTTTGGAAGAATATTCCTGTGATTTTGGTTCCAAGGCTGCTTGCTGCCACAGATCTTTAGGGCTGTGACATTCATGCATGAGGCCATGAGCAATGCAGCCTCAGAAATTCTCCATTTTGGAAATTCTTAACCTTGATCTGTACAGAATATTTCTCCACTTTTTTTAAACCATGCTATTATCACCCCATGTCCCCTATTTCTATTTCTGCTTTAATGTGCCTTGAGCTCCTTAGATAAAAGGATTATCAGAAGTACAAAGTGCTGTATTATTACTAAAAGCATAAGGCCTTATCTCTTCAGTTCATCAGTGAAGCTTTGGTCCAGTGACTAGCACAGGACTGAAGTTTTTGAAGTATGCTGCCAATATGTTTCTGAGGATTTACAGAAACGTTGGGCAACAAATATAGAGTTGCTTTCTGCTTTAAATGTTCAAGTGCTGGATGCTAGAACTGTGTGTCTAGTTCATCCAAGGACATTTTGAATGTAGCTTCTACCCCAGCCCTATTTTATTCTGAAATGTTTAGAAATAATCAGCTCCCCAGTAGTAGTAGTAGCCTGATAAAGGAAAGACCCTGCCTGCTTTAACGACGTTGATAATTTCTCAGTCTAACAATTTCATAAACAAAGGAAGTGGCAGGGAAAAAAAATCCACAACCATATGCTTATGTTAATTCCTTAAATTTCCTTGTCAAGAACAAAATGGTAAAAGATGTTAGACTGAATGAAAAACCTATCTGATGTGGGCTTTAGAGATGGCTCAGCAGTCAGGAACACTAGCTACTCTTCCAGAGGACCGGGGTTTGATTCTCAGCACCCACATGATGGCTCACAACCACCTGTAATTCCAGTTCTAGGGAACCTGATGCCATCTTCTGCCCCCCCCCCAGAGGCACTACACACACGTGACACACATGCACACATGTGGCAAAACACTTCTGCATCCAAAATAATATTATTTTAAATAACAAAAATTTAAAAATCTACCTAATGAATATCTGTCTATAATGACCACATGACACTGCCAAAATACAGTCATTGGGGGAACCGGAATGCCCCCAGCAAATGTTTGAATCAAAAACTTGACTCAACATTTAAGGTGTACAGAAATTTGACCCCCGCCCCCACCCCACACACCTCAGATAGGAATATGTTCTTCCCTTTGTGCTGTTACCAGCAGACCAACCTCAGTCTCTGATCAGTGCCATATTGCCCTATTCTATTCCAGTCCTCATATGACCTAAGCATGTTATAACTGGGTTATTGGTTATGGTCCTATCACTTTTCTTCCTTAAATTTATTTTTGTCTTCCAACCCAGGTTGCAAATCCATTCAGGGAAGCCACAATGATATTCTTATTTTGTATAGATAAACACAACCTCGAGAACTTTGTAAGCACTCAGCAAGACTTGTGATTTGGGTTCAGTAAGGATCAGAACTGCTGAGAAGTTCATCCAACACACTAGAGGAGTTAGTTATAGTCTTTGCATTCGGTCACAGGAATTCTCAACATCCCAAGGCAAGTTCCATAGTCTGCTACCTGGTCTGGGCAGATAGGGCACTGACATGGTTGCTGGGTCCTTAGGTTAAGATACTTTGAGGCCACAGAAGCAAAAATGGTTTTTAGTAATCCTGCTATATCCGCCACTGCAGCGCCAGGCTTTTTACGACCTTGGACATGTATCTCAACTTACACCCATGTTTCATTAGAGGAGACCCGTAAAAGGAGTTCTTCATTGGTCTAGAAAAAAGGGGGCGGAGTCATATAGTCATATATAGCGGAAATGCTGAGAGATCAGAGAGAAGGAGCAAGGCACGGCACACCTTACCTCCTTAGCGTCTACACAGAGAAGAGAGCGATTTCCTGTTTGTCCCTGCTTATATCCTGTTACTGACCAGCTACATGACTTCCTGCCTGTCTGCACAGACCTCCAGACCTCTATGATAAGCTAGTGGCACGCTCCATTGTCTGACCCCTAGACAGGCTTTATTTGTGCAAGAAAGGTATCACCACAGAGACTTTTCCTGTAAAAGGAAGAAAACGTCTCAGTTGAGATGCTGACCTTGATTTCCTTTCCCTGGGGTTGAGAACACAGACGTTCGGTTGTTCTCGGGCCTTTCGGGAACGGCACCATTCTAAATACTCAGGGTGGTCAGGGAGCAGAGAAGAGTGTCTTGCCCCTGTGCTGTTGTGTAATGTTGAAGATGGGGTCAGGTGACCTCACTTGAGGCTAAGACTGCAAAAGATAATAGAAGAATACATGAACAAGCGAGGAGATAACATTTCAAATAAAATGTAACATCATGCTGTAGCCTCGTGTGTAACAAAGGGCAGAGGCTGGAATCCCAGCGCCTAAGTCCCCAGCAGGTGTGATTTGTGATCCAGTGTGGTTTCCCGCTCTGGTCCTCTGATTCGCACCTATGCCATCAATAGTTTCACTGGCACTTACCTGGGAGGGATGAAGTGAGGTAACATCAAAGATAGATTCCCACCCTATAATGAGCTTTTCATCGACCGGTGGATAAGTGGTCTAATTATTTTGTCATGTATGGCAAATTGGCCTGCAATACAAACACTTTAAGAAATTGAATGTCCCCAGATGGGGAACAGACAGTGTTTCAGATATAGTGTCTTGGTCATGTGTGGGACTGCAGCTTCCAGCTCAGCTCCAGCTCAGCTGCCGGAGCAAGAAGAAAGCTAGAGACTTGAGACCCAGTGACCTGAGCTAACCTGAGTCTCCTGTCTCTGGCATTGCTTCCAACAGCAGCACCCTTGGCTGCAACAAGCTGTAGGCCTTTGTGAGCCTATTGTTTTTTGTAAAGACCTTATTGGACCTGACAAGACAGTGCCACTAAACAGAAGGAGAGCAAGGTGAAGCCAGCAGACAGAAGAGAGAAAGAAACCTATGTGTATAAGTAGTATGCAAACAGAATCTAGAAACACATGCAGGATCGATAAAATGTGTACCGTAATAAGCAATGTATACATCCCAAAGATGCTGAAAGCCAAGGGAGTCCCAATATGGAGGGGTTTGTTACTCAGAGACAGGGCTCTGTGTGCCTCAGCCTGGCCTGCTACCCAGGGACTGGCTGTGGTTGTGGTAGAGGAAGTGTTTTTTAAAGAAAGGCTCAAAATGCAAAGTGCCCCACCTCCCTTTTATGCTAATGAGGGTGGAGCTTCAAGCTAGATGACCTTAGTACTTTATTTTAGGAAATAAATAAACTATTTTTATTTTATTTATTGAAAACCCTTTTTGATGGTGAATAATGCAGTCATCAAAGTCTGGAAAGTATTTTTCTACACACAAGCAGCTTTTCAGTTTCATGCTGGCCATTTCAGAAAGAAGTGGAAGGAGGAATGGAAAGAGAATTTCTATCTTTAAAGTAGGAAGAAGAGACTAGAAAAGCAGATTATAAATAGGGGTAAAGCCTTACTAAATGCTTGTTTTGCGTATTCAACGCATATTTCTTTCTTTATTAGCCCCTGCATTGAGGAACATGATCCAATGACGGCATTAGAAAAATTCTCTTACTATCACTTATATATCCTATGTACTCATGTAGACATATGCATGCAATGCACACACAGACATGCACACACAGAAACACACACACACACACACACACACACACACGTGCGCTCGTGAGCACGCACGCATGCTCCTAAAGCAAAACAAAGTGACGAGTAACCCAAGCTATGATTTGAAAACATGATCATTATACTTAATTTTTAGAAACCAATACATTTAAAATTCCTCCAGCCACACCCAAACCCTCACCCTGCTCTCTCTTCAACATGTTCAAAAGGCTCTCTGATTTTTTATTTGTTTGTTTCTCAAATAAGATTCCTTATCTAAATTGTCCCAATTGTGTTGCTCCAGCGTCTACTGATGCTCCCTGGATATAGCTGTCATCCCCGTTTTCCTGTCAATTTAACCATTCGCCTTTCCCCCCATTCTGACCTAAACGTCCAGAGCTAATATTTACACTGACAAGGCAGGTTGATTTTTCTTCAGTGATGTGGATCTCTAAGTCCAATCTAGGAACCATCACAAACTCTGCTTCCCTCACACTCCTTAAAATTTGATCTAATTCCAGAAGAAATCTTGACATTTGTCAAAAACCAAACTATTTTCTTGGGATTCCATTTTAAAAAAATGAATTTCAGGTTTATTTGCCAACGTAAGTATCAGGAAAGCCTGCCTTAATTCCCCTTTAAGAATCTGTAAGTTTCAAGGACTCTGTCCATGGGAAGCTCCTCTAGAAGTCCATGCAGTTCTGAGCACAGAGGGATATGAGTCTTGGGTCCATTGTCTTTCAGCTCAAGCACATCAATCAAACCCAAAACAAAAGAATTCTTCATCATTTTAACACTGAATTTGAAATAACATCTCTGGTGAAGAGTGTTATGTCTGACTTATCCAGTATGAATTAGATTCTAGAAATACTGTTATTGGAGTAATTTATTAAATAATATTCTCGAAAGCTTATTAAATAAAATGATCTTAATGTAAAAACATCCCTTGCAACTTATTTCTCCTGACACAGTGCTCCGTTTTGTCACTGGTAGCATTACCAGTAAGTGTAACTTTCATAAAGACCATTTACTAACACAGCACATTGCTGTTAAAATCTTATCACCTCATGAGCTCTACTATGTCTATGCCTTTCCAATGGACTCCCAACCTCCCTTTTCCCTAAACTTGTTTGGTCTTTAAATTAATCTTATAAAGGTACCCATGCTTACATCATTGCAACGAGGAAAAAACTCTCACAGCCTGGGATCTCAAAGACTGTCTTCTCCCAAGTCTCTCCTTCCCTCACGAAAATGTACTGACTAAGCTGGGTATGGTGGCACACCTGCAATTGTAGCATTCATGAAGCTGAGACAGGAGAATCAGAAGTTTGAAGTCAGCACACTGCAAGTCCAGGACAGCTTAGGCTACATAGGAAGGCATTGTCTCAAAGCGGCAGCAACAGAAATTCTGTCATCTGGGCAGGCACTTTACCACCTGCATAAGCAGATGTGTAGATGTGTAGCTTGAAGCTAATCCAATTTAAACTTCAGGGCTTCTCACTTGTTAAAGCTCCTAAAGGCTGTTTCTAATTTTGTTTCCCTTCCATTATAAAGACACACACACACACACACACACACACACACACACACACACACACACGAGCTTCCTAGGTGTCATGTCAAACACATTTAGGCTCTGACTTTTTGAGCCACACCCATCTTCTTTCTCCTTCTGAAAACTTAAATTCCTTCTTAAAGGCCAAAACAAACTTCTGCTTCCACAGATCTACTCCCAGCTAGCTGGGCTTTTTGACATAGCCTATGGAGCCATTCTTTTACACTTCTGGATTTTTTTTTTAATGTATTTTTTAAATCGCATTTTAGTTTCCAACCACAGTTCTGCTTCCTACCCCTTCCCCTCCTTTCCCCTTTGTCTCCCCCCAGGTCATCCCCATCTACTCCTCCCACTGGGTAATTTAAAAAAGAAATGTTTTATATGCTCCCATGCTTCCTGGGCTCATTTGGCACTTGTTGAGTACACACACACACTCTCTCACACTCAAATACACACACACACACTCACACACACTCACATACACACTCACACACACTCACATACATACTCACACACACTCACACACACTCACATACACACTCACACACACACTCACACACACACTCACACACACATACACACACTCACACACTCACACTCACATACACTCACACACTCACACACACTCACACACACACTCACACACATACACACACTCACACACACTCACACACTTACACACTCACACACTCACACACACCTGTAGGTTACTATGTCACACGTCTCCACTCCAAGAAATCTGCCTAAGTTTTATATTTTTTATGTGTTTTCACCATTGCCTCTGCTTGTATAGACAAAACTTTCTTGGTATTTAAATTGAATTCATGGCAGTTGATATACCATGAATATTTACCTAACAATAAACTACTTAGGTGCCATGTTAGGTGTAGTCTAATAGAGGTGAATAAAGAAACAAAAAGCTGATAGACTCAGTTTTCCACACTCACAGTATATCACTCCCATGATCTCCCATGATTCCAAAGTATTTGCAAATTTCTTGCCAATGTAACTGCAGCTCCATTCATGATTCATATCTGCAACTCCATCTATGATTGGCCACCAAGGAATGGACAGAAATTTCTCCCCTACACTGTGATTTAAAACATAGTCCTTTATGAACCAGATATGTTCTAGCAAATCCCATTTCACTGTCTCAGTTCTGAGAGTCTCCCATAGGTCTGCACTATTGGGCGCAATGAGCCCCATTCACAAGCCAGGAGAATTAGAGGTTTGAAGTCAGCACACCACAAGTTCCAGGAAAGCTTAGGCTACATAGAAAGTCATTGTCTCAAAGCTGCAGCAACAAAAACTCTATCATCTGAGTAGAGAGAGAGCAATGGGGGGAGGTGTGAGGCAAATACCAACGTGCGCTGCCCTTAGTCCTGTCCTCACATCTGTTGAGCAGAGGCAGTCCTGTATGTTGCTCTAGCCAACGGGCTGGTGGAAGGCCCATTTAAACCAACCTCCAAAGCATTGATTTGGCCCAGGTCATGGGGACCTTACCCTTACCCTTACCCTTAGAACATGCAATAGTTGGAGCCATTTTTTTCCATCATGGAGTGCTGGCTGCAATTTTAAAGTATAAAAAAAATACATGAACTCAGAAATAAATGAATGAATTTTCACCCTGCTATACTCTCTACAACGTAGCTGGGGAGATGTAACAGCATTAGCTGGACTAGGCCACATCTACTGTTGAGCATCCTGTGGCAGCTCTATTGTTCACATAGAGACACTTCAAAGGTCTTTCTCTCTGTTTTATTTATATCTTAGGGTTTAACTTCTGTGGCAATCTGGCAGTCTTTCTATTCTATGAGTAGAAAATGTTGCTTATGTTTCCTTTCTTTAAGAGAAAGGAAGTCTCCCCTCCCTCCCCCAGAACATTCCTAAATAGTATGTGTAGTTGCAGTTAGCAGAGCCCTGCATTTATTCTATTCCTTCTTCTACCTTGGTTCTATGCTACCCCCCAGAAATGAAATCTAGTTGGTGATAGGTATTTCAGGTTAACCTGAGTCCTATAAATGCCATGTATCCTGGTTAGATTTAATAATAAAGTTAACAACCTAGAGTCATCTGAGGAGAAAGGCTTAATTGAAGAACCTCAGAACTGCTTAGATTGAATTGGTCTATGGCCTTGCCTTGGTTGTTCATTGATATAGGAGACCCCAGTCCAGTGGACACCACCATTCTCTGCCATACTTCATACAAGGAAGCTAGCTAAGCAAGACCAGGAATGAGTCAGAGAGCCAGGAGACAATGTTCCTTTAAGGTTCCCACTTTCTGGTTCCTGCCATGAGTTTTTGTCCTGACTTGTCCCAATGAAGCACTGTAACTTGGAGGTATAAGATGAAATACACCTTCTCATCCCCAACCCAAGTTTCTTCTGGACAGTGTATTAGTGTAGCAGCAACAAAACAAAACTAGATCACCATCACCTGAGGAATATTCCTAAAAACTAAACCAGAACTTTTATATGGTTTGTAGAGATACCATACTTTTTCTTTCAAAATGTGTATGTCATTGAGTCCACCTACATCTGAAGTTACTGTGATTCTTACCTTCAACAAATATAAGCTCTTATGTGTACCTGTATTTCTGGTTAATAACATTTAATTACAAAAATTGCACTGCCTTCTTTTTTTGTTTTTGTTTTTGTTTGTTTGTTTGTTTTGTTTTTTTGTTTCAGTGACACAAGCCTCCACAATTTTGGATAGGCTACCAGAATTTAATGATAATGGCATGAGAAAAACCTAGAGCAAAAAAGAAAAGAAAAATCTATCCCCCCCCCAACTTTTTTTTCAATATCCCTTTCATTTTATTTAGAGATGCCATCAAAGCACTCAGTTCATAGTTTCACTAGAAAAGTATGTGATTGTCAAACTATGTAAGTACTAGACCAGGTGGTAAAGCAGCCTACAGGTCAAACAGGCAAATTGACACAATTGAGAACACGTTGCTTTGTCAGAGTGAGTGAAAGCGCTGATGTGTGCATAAAATCACAGATTTACCTGAATGCTAAGTCACTTGTCAAAGACTCATTTTACCATTGCCCTCCCCCCCCCCTTGTGTCAGGTAAGATTCCTTGAAGCAACTAGAAAAAACAGTCATAATCCATTTGATTTTCTGCTTTCCTAGGAGGGAAACTTTTGACAGATGATAAATAGCAACTGCTGACAATCATCAATGCAAAGCTATCATGCTTTTACATTAAATATAAAAACAGAGTTGTAAAGTCGCAAGGGATGGGACTTTTGACATGGACGAGACAAATATATAATCCTCAGAACTGCATCCGTGATGGGATCTGAGCCACTGCAACAAAGCAGAGTCTCACAAAGTCGAACTAAAGCTATCTTTGATAGCTGCAAGCTAATGCATGTTCCACCCAATATGGCAAGCTCTCATCCAGAAGCCCGAATCAAATGCACACATACATCCATGTGTGTGCACAAGGAAAATAGCCATTTTATCATACTGTCTCTTTTAATTAAGGCTAAAAAGGAGACCAGGAAACAAATTTTAAAAAATACCATAAAACCTAGTTAATTAGATGACAAAGACAATTCCAAGGCACAGGGCTTTCGGTTGTTTGTATCTCATTAAACCTACAGGAGAGTTGAACACATAGAACCCTTCAAAGACAACCAGTAGATTGACCATGTGTCTCATCAATAGGAGTGTGTCATGTACAAAGGTTACTTCCTTTATAGTCTGGCCTGGTCCCTCTTCCCCCATTGACAGTGGCTTCCAGATCATTCTTATATTCGCTTCAAGTTATCTAACCAACTTAACAACCCAGGGTACTCTTGGGACCCAATTTCCACCTCAAATTATACATATTTTTGTACTTTGGAATAAATGACTGATCTTAATGGGAGAAGTCTTATCTAATAAGGCTGGGGAATAGCAGTTACTTCAAATTTCATGCTATACTGAATGACCCTAGTATCAAATTAACTGGGTTTTAGTACATTCTGTTTATTTACCCAATTAGTAACACTCTGGCTTTTGGCTTTTATATGAAGCTTGTTTTCTTTTATTTGGCTTAATTTCCCCATGGGAGAAAAATAAGAGTTAGATAAGGTTAAAGATACGATTCCTACCAGCCCTGTCTCCTTTTTTCTTTCACAACAGGTCAGGTATATACCTGAAGGGAGGCAGGCCTAAGAGAATGGGAGTCGGAAGATGTGTCCTGGCCGCTATGTAGGCCCCAATGCTCGACATAAAAACTTCCACAGAAAGTGATTGAATGGAACCACACTTCTACAAAGGCCTTCTCATTGTTCATTGTTTTCTTTGTGTGGTTTCTATGCCTATGAGGATTATCTATGGTCAATTTCCATTTGTCTCCCCATGAGCAAAAAGGTGGGTAACTGTTTTACGAAAACACATGTAGATAGAAAGACAGCAGACATTAAAGTTGGTGGGAGGACTGGGTTAATAGCTCACTGCAAGTGTGTTTTCCTGAAAATGCGAAGCCCCGGTTCAACTCCTAAGCACAAGAGAGGTGGAAGGAAGGAGGAAGTGAGTGACAGAGGGTAATGATAATTGTGATGAAGACGCAGTTAAACACTTGAAAAATACATTATTTGTTTTAGCCCTCAAATAAATAAGTTGTTAGCATTCAGGACCACACATCTCCACATTGTGTCAGGGCTCGAATCTTTCTTATCTAGCACTTGATTGTTGGTTCTTCTCAATAATTCTCATAGTGAACCAATAATCTCGTTTTCTCTTTAAAATTTTTTTAAAAGTTCTTTTTCTTTTATGTATACGGTGTTCTACCTGCCATTTTGCCTGCATGGCAGAAGAGGGCACCAGATCTCATTATAGATGGTTGTGAGCCACCATATGGTTGTTGTCCACTGGAAGGGCAGCCAGTGCTTTTAATGTGTGAGCCATCTCTCCGGCATGGATTTTTCTGATATTTAAACTAATTTGTTACCTGTATTGAAAATAATAAAAGAATGTAAACAACAAGTTAATACACATATAATACAACTAAATGAATGAGATCTTCAGAAATAGTAGTGTTTTCAATTTACTTTTTCTTATCTTTTTACTAAACAGCATTTATTCCTTGCTATTTTTACAAACGCGGGTTTTGATAAAACTATATCATAAAGTAATACTGAATTCTTGATAGAAATATGTGCTTCAAATTAAAATTAGCTCTTTTAAAAATTATACATTGAAAACCTAGGTTTAAAAGAAAACCCACAATGAAGATTATTTCCTCCAATTCTAAAAATCTGAAATAATGAAAACAATTCATTTGAATGACAGCATATCTAAATGAGAAACAAGATGAGCACATTAAAAGTATAAGTCCACCATTAACTCCAGAGAGTAAAAATGACTAGACTTAATATTTGAAATTATCTATAGGAGTCTAAAAAATGTTAAATGCATGGAACATCTAGGTAACACACTGTCATAAAAGAAAATATATTAACACATAAATAGAACAACACACAGTGACATTCATATTAAAAATATTAGCTTTTGAGCAAAATGAAACGGATCATTTGAATCAGTGTCAGCCCAAAATGACACTCAATGTTGATTATAGTTTTCTCATTAAAGTTTCACAGAAGCTCTAAGTAGTGACTTTGCATACTCAGAAATGAAGTGAGCAAACACACTCAGCCCAAAATGCACTTAGATTGGTTTCCAAGTTCCCTGTGCCTCAGATAGGCGAAATATTCCTTCTTAGTAGAAACCAAGTGACCCTCCTCAAAAAAGACAGCCACTTGGTAAACTCTTTACCTTTTTCCTCACCTAACCTAAGTCTTTCACACTGGAGGAGGAGTATCTAGTGAAGACAGTTTCTTCCATGTAGTTTCTGTCTCAGTGTCTCCTGTAAGCCTTTTCCTCCTAAATTAGTACATAAACCAGAGGCACTCTGAAGCAGTCATTCCCAAACACTTTATCTCTTAGATATATAAAATGTGGTGTAGAATTTTGTCTTTCACAGAGCCACAGTTAAGAAGAGGGAATAAGCTAATAAGAAATGCAGTATCAAAAAACAAAAATAATTGCCAAGCATTTGGACTTCATTATGCCAGTTTCCATATTACCACCTCTTATCTCAACTCAGAATTAGGACAGTGGTCTTTCCAGTTTGCATCTCATTGTGACTTTGGGGTGGAGGGAGGTCTTAATTTTCCCACAGTTATAGCACATTAATGTCCAATAAGTATATTGAAGACTGTTGACATTTTAATTTCAGGTGCTAAGAAAATGCTACAAAATTTGCAAGCACCGTCAAATTATAATAATTCATTGTTCATCTTTTGAAAGCTTAGGTGACAACAATCAAACCCAGTTAAACTTCAATGAAGATAACTGACATCCTGCTACTCAAACACTGTGTTTTATTCTTGAAACTTAGAAGAGCTGGATTTGAGGCAATCAATAGCCTCTCAGTAGAGATAATAACACCTACTACATTAGTATTTTCCCTGAGAACCCTCCTTAGTAGCTGTGAGAGCAGGAAAATGCGGCCACTTAATCTGCTACTCTGAATAACTAAGGAGAAGGTCAAAGGTTGAGACCTAAACAGACCAGTTAACTTCAAACGAAGAAGACATCTGTTCATCAGACACATTCTGTGCCTCCAGTAATCCCTACCAGCTGTCTCAGAAACTTCAATCATAACGGAGTTCAGTTGAGACTCTGGACTGTTCATTGGTTCTATGCAAATACATCACTAGAACAGGTAGGAGGCTCACATGTCAGCATTCCACTTTCTATCTCTTAACAATTTTGGTGCACAAAACAGCAACACTCTAAAAGTTTGTGTTTTGTCTCTCACAAACTAGTAAATGCATGAAGTCAGTGAATGAAAACGAGTTACAATATTTAACACTGCCTGAGGGACAAACAGCATTTCTATGTTTTGTGTTTTCCAGCTGTCAGGAAGACAAAGCCCCCTTTCCTATCTTATCACACTTGTTTTCAATGGTTTTTGGAGCAAACTGCCCTTTGAAAAAAATCTAGGAAAATGTTTATTTATTCCTACTAAGAAATAAAGCAGTGCTTTCACCCTGTGACAGATGGGCAAGAAAAGAACCAGAGAGTTCAATGACTCATCATGAGATGGTCTGGTTCAAAAAGCATGAGGCCTGGAACTGGACTCAGGACTCCAGGTGTCCTTTTGGTCTTAAGATCATTACTTATGCAGCCATTATTTAAATACATTTTGAATTGGGGATGTTAAATTATTCCCAAGTTCTCCTTCCTTGAGAATGTATGAAGAACTAACATATGATCATAACTAAAAGAAAATGATGCTATTTAAACTGAAATTTAATCCTTCTTATTCTTTACTGCCTTCTGTTGGAATATCTGTCCCTGGATTTCCAAAAACATTGAATGAATGAATAGTCCCAGACAAAACAGTAAATATTTTAAAATATTGTGTTTTTCTCTTACCGGGTAAACTCAAGCCAAGTTAGCCAATGTTGTGTTCAAGCTCTAACCTCTTCCTCCGAGGAGACCAACATCAACTAAATAACTAAGAAATAAGAGCTGACTCGGGTTTTATTTAATTCGGAAGAGCTAAAAGGAAAAACTATCATTGGAGAAGGTGGATATTCCCCATAGCCACATGCTAGAAATTTCTCAGAAGCCAAGTCAGGGCAACTGTACTGCTATGAACATTTCTTGAAAACAGAGGGAAAATTGAATTATGGAAGTTACTCATTCAACAAATCAGTAAGCAATTAACATATACTTTTTCATTAACACCCACCTAAGGTGGAGCATACTTGAGAGCATTTCTGTACTTGATCTCCCAGTCTCTACAAATATAATTTCAGTCCTCTTCTCAACTTTAAAAAATGCAAGCACAGTCCCTGTGACCACCTTTTAAGTGTCATAGGATTCTTCTTATCTGTTGCAATCCATTTTAAGCAGTATAAACTCATCAGACAAGTGTGCAATTTTCACCCATACATCATTGAACTTACACTGGAATGACCTGTTAAATACTGCCATCTACAACTAAATTTTCCCTGGTGCTTATGTAGCCTTAACTGCATAGAGAAATTTTAATGGTGGCTTTTCAAAGATGTCTGGGCAAGGAGACAAAAGTGTTTGAAGAAGAAGAGAGACAGAGAAACAGGGACACACACACACACACACACACACACACACACGCACACACACACACACACACGGGGGATGGAGAGAGAGAATCAACTTCTAACACCTATGCTCAGTGAGAATATAAAAGAAGTCAAGAATGGGTTTTAATAATGGGAAATATAGTATAAACCTATGGTCAAGTTACTGATTTGTAGTAAAATGACTCTAATTTTCTTCTTCCTCTCCATATCTTTGAATAAAGCAGCTGAAATATTGATCTCTACAAAAGAGCAATTAATAACCATTAAATTCTTGAAAAGTACATTCAAAAATACAAACATACCCAAAAAGCTTCAATATTTTCCTTTAAACATTAACTTATAAAATGAACATTCAGTCAGTATTGAAGCTTTAAAAAGTAGTTCTGAGCCAAAATGTCAACAGATGAGAAACTGGGTATTGCTGTTAAATAAGGATCAGGATAAACAAATAGGGAGAATAGATGTTTATTCAGGGAGAAATAACTTACAACCTAGACAGATGAACGTGAGCAAGTACCACCGGATGCTCTCCTGTCCGAGTCCCTCCAGCAAGAGAGCTTTTCCCGGCTCTTCCTCAAACCTCCTTCCACAGGTCGCATCCGCCCATGGCTCCACCCCCCAATGGGCGTGGTCAGTGCCACAGAATGACTATCTCACTACAACTGGGTAAGAAAACCAATCATCATTCTAGAAATTGTATCCTATTGAAAATCCAGATCACTTGTTCTCCGTCACTAAAGCCAATCAGGAAGGACTGACCCTGCCCAATCCCACCCCATTTCCTTCTGTATGTGATCATGCAGTCTTTACGTGGTCTATCATAGAAGTTTCAACTCTCGGAGTTACTCAAGGATACATCTGTTTGTAATGCAACCCCGATTCCCTGCACTCCACATGGGACTCCTAGTCTTTCCCAAAGAGTTCTACCAACTGGAGACAAGTATGAAAACCTATGCTCTTATGTGAGCCACTCATACTCAGAGAAGCATATCATCTTTTCTGAGGCCACATTTGAAGATTAGGTAATCATTCCTCATTATTAATTCCGACCTCTCTTATTGTAAGGCTGGTGTTGCCCACTAGCTTAGAACAATAATAGATTCAAGTTAGTGTAGTAGATTACTCTATGCATGGCTTCACTCTCAAGTCTAACACAATGACCTTGTCCCCAAGTTCCTGCTCCAACTGGCCAACTTTACTTTCGAAAATATTTCTCAGCATAAGTTCTGTTACAGTTTTGAGCTTAAATATTTCATAGAGAAGACTTTAGTATGTTGATACACGTATGGATAAACTTCATGTTATTTTCCTAATCCAACATTGATACTGCATCTGGACTCTAATTATGGCTTTTATATTTTTTTGACCTTTCCCATGACTTCTTAATATTTTGAGACCACAATGGTTACTTAGAATCTCACTGACCCCTTATGTAAAAAACATTGTGGTTTCATTGGTTCAATATTTTTTTATGTTTTAGTAGAATCTGTGTTATTATCTGATTTTGGGTCTTCTGATAGAATTCTTTACCTAATTGCTAGACTACTGAAAGATCATTTACACAGATGACTCTCTGCTCAACTACTTCCATTTGTGTGCTGTATTACAATCTGTATTACATGATCAGAGATTGAAAGTTTTAAGTCACTGAGATGTCTTGAATACATTTTTCCACGGAGTGCTTCTGTTTTCAGACTCCATACAGTGTTATCTATTCCTGTGTCTATCACTGTAAACCTGAAATGTCCAATGCAGAAGACATGACCCATGTGAGAATATCAAATTAAATTTAATTAAGTCTACCAATTATACTAGCACTGTGAGAGTTCTTGCGTGCTGATGAGTATGTGCGCTTATGACTCTCTGTCTCTTGTACTGGGCACTGAAGACAAGACAGAGCTTTTGTCATCTCCAATGTGTTCACCAAGAGTATTTGTCCTCCCTCTTTTCTTGTTTTCCTCTACCTCCTCTGATCCTGTTATTACACTGAGATCAATAGACACATCCTCACTTTACTTGCTCTAGAAAAATTCTTGTTAGGATTAAAGGGGTTGAACTATTTTAAATACCACCTGTTCTAATCTCACCAATTTATAGATGTTAGCATTAAACTCACAAGGCTTATTTCTTTCTTCATAGCAATCCAATGACAAGAACACTGGTTTCTGAACAATTTAAATCTGTAGTTGTCCTTCTGACAAGCCACACTGTAGTAACCCACTACCTCATGCTAACACCAAAGTCACAGAGGCACCAAAAAATATGTTACCAGATTTGAGAAATAAAATTATGAATTATTTCATCTACAGCACTATTCACTATACAGCACTATTCACTATATAAAAATGACATATTTAAAGCAAAATTTAAAATATGCACATGAACACTTCCTTGACTGTAGAGAAGTATATCTTAGCAGATCTGTTACAGAGTAACATATGTGTATATTCATTTTACAAATGTTTATTGTGCATCACTCTGTATTAAGTACTGGATATCCAGTTACGAGAAACATGGTTCTAAGTCAGAACTAATTACTCAGCAATGGGATCAGCAGACTTCTAGCTAAGAAATTGTAAATACTTCAGTAGGTGACAATTTGAAATTATCTAACAGGAATATCCAACTCATTCATGGAGATATCAGGAGAAGCATAATAGAAGGACCCTTCCCTCATTCATTGCTTCAGACAAAAATGATCTAAAGTAGCAATGCACATCAATATTGCGATGGAGTAAATGGATAAATGAGATGGAGCCTCATTCAAACGAAGCCTCAATCCAGCCTGAGAGCCTTCCATAGTAACCAGAGTCTGAAAGAGAGAAGGTCCTAACTGGGTATAAATTTGCTAAAATCCACTCTACTCATAGCTTGATGCCTTGGATCTAGGCCATTGCTGTCCATTACTATTTCAAGAACACGATTCATGATGGCAATTCTGCCAACAATGACACTTAGCAACAGACAATCTTCTGAAATAATATTGGGATCTGGTGCCATGAATGTGGACATTACTACTTTTTAATCTCTTTATTCTCAGCCTCTATCATTTATATGCATGAGAGCTGAGTCTAGAGAGACCAGAGTAGCTTGTAGACTGTGAGGAGTATGTTCTGAGCACTGGGTGAATACGGCATTAAATTATTAGGCAATGTCACTGTATTTCATGCTTTTTAAAAATGCAGCAGTAATCCATTTAACATTTTACTAACATGGTGATGAGGACAGTGTTCTGAGTGGACTCTAGCATCACTAAATTATGCATCACTGAATGTTTTCTAATTGTCAATTACTTAAACCATAGGCTTGGTCTTTTCACCCACTTTCAAGGTGACTGCTTTTTGTTTCTGTTTTAATACCTATAAATCAGACTAGGAGGTGTTGAAATGACACTTACTGTCTTTGTGGTAAAGGTCTTTGATGATTAGTGGGGTAATAGCTGTATGAACATTTCAGAAATTACATATCAAACAGGAGAAAGACTTCAGAAGCTTCATGCTCTCCTGAGGACAGGGAATCTCTCCACAGCCTCATGGGTGGGGTGGTGAGGGGAGTCGTTGTGAAACACATGAATATATTAGCACTTTTCAGTCCTCTGTGAGATGATGTCCTCAATGAGTTTTCAAAAGTATTCACTAAAAAGGTGGAAGAGGAAGGGGTCAGGGTCAGGGGGACTGGGGAGGTTGGGGCTGGGATATAAAATAAATAGATGAATAAAAAAAATGGTGCTATTTGTTACTTCCTGCAGAATTCCAGTGAATAACACATTTAAACTAATGCTCTGTCAAATTTAATAGTCGTAATTGCCTAATTATCTGCTCTAGTGTGATGGTAAAGCCTTTTAACATCTTACTTTCCCCTAAGGAGAATGAATGTATTTTCTAGAATGCCACCTTTCTCTTCTTTGCAGAATCCTCAAGCAAATAATTCATTTTACTCTCTAGACATCAGATACTATCTAGTTGTTATTCTTTTTTATTCATTGTGTGTGTGTGTGTGTTGTGTGTGTTGTGTGTGTGTGTGTGTGTGTGTGTGTGGACATGTGTGTGAGTCTGTGTGTGCATGTGTATGTATCTACTTTGTTTCACTCTATCTGGACCCCTCTTTGTCTCAGATAAACAAATGTTTTTTCAATGGTAAGATTCACATTCATAAAGCAGTATGGATGGTTATTCCTTGGTTATGCATTGGCTTTTCTTAGTTAAGTGTATAGCATTCCTTTCCATCATATCATTTCATTTTGGCTCACTTAATATTTGCCTAGAAATATGGCTTTCAGTTTTTTGGCTATCGACACTCTCCTTGATCCACTTCTAAAGATTTGTATCACTTCACCAACATGACCATTTAATACACATAGCCAGATAACCTTGCATTGGATGAGTAATTTTCTAGTTGAACTGATTTTTATCTGCTTGCTTTGATTTTTATGCAACTGTAGCCTCCTCAACTCTCTGCCTTAATGTGACATTTCTTCTTCTTCTTCTTCTTCTTCTTCTTCTTCTTCTTCTTCTTCTTCCTCCTCTTCTTCTTCTTCTTCTTCTTCTTCTTCTTCTTCTTCTTCTTCTTCTTCTTCTTCTTCTTCTTCTTGCCTCTGAACTTGATCGTTTGATATTATCCCTATTATCCAGTCCCCTTGGGGATCCTGTGGGCTACTTGTCACAATGAGTCTCAGATGTCATTAAAGCAAAGATACCGGCATACACCATGATATAAAGGACCACTTTCAGACATGAAAAACTACCTGGACTAAGCTATAAAAACAGAAGTGGTGAAGGATATGGCCAGAGTAAGTTGTGTCTAACTGGAGTCCAGTGTGCTCCATTGAGAAAGGGAGTGTTTAAACAGCAGACTTGCCTGCGTTTCTAGCACATAACCCTATTACCCAAAACACTTCCAAAATATTTCTGAAAGCTTTTGCTGAATTAAGCCAGCTGGATCCCAAATGCAAACCTATGAGGTCATTTTTTGCTACATATTCTCCAATTTACAGTTTTAGAGTATAATTTCACATCAGGTGTCAGGTCACAAGCTTGTAATCCTGGCACTTAACAGACTAAGGAAAAAATTGATATATATTCAAGACCAACATGGGCTACATTGTGAGTTCCAGGATATTCTGTATATACAGAAAACCCTGTGTACCAAGTAAGTGATCATTTTGATATATGATCAGTAGGCATGGATTTCATCTTAACTCCAAGATATTTATCAAGAAAATCCCTACTCCAAATAGTGACTCACTCAATGAAGGGTTGTGGTAGAAGTATATGAGAAAGTCAGGAAGGTAGTCAATAGATGATAGATGGTATATGATAAAAGATTGCTATAGGTGGCATATAATACATATTCACAGAGAATAGGTATTAGATATATAGAATATAAACAGAAAGTCAGATATGAATATATCAAAAATACAGATAGAAACATATAATATTATGTTTTAAGATGGCAGAAATTAATTTTAAAAACTGGTCTGAAATAAGTTGCAAAAATCCAGGAGACATTTTGCCTGCCATTCCATAGTCTTAGCTTTCATGTAGAAACTGTATTTCCATTTACTTCAGAAATGTCTGGACTATCCTCAGTGATTTTGTGTCTATTTAAAACAATGAATTAATTCAAGTTTCATCCAAAAAATACCTAAAGTGCAGCAAGAGTGTGTTCTTTGTAGTTTTGATTTCTGTGTTAACTATGTCATAGCCACTACTCTATTGTTGTGAGGAGACATCATGACCAAGGGAACTTATACAAGGAAAGATTTAACTGGAACTTTGGTTACAGTGTCAGGGGTTTGGGGCACAATTATCCTGGAGAGAAGCAGACAGACATGGCAGTGGAGGTGAATGTAAGAGCTCTCTCTACATGCTTATGTGCAGCCAACAGAGCGTCCCTGAGACTGGCAGGTGATTTTCAAAACTTAAAGCCTATTCCGTTCATCAGAAGAGGGAGTTTTTCATAAGCCGTGGGCTCCCAAATGTCCCATCTTTATTATCTCTGGAGACTGGTTCTTATCATGTGAATCTTGGAAGCACAAATACACACACATTGAAACCACAGGTTATGAAATATGTAATGAAAACTATGAAATAAAGTCTTGTGTAAGCCTGAGTAAACAGTCTAGGGAAAGGCTACAACAAAACATACAATTAACTAAGATTTATGCATAAACCCCTAAATTTCCAATGTGTAATAAATTGATTCCATGAAAATAAAAAAAATGATTGGGATGCTTTGGAAAAGCTGTTGACCTACACTTGAAATTAAAAAATAAAATAAAATTAATTATTACAGAAAACGATATGGGGAAATAGTCCTGAGAATTGAGTCTGTTACTGTTAGAGTTGTCAGTGTGAAACTCATTTTGGAAAGAAAAATGCCTAGCAGTGGTTAGATTAAACATGTGTATGTACTTATGCAATGTTCATGTATGTACTCCAGTTAATCAGGCATAGTACATGAAAAGAAAGGACAATAGACAAGTGATTCTGAGAACAGAGAACCAAGATCAATTCTTATATACAATTTATTTTCTCCATACTCTCTCCTCTCTACCTCCCCCTCTCTCTCCCCCTCTCTCTCCCCCTCTCTCTCCTTTCCCTTCCTTCCTTCTCTCTTCCCTCCTTCGTCCTTTCCATTGTGCCCTTTCTCCCTCCCTCATTCTCTTTCTCACCTCCATTCCTCAGTTTCCCTGACTTTCCTTTTTTATCTTCTTCCTTTCTTCCTCCTTCCTCAATGGGCTGTCACCTTCATTTTCCCTTTCTTTTACTCACATTTCCTTCATGTTTGAGTTTCTGCTTTCTTTTCTTTTTTGTCCCATTTTACTGACCCATTCTGTTCCACTAACTGTTAACTTTCACTATGAAAGTATTTGTTTGATTTTCCTTTCTCTCTCGCAGTTTTTACAGTTCTTAAATGACACACATTCTATCATATCCATCATTTTTCACACAGTCAATAAATGTAAGGTCTGGTTCCTAGTGAGAACGAAGACACACAGGCACAGAATTCCTTCTTGTAATACAAAATTATGGATCACACCAGTTCACATGACTAAAACACTAGAAAATATTTTCAAATGTATGCTAAATTACCTCTAAGGACAGAGAAGACAAAGAGACTCCATATATCTTCAGACTGAAATGTAATAGTAGAAAAGTACCCAACCTTACAAAACATCAACACCAGTCCTTTAGAACAGTAAGATCATATCTTTAAGATAGTATTTGGCTTTTTTCCTTTTTGAGTCTGAAATAGATGTCCACTATTTGTCTAACCAAGTGATCTTCCAAAGAAGACAACATCCCCTCACACACAGGAAGCCAAGAGAAGCCTATAGGCAAACTTCATACTACAGGCTCCCAAGTGGAAATACTAATTGTCTTAAATTTAATTCTGATGAGTATAAGTACATATTTTGATGATCCCTCCTGGAAGGCATCACCCTCCCTGTGGAGTGTGTGTATGGGAGAAGATAGGATGAGAGAGGATCGGGGGGCATGGGAGGGAGGGAGAAGGAACTGGGATGTATATGTAAAAGAAGAAAAAATAATAAATATATATAAAGAAAATATAAGTTTAAGATATTTTGTTAAAGTAGAATCAATTGAAAAAATCATTTGAAATTTGATGTGTGTTTGCTAATAGCTCTTTACATTCTGAATGAATAAGTACATTTGGAATTCCCAATTACTCTGCAGTGGTTTTCAACTCCAGTTCCCCACCACCACACACACACACACACACAAAAGATTCCGTTTTTTTTTTTTCAACATTTGGCAAATGTATATATACATTTAACTTTTCTCAATAAAAGTGTGCTATAATTGAAACTCATGATTTTCTAGGCAGTTTCAGAAATTTCTTGTAGAATACCTAATATGTCCCCTGTGATCTTGTTGTACAAGATGAAGAAAACCAGTACAATCCATAAAGTGGTCTGTTTGACAATTAGTCTAGGAAACAGGAAAGTATTATAATAACAGGTCAGTAATATAATCCCGGCAAAACAGAATCCAAAGCCCAACTGTACAACTTCCTGGCTGGATGACATGAAACCTTTTCCCTAGTCTATGATATGGTAAACATGTTATCCACTAAGCACAACAACTGCATAATAATACTAACTGAAATATGTAAAATAATTAATAGTATGTGTCACATAGGCACCCAGACATAACCGTGATTATCATATCTCCCTGTCCCTAGGTGAAGTAATAAAGCCTGAGTAAAGAAAGCCACAGTCCACATTTGTACTCTCAAAGCTCTGATAAAGTTTCTTTGTATGTATAAAAGTTAGGTGGATAAATAAATTTAGTAGATAAAGTTTTATTTTCAAGCTGAATTAGAACATCACTGCATTTGGAAAGCTACTCATTGCCAATGTGGACAGCCCTTGACTATTGTGCGATCTTCTTCCAGTGAGAAGACAGTGTCTTCAAAACAGTACTCACCTCCTTTCTTCAAGTTCCCAGCTTCCTCTTCTGTGCAATGTAGGTGTGAGATGAAGAAATGACTTGATGTTCCCAGCAGCATCCTCTATCCCCACGGTCTTCTAACACTGATGATGTGCTGATCTCTACAGTGGCACCATCTATTCCCACTGTCTCCTAACACAACACTGATGATGCCTTTTTCTAAATACCTTTTACATCATCCCTTCATCTCCATGGATACAACCTCATCAGACAAGACCAGCAATCTTTCAACTTTTCTGCTGCCATCCTGTCACTTGAGCCTTTTCCAGTTCTTTCTCCAAAAACCGGTATGACCTAGGAGGGGCAGTTCTTTCTAAAATTGTTATTTCTGATTATTCCACTGGCTCATTCTCATCCAGTCCTTCAGCTTTATCGTCTACTTTTCATCCAATCTACCCTTTACTCAGAGGTGCCACATGCCTTCTTGGCTCTCTATTGGGGAAGCTTCCTTGTTTCCTTGCTCTGACTCCCATCAGACTAAATCTTATTCAGCTTTTGGAGATTAGCCCAAACCTCACTTCTTCTGAAAAGCCCATTTCTGTCAGGTGAGGTCACCTCTATTTTCCAGTGTTTCCCTCTCTTCCTTTTGCAATGCACTTACACATCTGTGTATTATTGGATGTGTTGTTTTGTCTTTTAACTTCCACCAGAAGATCATTATGTTTATTTAGATCACTTCTTCATCTATCTCCATTGCTTATATGTTGAAGATGAATTAATGACTGGATGCATATATGCTCAGTGGAGCCTTCTCTCATCTTTATCCATCTATCAATGGTTCCCATGGCCTCATAAATTACCAGTGATTCTACTTCACTTGATGTTTGTTCTTCAAAAAATTGGCATGAGGGCACAACTATGCCCGTGTGTGGCACAGGGTAGAAAATGAGATGTCTCGGCTGCAGTGGCATTATTACTACTGAGAGCAAGCAGAGCTTAGAACAAGGAGTCTAGTATACCTTGTAATGCTGTTCCATCTTCCAGGTGCCAAGATTTGGGTGCCAATAGCTTGCACTGAGAAATTCAGCAGTGCTCGAAGAATGGGTAAATATCCTGGAATGTATCCTGTACCTGAGAGAAAACAGCGTCTGTCCCCTGTTATCAAGAAGTCTTGAAAGACCCATATGAGAATATGGAGTGTAGCTTTTCTTAAAGGGGTATTGGGTATCAGTTTCTAGGGATCCAGGAAGCCATCTCCACTATTTAGGTTTCCTAGACAGTGATAATGACAAATCTTTACACCAAGAATTCTGTCATTAATTAGAGATGCCATGCTTGCATTGGCTTTGACTCTGTGCTGTTACGATGCAAAGGACAAGCTTGTTTTCACTTTTCAAAACACACATAGATTGTGGAACTATGAAATAGAAGATGAGATTGGTCTTCTTCACTTCACTGCAGGATGTTTGTGGAACAGGAGTTCAATATCCATTCCCTGCATAGCCCATCCAGGAGCACTTATTAATGTCTAGGTTTTAAATGCTTAGTATTTCTGTATTTACAGTCATCAGTCCAACTTGCAAATTGTTAATCAAGGGTGATAGACAGCATGGCATGGTTAGAAGAATATTTATTTCTGAGCTTTATTTTAATCAATACATTCTCATTTTAAATCCACAAACTGTGATGTAAAAATATCTGCACATGTTTAATTATATCAATTAAATATTTAACTTGACATTGTCAACAGGAAATGGAATACTTGCATAGAAATAAGCATTGCTATTTTCACTATTTTATGTAGTACACTGTTTTACAGTTCAATTTTTCAGTCTCACACTACAGAAAATGTCTCTGGAGATTATACCTACCCTTAAGGGAAGGGGGAAAGTGAGCATGCCCAGTTTGCATGATTTCTTTCTTTCTTATAGTGAAACCTAATCTCAGAGTTCTTCATTAATGCTTGTTGAGTTATACATAAAGAGGTTTACTAGTATTTATGTTTCTACCATCAGTTGTCAGTGTGACATTAAGCTTGTAATGAATGCCTAGAGTTCTCTGCATAGACTCCAAAAACACACATTTATTGTTTATAAACACATCTTTCTCATCTGCTGCTGTTATCAGATCTCTTCTTTAAACTATATACGTAGAACAGAGCTGTGTGGGTAGAGTGATGTCTGCAATGCTTATCTACCTACAGGCTGAAGCATGCCATCTCTGTCTCCAGGGATCTAATCACTAATTGCTTCTCCAGAAATATACAGATGGTCACTTACCTTTCACCTTCAGTCATTACTTACTCACCAACAAGATCTTTGAACATGTTCGGAGAACAGAGTTAGAGGTACCACATTGCTGGGAGGGAAAATTCTGATTTGGAAATCAAATTGTAAAAAAAAATGAAAGAGAGCCAGGTATAATGACACCCATGGGGGCTGAGGTAGAGGACTATTAAGGTCCAGGCTGGGTTGAAGTGCATAATGAGACTCTGTTTCAAAACAAATAATAAGCAAAGAAGAGAAGAAACTTTCCTTTTCATGATTTGCAAATTAATCTTCTTCTGAAAAATAAAAAATAAAAAACACACCAAAAGCAAAAGCAAAAATAAAAACTCCTCATTGACTTATCCTACACTTGAGGTTAGGGAACTCAAGCTACAGATATGAAATTATGGCTTTGAAATGTTGATCAGTGTCTGCATATTAAAAATAATTTCCCAGATCTCAATCTGATTGCATGAGCATGTGATAATACATTTTCCCTCTAATGGTCATGTGAGAATTGAGAGAGTTAACCTACTTACATGGGTTAGAATAATTAAGGCGCATAGGGTTATGCATACCTAGTAACTTCAAATGATTAGAAGTCAAATCTAGCAGAGAACATGGAAGACTTCAATAAAATTTCTTGTCTGATTTAATTGTGATTTAAATTGGGTAATAAGTGTCATTATTTCTCAATTCATTGATTGTTCCAATAGCTTTGCTTTTTTCTCTCCACTGTAAATACAAGCAAGGCCACATATGGAAAAGAAAACTACTATGTGAGGAAAAGTAATGGACATGGAGGTCATCTATGAAATTGATTATCAAGTTCACAAAACATGTTTAATTTCAAACGTCTGAGTCCAAATAAACATGAATAAACATGAGTTTTATCCTACCTCATGGTTAACAGAGGGCATTCACATACAGCTAACCTTAGCAGTTATTAGCAGGTAATAGCCACTGGGATGGAATGCCAGTTTTCTTTGTGGGTGTTGACCCTAGGTAGGACACTCTATGCTTCATTGGATAGCTCTATACAACCATGTGCATAACACTCACACTAATTGAACTCAGTGAATTATTTAGATGAAAGACATGAAATTATGTGGATGACCTGGTCAGGGGGGATTGTTGGAGAAATTTGGGAGTTGATATGCTCAAAATACATTGTGTAAATATATGAAATTCTCAAAGAACATATGAAAAAAATAAGGAAAAATAGTCTTGAGAAGTAAGCAGAATATACACGTGTTAGATGAGCTTAGACTTAGAGAGCAATGCAGTCTTCACAGCTGTGAATTCACATCAGGGTGGCAGAGGTCATAATAAAATATGAAGATCATTACCATATACACCTACTCTCATGGACAGAGAGTGGCCATTGTCAATATTATTTTAATGGTAGTCGGTTTGTGAGACGTGAGAGACAAGAGAATCAAGACCATTCTTTGAAACAAGCTAACATAGATACCTGGAGGGAGACTCGATGCTTTTCTTTTCTTTTTTCTTTTTTTCTTTTTTCTCTTTCTGCTTCTCTCTCTCTCTCCCTCCCTCCCTCCCTCCCTCCCTCCCTCTCTCTCTCTCTCTCTCTCTCTCTCTCTCTCTCTCTTTCTCTCTCTCTCTCTCTTTGAGGTAGGAAGTTGAGAGTTAAGGGTGCCTTTAAATCTTAGGTAGTTTTCACATTGCAAATTTCCTGTCTAACATTTTCCCTGTTGAAAAGTTATAGAGAAGCCACAAATGCAAAGGGTCTTGCATTAGCCTGCAGTAATTTCCCTCGTACAAATTTGTGAAGTGGGTGTGGAACTAGCTCTGGGTTTCCCTTCCTATGGGGATGCCCATGTGGCTCTATGCAGACTTCTTTCAGGAGTGATTGGCTAACAATTTTTAGGGGCACTGTAGGGAAAGGAAATGAAGTCCAAACAGCAGACTCCACTCTAATTACACACACACACACACACACACACACACTTCCCCTTAATTCTGTTTTATGTGAGATCCTCTGTATTTTCTTATTCACTTAAGCTATCGCAGCTTGAGAACCATACCTAAGTGTAGATCATGTAAATCAAATGGATGGCTGTGCTTTTTGGCCACTGGCTTTTGTGACTTTCTCACCGTGATGCTAATCTTTCTTCAGTTCACTTACAAGACAAGAACATGATGTGTCTCCCCTGGCGTTCTTCCTTTGGGGGAAAAACAGAAGACGATTGAAAGCTGTACTTGATTAATTTAAAAAAATGGCAAGAAAAATAGTTCCTTCAAAGATCCCTAAGGCTACACTATTACCCTGGAGTGACAAGTTCAGCGTCTGTTCTGGAAAACAGGGAAGGGCAAGAACAAGAGTTCAGTCTGTGCTCATCACACAATGCTGAGAAGAGCTCAGGGCTGAAATGGTCAGGTGAATACCATCACACTGCTGCGAGGACGCTGAACACCATTGGCACACCTTTCCTTCCTTTTGCTTTCCTGTGTTTGCAAAACTGAAAAGGGAGATGGTGTGTCTTCACAGTGCCCTGGGCATATCTTCCTAATGTTCGCATTGTGCTAATAACGCCATAACTCGAACCTGCTCTCTTTATCTGCATCTGAAAAGGGAGGCTTACATTGATGAGCATTTACTAACAGAAAGAAAATATACAAAGAGTTCTCCAAGTCCCCATCTAAATAAAAGAAGCAACTCATCTTTGGTTGTGTTTGGTGGTGTTTGACATCTACCCCAGGCATGTAACAATAATAGCAGAAGTTCTTAGTAAGAGAATCTAGCACAGGAGAATGACAAGAGCACCATTTCTAACCTGGCAGAAATGCCACTTCATGGGCATGGAAAATGGGAATTATACAGTAGGGCTTTCTTTACTAAAGTACTAATCCATCTACAATGGCAACAGTCACTCCATCATTTGTGTTCTGCACAACAAATATCCATACAAGCATTCAGGGCCCAGAGGATATGACTTTGAATGCCCTCAGGAAATATGTTCTCAGTGACACCCTTTCTAGGATGCTGACAATTTTCAGGACTGCCATAGATCAATATTTTATGCAATTCTTGAGTCTCTTCACCAACATCACAGCTAGGGATCTGTTTCCTTCTCTACCACTTATGCTCTCATTACCTATCAAACACTAAAATTTGAGCAATAAGCTAAGCACATTCAAATATTCAGTATGAGACTCGTAAACTTTGGTCTTTTAGACTCTTAGTCTAGGAAGCAAAGAGGTGCATGCAGCCATATAACCGGTACAAAAACATGCTAAGAAGGAGGTGACCACACAAAAGGTAGTTTAGTAATTTACTGAGGGCTGAAGATATGGGTGGAAACAAAAGACAATCTAGGAATGGAAATAAAATTCTCAAACATTTTAGAAAACACAGAAAGTCTGGGAGAAATAAATTCATATACAGACAATAATTTGTTTTCTAGGGCTATAATCTCTAATATATTAGTGTTAGTCACTAATCAAATATGGTTATTGAACACTTGTAGTAAAGGTTAATCAAACTTGAAGGAGCTACATAGGCAGAATACAAACTACACTTAATTGATTTGGTATTTTTGAAGTGAACAGTGAATTGGTAATCTGGTGTCTCATAACAAATTATCCTAAACAGCAGTTTCAAATTATTACCATTTACTATTAACACTTTCAGCATTCTGCATTGGGGGTTGTTTGGAAGGCTTCAATAAAGATATTACTGGGGATAAGAACACTTGTAGTGATGAATAATGCTACAAGGTCTGCTTCCATGCTGTCATATCACAGGCTTTGGTGGGCCAGTGGTCAGGAGCCATTGTCCTATTCCAGTGTCCACCTCTTCATACTAGAGTCCTCACCATTTTGTTCCTGGCTCCCCAGAGATGGGGTGATTCAAGAGGAGACACAGTACATGGTCTCCAAGTCATATCCATTTTTAATTATGCATGTATATTATTTATGCATATATTTGTTGGAATAGAACACACACGTGCCATTGTGTGCATGTGCAGATCATAAGAAAACTTATAGGAAAAATACTCTCTCCTTCTACTATGTAGGTAGAACTTATCCTAGGTCTTCAGGATTGTTGACAAATGCCTTCACTGATTATACAATCATGCTAGCTAGCATCATGAAACCATCATTTTTGTTATATACTATCCTTTAGAAAATTGTCACTAAGTATAGTCATCAATGAAGAAAAGAAGTTTGTAACTTACACAGAAACTTGTCAAGTAGACCAGCTACAGCAATAGGTATAGGTGATACTCTCTGAATGTATTTTTAAAAACAGATTTGTGAAATAAAGACACAAGGCACATATTCCCACCCAATTCCACAATGTGTAGATAAGTGTAAGAAAACCACTGCAGACATTCCTGCTTCTGAGAAGGGGAGGTGCACAGCACAATGCAGTCACTGTTGTTCAGCTTTTCGGACAGTGTCCCCAATGTATTATAAAGCTCCTTGACTTGGTCTCATTGCCCCTTGCTTTAAACTCCACTCTCTGGGCTGACTCACCCTACCTTGTGAAAGAAGGTAGCCTTCACAACTGTGCAGATTTCTCAGCCCCCTTCTTTCAATTGATTTTGGAGGCTGCATATTCTATCATTATACCAGCTCTTTAGGCACATCAACAGTGTTCCTGTGGAAATAGTTCTCTTTAAGAGTGTGTGAGTCTCTTGTGAGTATTTTCACCATCTACCCCACTAGAGAAGTACGGATCCATTTTGTAAAAACTGTCTCTACCTTGTGCTTCACCTAAGATGACTGAGGGACAAAACCATTCTGTGCCAAGAAGTCTCAGTGTAGTTCTGGGTAGATGACTCAGCATCAGAAAGTGCTTTCTGTGTATGCCTGGGGACCTGAGTTCTAACCCCAGAACCCATGTTACGTTAGAAGTAACTGACCAACAAAAGTGTCCTCTGAACTCCACACAGGTACTGTGGAATGTATTCCCCCTACCGCCATATACACATACACACAATAATAAGGTTGGGTGTTTTGTTGTTGTTATTTGTCTGTTTAGTTAATGGGGTTTAGTGGTAGAATTCAGAAGTTCGATGAGCCACACATCCAGATTTTCTGGCAGCCAGTGTGAACCACACAGCACTCTGCATAAGTCACTTCTGCAATTCTCCTGACACCTTAACAAGGCACTTTCCGGTCCCATTCATGATTTCACGTCTTGATAATATTCTTGTCACTGACTTGAATTTGCTCAATAACAGTTCTTCATTTTCTGTACTATTATTCTCTCTATATAAAGGTGTGGAATGTTTATAAAATCGAGTTCTGATTTCTTCCTGTGAATTAATCATCTATAACAGTTTACCCTTCTCCTTTCTCATGCTACCATAAACAGTAAGAAGAGACCAGTCATCCCCCTTACGACTTTGTCCACAACATCTTAGCTGTGTCGCTGAGATTTCAGGAACATTTTCCACTTTACACGTTAGTGCAGGCAGTAACCTGCTGAACATTTTGTCATGGAATGCCCAGACTTTCCTCAATGTCTGTTAATATTTCATTCACAGCTCTTCAGAGTGTCATATTTCAGGAAACATTTTTTACAAGGTTCTTTCTTAAGAGTGTTCAGTTTCTACCTTCTACCTACGACCTGGTTCCAAAGCCATTCCCATATTAGGGGTGCTGGCTGCAAACAACACAACTTACTGCAAACTATGAAATCTTATATTGGTTTATTACTGTTGCTCAACCATTTGTCAAAAATGGAAATCTTAAGACAGCAAAATCTCTTCAACTGTATGATTTCTATATGCCAGGGAAAGCAACCAAGCTGCCGGGATTGTTCAGAGTCCAGTAGCCTCTCTATAAAGTTGTTAGCCAGAGGGAATGTCTTTTGAAATTTTACTATGGATGGACAGTTTACTGTTCCATGACAGAATAAATTTTGCTACTTTGAGCAGGGGATCTCAGTTCCTGCCTGGTTTTTGACAAAAAGCCACCAGTCTCTCTCCACAGGCCCTCATTACCTAGTGGCAGGCTTTCCCAAAATAAGTGATGTAAGATAAAGAGAAATGGAAGTCACAGGGATTTTATTTATTTATTTATTTATTTATTTATTTATTTATTATTTCATCTGTTGTTGTGTGCGTGTGTGTTTATGTGGGTTTATGTGGGTGTGAATGCAAGTACCTGACAAGCCCAGAAGGAGCCGTTGAATCTCCTAGATCTGGAGTTAAAGGTGGTTGTGAATTACCTAATATAGATGATGAGAATTAAACTCAGATTTCCTACAAGACAAGTACAAACTTTTAGCCATTGAGCTATATCTTCAGCCTGATCTACTTTTTTAATAATGTAGCCTAATAAGGGGCATGTTACATGAAGTATTACATTGGTCATAGCAAGCAGTCTTGACAAATTGTGGGAGGACCTTGTGCACTGTAAGAAGCTGTTGAATATCCTCTTGGAAAAAGGCTCCCCAAGGGTTATTTGTCACATTTACTTAGATACAAATGTTAACACACACAAATATAGAAAAAAATATAATAATTCTACATATATGTAAATAATACAAAATGTCAAGTGTTGTTAATATGGATGGTGATTATTTTCCTCTTAATGCTAGCTTCTCTGTTAATGCAATACTAAAAAGTTAATTGTACATATCTGGCTTATATTATGTTAGTACTGGGTTATATTAACTGAAGATAAAGAAGGGGGACAAAAAAGAAAGGAAAAGGCAGAAGACAGTGAGGGAAGCTCCTTGATTCTCATTTTAGAGTTTACGTCTCTTCCTAAGTAACAAAAAGACATTGAGGTTTTGAGTTGGGAGGTGGCATTATCAGACATGTGGCAGGGGTGATTGTATCTAACAGCAGGGAATCAGACAGATTAGATTGAATAGCCACTGAAGAAAGATCCAGGAGAACGAATTATACAAGGATAGAGCTCAAAAGCAAAATCAAGGCAGGAGCAAAAACCGGTGGCATCACACCCTTTTGGATCATAGCTGCAAGGTTTCGAAGGACACTTTGGGACTTTGGGACTTTGGGACTTTGGGAGGGGGGGGGCGGGGAGGAGGGCAGGGTTTTCCTTTGCCTAGTTCAGCAGGGGTTGAGGAAGCAGAGACAAGAGGAGGGTCCGAGGTACTGGAGAACTTGACAACAGACAGCAAGTGGAGTTTTGTTTCGTTTTGTTTTGCTTTCTTTGCGGATGTTATACTAGGTTTGAGATTTGGTATGTAGTTCAAGGAGACTATGAAGCAACAGAGAGGCATCGTTGAGCAACATCTCCCCCATGTGCGTTCCTCCCCTCCACATGAAGCCACCACCTTTAAAACAATACCACTTTGTATTCTCAGGTGGCACCCTCCTCCAGATGGAGCGATGGGCAGAGCTCTAATTACGATATCTTGTTTTCTCATCCTTTGCCAGCTCCTATCTGTGTCACGCTTCTTGGACGGAGGTGGTTGTAGCTAGGCAGTTTTGGTGTCATTCAGAGCTGTGGTCTGAATGGTTACGATGTGTTGCTGTAGAACAGGGAGAGAAAGGAACAGCTGGTTTTATTCAGTTGAGACTGAAAAGGCTTTTAATGAAAAGTTTAAATTACTCTATCATCTTGGAAAAAATGCTCTGTCAGTAGCCTTTCAAATGATGAACTCAGTCGCATTTTTGATTACAGAAAATATAATTCTGAAAGTTTTAACACACACTTTCAAGTAACTTTCTCTGTTGTGCTAAACCCACTCTTCTCTGATTTTTCTTTAAAATCAGTTTTATGATATGTTGAATCAAATGCAGTAAGTCTGGAAGTTTTGGAAAATTTAGTGTTAAAGATATAAACTATATTGTTGGAGGTAGTGAGAAATTTCTAATACTGAAAATACAGCAAAAGGAATGGGGGAAAATAACCACAAAATGCACAGGGTTTGTTAATCATTTTTCCAGTGCTAGAACCTGAAGTTCAAAGCCCTTACATGCATTGGCTGAGTCTAAGCTTGTAAACAGAAACAAGAGAGGAAACGTCCTTTTCAGTTTGATGTCATTTTCTTCTGTAGTGTCTCCAAAAATTTGAAAATTGTATTTGCCAAGAGAATTTGTTTTTGTGCCCTATCCTAACTGGAACAGTTTCAACAGTTCTTGTAGGACACTAAACAGTCTTACTAACTGCACGGCAAAGACATGTTCAGCTGTGGGAATACTTTCCATCTATACAAGTAGTATTTTTGATCAAGTAATTTTCATAGGTTAATTATATCCTGTCATTAGGAAGACCATAAAGGTATTTGTCATTATGATTCTAAGAGTGATAATATAAGAATACTTGTGTGTATGTGTGTGTATATATATATATATATATATATATATATATGCAAAGGAGAAACACATATGCTAGAATACACACACACACATACACACACAAATACACACACACATACAGACACACACACACACACACATACACACACACACACACACACATACACATTTATCATCCTGGGGTACATAGCAAGACAAAGTGCATGCCATTGAACTAAATTCTACAGTGTTTGTTTCTAAATGACAGTTCCTAGCATATCAGTGAATGTAAATGGGGAATAAAAGAGAACTGGGTGGAAAGGAAGGAACTTCCATTCAACTTGATATAGACTTGGAATCTTTTTCATATTTCCTTATTTGCTTTGTGTCCATGTAAAACACCTTTATCACTTTGGAGAAAATGAGATATCTTAATTTGAGTGATTATGGCCCAAGAACATGGATTTATGTGGCATCCAAAGTCACATTCTACTGTAGCTGTAGTTTTAGAACAATTTTCAGTTAAGAGACCAACTAATAAATCAAGGCATTTACCAAATGCATTCGTAGAGACCCCTGGTAGGCAGATAATAACGAAGCAGGGAAATATTTCCAACAGCCTTTAAAAGTTTAGTTTTGGATTGGTGGAAGTGAGTACATTTTAAAGGTTTTGAAGTCACAGATGACTGGGAGTGGAAGAAAGATTTGAGTTAGGCAATTTAGAGCTGTGGTCCTCCCAAACACACTGTTTCTTGAGAACTCCTGTCTTAGCCAGAAACAGGACATGTACTCAGCTGTACCTGCACCTTTGTCTCATCCAGAGGTGAGAGGACCTAGATATGTTTCAGGACACTGGCTCTTCTTCTCACTTCTTACATTTATCTTTCTCCTTTTGCATAGCAACCTTAATGAGTACAGCTCCTTGTGAGATTTGCATGAGGAAGTGACCAAAATATCTGTCCAGAAACCAGTATAGAGAGAGTCCTGAATATTTCATGGGCGGGAGAGCTACACTGACCACTTCACCAACCTCTCCATTCTCCAATTCAATAAAGTCCTGTTAACCCTATTGGGCTACAAGATGATGACCTTCTCTTGGATCTTTCCAGCTATACAGGTGCTCAGCTGCTTTCTTTCTGTTATGCTCTCACAATAAAACACAGTTCTGAACTTAACCCTCCCATCAACCGTGAAACTTATTCTTTGAGATCAGAACACAGAGGATCCAGGAGCCACTGGTCCAGGGTGGCTTGGGTGGCCATTGATTGTTGGAACCCTGGCTCTCAAAGTTATTGTTGACTCAAGTGAGCATGTCACCTTCATTGCACTCAAAGATTAATCCTTTCCTACTGCATCACAAGGAAGCTGCAGCAGGCAGCCCAATAAATGTTTTCCAAAGGGATTCAAAACATCGCCCAGAATAATTTGATTTTGGAATGGCAGCTTTCTAACACTACAGTCATGGAGTTTTAACTCAGCCACCTATAACCATCAACAGAGCTGCAATTTTTTTTGTTGTTTTTATGAGAGTTTTACATTATGTTTTTCTCATACAAGCAACTAATACTCACTAAGGAAGTATTTTGTCTGAGGTGGGCAGAATCTGGGTAGCGTATGATTCAATGTAAGTGGCTATATCTCCCAGTGTGTGTGTGTGTGTGTGTGTGTGTGTGTGTGTGTGTGTGTGTAAAAAATGGAAAGGTGTCATCTATGTAACTGGGTGTGCAAAGTGCCTAACGTAGAGGGAAAACAGGAGTTTGAATCCTGAGCACCCATGTTAATGTGACTAGAGATGACAGCCTGCCTGTAATTGCAGCATGCTAGGAGACAGACAGTTGCCTCCATACAATGCTAATGAGTGAGGTTAGCTGTATTGGCAAAATCTGGGTTCAGATGAGATATATTCGGAGAGTGATCCAGAAAGACACTCACTGGCTTTTGTCTCAATCTTGGGCCTCCACCTTATGGAGGCACCCCTACACGAATGTGCATCCATAGCACATACAAACAAAACACACCAAGCACACTGAAAACATAGAACAGAAAAAATGCAAAAAAAAAAACAAAAGAAAATATGTAAGGAAGGAGGGAGGGGAGGAGAGGTAAGATGGAAGCAAGGAGGAAGGAAGGAAAGAAGGAAGGAAGGAAGGAAGGAAACAAGCAGCCCAAACTGAAAAAGAAGACATTTATACAACTAACTATAACACAATGTGATAAACACCTTTAGCACCAATCTGAATCTGTGTAGCATTTAACCTGCTGCAGGTGTTTGCAATGTTACTTAACTCCATTTAATTCTGATAAGGAAACTATTTAGTGGGTAAGTCGTTATTCCTGACACCATCAATTAAGGTAAGTGGAGCTGAAGAAGGTTGTTGTAGCTCTGCAATGGGTAGGAAAAGATGGAGGAGGAGAGATTACAGGCTTGCCAGGAGGGCGAGCACCTGTCAGCTTTGTAGGTCCACCTCATCTCAAAACTTCATGGAAACCACGAAACACTTTATTTTCAAATACTTTTATTCTTAAACATTCTTTTAATCTTCAAAAAAGAAATAAGCCAGACTTAGTGGTATAGATCCTGGAATCCCAGCTACTGTAGGGTTTGAAGCAGGAGAATTACAGATTGATTAAGTGCTTCCATGGCTTCAGACGGACTCAAGGCTAGCCTGAATATTGTAAGGATCTTCTTCCAAAATGAAATAAATAAATAAATAAACAAGGGTTGACACACAGTTCAGGGGTATAGCAGTTGCCTAGTGTTTGAGGTCTGTGTTCAATCCTCAGCACCTCTCTCTCTGTCTCTCTCTGTCTCTCTCTCTCTCTCATACACACACACACACACACACACACACACACACACACACACACACACACACACAGGGCTTTTTAGACAGCTGGGCTTCCCACATAGAATACTGTCTAGCAACCTGAGATTAGGGTGGTATGTCAAAGAAAGTATTGAGGGCAGGAATAACTGCAAAGGAAATGGGTGAAGAAAGAGGTTCATAGAATTCAGAAACTTCATTATATCAAGCAAAGAACTCTGGTGGAGCCCAAAGGAATGTTTCTCACTGTCTAATATCAAGAGACTCAGCAGTGGGGACAATGCGGAAGGGCCAGCCTGGGTAACTGAACCGTCGAGTGCACATGCAAGAAGGTCTAAGGGATCCTCAGTGAGTATCCCAGGGAAAGGGGAGAAGCTTATGATGTAAACAAATGTTTCTTAATCTACAAAGGAAATTTGCAGCTGCCTTCCTTTTGTGTAAGGCTGCATCACAGGCTGCAATTACTGGAACTATATCCCCCAGAGATTTCTGAGTTCTGAATAGGTAGAGACAGCTTCTTCGATTTGAAGTGGCATATCTTGCTATCACTCCGTGAGCTCTTAAAATTGTCAGAGGTAGGAGATGTAACATTGATCACAGCACTGTCTGTGATATGGGTGGCCTCAGTCATCACTAACAAAATGGCAAGGCAAGGCAAGGCAAGGTCCCCGGGCAAGCACCATTCCTCAGGGAGGACCTGGCAGCTTCTCAGACTCTCAAACTCTTGTTGGGAATCATTGCTGCTAACTAGCTCTCTTAGCCAAAGGCACTGAAAAGAGTTCAGTTTTCCTTAATAACGCTGAGTAGTTCTGCAGTAGTTTCTAATCTTTAATTAGTTAATGTGAGCTCCATCCCTGTGAGATAGGTAGGTAATCATCCTCATTTTACAGATGAGAAAACAAACACTCAGAGGTTAAGTGACTTTGACAAGGTTATTTAGTGAGCTGCGGAGGCAGAGCCAAAACATAGACAACTTGCAGACCTAGAGAAACAGAAGGACCTTTGCCTTCAGCAAGTAACCTGTATAATTCCAATAATGCTTAAGCAATCCAGATGATGTAATTATTTTCTTTTTTGTCTAGATGACTTAGACCCTTACAGCCTGGCCACTGAACCACCAATTAGTGATGGTTAGTGACTGATGGCAATATATGTTGCTATTGGCTGTTGCTGGCAAGAAAGTAGGTAAGAGGATTAAGAGCAACCATAAAGACTCGCTTTCAATTAGAATAGAATTTACTTTTATAACCTTACATAAGGTGAATAACTTTTAAGAGATGGAAGTTCAACCAAGGCAAACATCAAACATTTTGGAACAAATTGAGATGAATTTTACCATGGTAATAAACAATCAATTATATTTCTGAAATATTATAGGTAACTATTTGACAAAAGTTACCAAAAGACTGGTGGATTCTGTATACTTCAAACTCATTATTTAGGAACTAACTTTAAGGTGAAATACAAATTTAATACAGAATTTATATTAGCAACTTTTGAAATCAACAACTATACCCAAAAAGTGAAACTGTCAAAATAAAACAAACCCTCTCAGTTCTTTTCCCTCAATACCTCATCCATCCTACTTCCAAATTTTAAGTGTTCTTGTACTAGTAGAATTATTTTAAATATAGACAAATTTTCATAAAGGTTGTGAAATCACAACTTCTTATCAACATTAGTAGACATTCACAGGTTACCTGGTTGTATATTGGATTCTGTGGGACTAACATTTCATAACTTCAGTGTCTCAACATTCAAATAGGCACCAGGGACATACTACGGCCTAAGAGTCAAGAAGATTATGTATATTTGGCTTATGCAGAAGTGTTCTCATGTTCCTATGTGGGAGGGTAAAAGTACATGTTCATGCAGTGTGCATGTGAGCAGCATGTTGGGCATCCTTCTCTATCTCCAAACTCTAGTTTTCTGATCCACTGTCTTTCATGGAAGCTCAAGTTTGTCAATTTGGCTAGGTTACATGGCCAATGAGCTCCAAGATCCCATCTGTCTTTGACCCAACACTGAAATTACAGTACTCTGCTGTGTACTGGCTTTTTATGTGGATTGGAAACAGGAACTCTATTTCCCCATGATTGCATGGCAGTCACCTTACTGATGGAGCCCTCTCCTCTGCCTCCCAAGGTTTTGGGTTTTACATACTTGTGTATATATCACAGTTTTCTCAATCTAAACCTTCCCCCAAGGACCAATCACTTTCTTGAGTAAGACTTCAGGGTGATAAATTAAGAAAGAATTAACTATAAGCAGACCATCTAAATATCTAAGATCCATCTTTGTATACTTCATGCAATTATATAATGTGTGTGTTTTAATTGCATGTTTTTTTTTTCGTCCAGTGTAACATAAAGTTTTAACTCAATTGTAGCTGTATCAACATCTTAATAGTCCCTAACATAACTGGACTTACCTTACTTCCCAAACATGAAAAGACAACTCAAATAGTTCTTGAAATTTCCTGTACAAGAGAGCATCTATCCATCTTATACTAAAATGCAAGATACTTTCCATAATTCCTATACATTTTTCTTGAAAGTTCACCTTCCTTTGCATCCTGCTCACCAACCCCCAAAGTCTTTTTTCAACACATGTCTTTCCCCTGTACTCCTTCCAGGCCACTTCACACCTTTTCTTTCCTCCTTCCGGCCCTGTCCCTTTGGACTACATCCCTACTCATTTACACACTTACTTTCCCCTCTGGACAGTATTTCAACCTTCTGTTGACATTTCCCCAAAACGTTCACCCATCTGCTCAACAAATCATTGGCCCTTCCTCTAAAACCAATTTCCTTAAAGAGTGCAATAGAAAGCGACTGTAAATATTTGCCATTCAATTTGCCCCTTAGAAATCCAAGGAATAAAAGAAAAAAAAATCTAGAGGCTGCATAAAAAGCAAATGGGAAATGGGAGCGAGGAGTGTTAACCCTGATACATGTAAAGCTGGCAAAGGTGAGCCGATTGATAAAAGTCCCAGGAGCCGAGAAATTTAAAAGCAGCTGTACAAGTCTAGGGATTTGCCTCTGTGAAATAAAAAAAAACAACGGAAAAGCACACTGATCAGATATCATAGCAGGAGACACGCCTCCACACAGCAGGAGAGCGCTTTCCTAGTAGGGGGTCCAGCTCCTGTACCTGCCTCTGAGAATCAGTGTTCACAATCAATCTCTATTGAGCAAGGACAATTCCAGGCTGCAGCGTGAATCTTTGAAACCTACTAAAGAAAAATCTCTACAGAAAGACATACTGCGGCTCCAGGGCCCTGATAATCCAAAGGAAGGTCGCAGGCTTCCCACAGAAGGGTCACCCAGGACCAAAGCTTCAGCTGGCGTTTTTCTCACTCCTTCAAGCAGAGTGCCCCAGGAAAGCCAAGGCATGGAACAATTATACAAA
The DNA here is from genome assembly GCF_943737965.1 of Phodopus roborovskii. Classification (NCBI taxonomy): domain Eukaryota; kingdom Metazoa; phylum Chordata; class Mammalia; order Rodentia; family Cricetidae; genus Phodopus; species Phodopus roborovskii. The sequence continues at coordinate 7,744,002 of NW_026125278.1, forward strand.
CATCAGAAAGACACTAGTCTATCAGGGGCACGAAAGGAAAAGAGAAGGGGTTGTTAGTGAGATGTGGTAATGGGTTAGAAAAGTTAGATTCCTGAGTTCTAAACTGGCATGGCAGCCTGACGATTGCTTATGGATATGGTGTCTGCGGAGAAATGGCCGTCGCTGACAGAATCTTGTCCTCTTCTTCCAAATCAAAGAGAGGAATGGACTGGAGTTTGTCCGTGAAGATTCTGGCAGAACAAAGATTCCCAAGTACGCAGATGCTGCTTATCCATAGGTATCGCCAGTGGCAAGGAGGCAGCAACCAGCTCCCTTCTGAAGGTAGAGAATGGAAAAGCATAGTTAAGGAACGTGCAATAAAGGGCGGAGTAGGAAACGCAGCAAGATACCCCTAAGCCACTCCAGTGGCCACATACAATTAACTATCACAAAATTAGAGTAGCCAAGCCGATCTAGGAATCATATCGGGAACTCATACTTTTTGCTTGCTGGGCCTGTACTGAAGATATTTTCATACAATTCCCAAATGCAAACTATTCAGATTGAGAGAACAGTGTGGAGGGGAAAAAAAGCAAGAAAGTAAGTGGTCTATTCAGGAAGCTGCCTGTGGCCATCGTGGGATCGTGGAAGACACACAGAGGCCAGCTCCACCAAGACAGATGTCTGGGTCCTATTCCTTAAAGGACCCCATCCAGTTGGCCTCAAGTGGACGCTGACACCTCGCCTGCTCCGGGTCTCTCAGGCGGTGTTGACACTACTGGTCTGTGAACTACTCTCTGGCATGACACCAATTAAAATATGTAGTTATGCATTTAGTCTTCCTTCAAGTTCAGGTTTGTCTGTGACAAACAGAACAGTTTGCTGAGCTATCTTTCACCAATCTCCATCGCCCTCTCCGATCTCAGCCTCTCTTCAAGTGCTTTTAATGTAGGCTTAATTTTCCAGCGTGGTTTTATAATGGCACACACTCATCACTGTGGGTGAGGCCCCCTAATTACACAATTAAAGTTTTAAACCCTTTGAAGTCCTAATTCATAAAGAGCCTCACACCAGTGTCCTTGCGCTTTTTAAAACCCCTTGTGATACCGGCCAAATCCTGCAGAAGCCGCTCCGCGATCTATAGTCAATTCACACTCGCCCCAGATAGTAATTATAGAAAACTTATGACTTTTCTATTTGTAAAGGCTGAAGTTTTTGAGGAAATAAGCAGCTTCAAATGTCAAGCACTCACCAGAGCTGCCTCCTTCACTGAAGAGGATGCTGCAGCTGTGGCTGAGGATGCCAGAGCTCTGGTATTAGAAAAGGGATTTAGTCTGACCAGGCTTGAATTGACCTGTGGGGCTAAGAGTCGGTTGTTCAGTTGGCTTTTTCTGTAGGGAAAATATTTGGATCATGTATCTGCCAGAGGCTTTTTAGTCTCCAATCTGACCTATTTTCTGACTATTGAAACAAAACAAAACAAACAAAAAACAAATGAATAAAGACTTTACTTAATTGTTTTTTTTTTTTTTCTTTCCCCAAATAGGTTGTAGTGATGTCTCATTAGTCCCTGAAGAAATTATCTTCTTTGGCCTCTTTGGCCGATGCTTTAGGTAGGCTCCTATTGATACAGTAAAGTGATTGTAAGTTCATGTCGTTCCCTCTCCATTTTCCTTTCCCAACCCTTTACTCCTCCTACCAAAGGGGCACCACAGTTCAAGTTCAGGCTCGTCATCCGCCTCATCATAAATTGATTCGGCACCATTAAGTGCAATCATGCTGGATTATCTTCATTTTCTTGGGTGGCCCAGGTGCTAAACATGTTCCTCTCTCTCTCTCTCTCTCTCTCTCTCTCTCTCTCTCTCTCTCTCTCTCTCTCCCTATCTTTCCTTCCCTCCCTCCCTCCTTTTCTCACACTTCCCAAGGTAAGAGAATCTGTTTGCCCCTTACTGTCCCCTTTTCTATTTGTGATGTATTCTCTTTCTGTCCCCTAGCACTGCCTGTCCCCAAAATTCCCTCTTTTGTTTCTTCCTTGTATTCCTTTACCAGTGATTGGCTACAGCTCCTCAGTTGAAAGTAAGTTGGCAAGGAAACCTGGCATTGGGCAATGTTTTACATTTCACTCAATGGCATAAATATGAAGAAATTGCTTCCTGTCAAATACCCGTGCACTAGATTGTCCTATTAACTATTTAAGTGAGCATGGAAGATTATTCCTTCAAAGGCCAACCTACTGTAATTGTTGCTATATACTATAAATGTCTGCACTGAAGGGTTCCTGGTTCTGATAGCTAAGGGCATGTGCAAGTGCAGACCATGCTTCCCTTCCCATCTGTAAAAGAAAATGTCCACATAGCAGCAGCTTCTGGAAGGAGAGGGTGTGCCAGCACAGCAGGGGGTTACAGCTCCAGTTAAGAGATCTTTCCTTAGATAAATAATGCACTGTTGCTTCAAACATCATTTTATTTCCTAATTGGTAGCACATACTTCTTTGCTGGATAAATGGAGCAGACTAGGTATGGCATCATCCTTAATTAATTGGTGTGCTAGCTACTCAAGAGGGCACACACCACTTGTGTTATTAAACAGTGCCATGTCAGATTTAATGGATGTCATTATGGAAGTTCCTTGGGGATCAATCCATGAACCATTGTTATTTATGCCCATTGTAAATGAGCTGACAGGGCAGTGTGTAGAGCTTAGTGAGGATCTTTCTGCTGATGGTAACACACGCCTGGGCGGGAGTGCTCTGTCACCGAGTGCGTGAACTTGGAAGCTGCTTTGTTCAGTGTTTCCTTGGCTTCAGGTTGCCTTGCTTCAAATAAGTCAAAGACAAACATTTGGACATTCTACACAAGAATTCTCCAAAACTGTTCACACAAAGATTTTTATTTTACAAAATGAGATATCCAGGTATTCCTGCGAGCAGAATGCTTCTAAGGATAGTGATGCCTTTGTCTTGACAAATGTATTTATATGTAAAATATATAAGGCATTATATAAATAATTATTAAGAAGTTGTTCAGAATACATCAATTCTGAAACTTTAGATAAGTTTTTGATGTGACAGTCATGAGTAGAGAAGGAGCCAGTTTTAGCTGAAATGTAGTTTCTTTTTCTAGCATTATTTCTGGACGTCCAGGGTTTGCACGAGGGAGGTTTGCCTCCAGTTTTCACTGAACTTTGGACTACCTGATCAATCCTCACGTAGAGGGCAGGTTGTGTGCTTAGGTCTACAAACCCAGTGGCAAGTGTTTGTGGAATGAATCCATCTGTCTGGCAAAAGAGAAGAGAGACAAGGGAGACAGAGGGAGGAGGTGGGTGTGAAAAGTGAGAAGAAGATTAATGAAGTTCTGTGGGAGGGAAGGCGTTTGGAGGGTTGCACCTGGAGCAAGGGAGACACTATTATTCACAGCTTCTGCCTAAGGAACACAGAGCAGTGACAGACTGTCACACTGAGGAGTCTGAGAAAATGTAGCCATCTTGGAACAAGTAGAGCTTGAGAAGTGGTCCAGGAACAAGTCACACTGAGCTGAAGCCACTGAGGTACCACCATACCTAGGAGAGCCATCTTTGGAGAGCCACAGTTTTTCTTCTGCCTTCCATCTTGCAAAACTATAACTAGGCAACATTTAGAAATGGGGGCCTAAAGTATGAGCCCAGCTTCCCCTCTACAGGTTTGATGTGTGGGAGCTACCAACCCAGCATGATATATAAACAAAGTTCAGGCAACAGAAATACAAAGAGACATTTATTCTCCAATGGTTGCCTAACATAGACGGCAGCTTTGACTCATGACACTATTTAGACATCGACTAATGTCAACACAGGAGCAAAGGTAAAGTGCCAAATTGTCGGTATTATCTTTCAAGTTGAACTCTGAGATAATGCATGGGCACAGGCAAAGAAAGACATGCTTCTGCCAATAAATGTTTCTATTCTCAAAAATTAACACAACAAATAAGATTTAGTTATTGAAAATTATTGAGGACATAGCCCCCAAAGAATTTATACTTTGATATAACAACTAAGTCTTGTGGGAATTATGCCAGCTTGTTCTCTCGCTTAGAGCATTCTAGGCACCACTGCCACTGGATCTGCCAGAAATAATCTTGCCCTTCTTGGCTTAGCAGACAGTGATTGCATTGTTGTAGGTTCAGATATGTCCCATGTAACACACCCTCCTGATGACTTCATCTGCGTTTCAGGCTGCCTTTCTTCAAGAAAAAACCATAAATAATGGCACAATAAGCAAATGTTTCTTGTTACAGAGAAGGCACAATATGAGTAGAACTACTGTAATTTTATTCTTTAAGGCAACCTTGACATTCCAGGCTCTATGCCATCCTTTCAGATGGGAACAAAACATGGTTTAAAAAAAAAAAAAAAGTGGACTTGTGGCTTTGACTTTAGTGAGATAAAAATCCAAGAGCTAGAAACAAAAGAAAAATACCGATCTCTTTTTTTTCATGCAGTCTAAATAACTACTTAGTTTTTGTTTTTTTTTTTTTCTGAAGTTTCTTTTGAATATACTGTTGACGTACATTCTGCAATGCTTTCTCACGGTGGGGCAATTAGAATATGAAGACTCTTCCAGTTCCTAAAAGACAGAATTCTTTTGTGTGGAAACAAGGTAATGTGACCATAATCAGTACTCACTCATTTTTCAAAGGGACATTTAACCATCAGCAGTCAGGTGTATTTTAAATCTCAAGAGGTCACAAAAATACTCAAAAGGAAGTACTAATCTTAATCAGTTTGCAACATAGTATGGAAAGTAGAACAAGCTCACAGATATCTCTAATAGGAAATTGAAAGGTGGATACTAAAATATTTAAGTTCATTAATCAGGAAGTATTAAATCAAGGAAGCTCCCAAGGGTGTACATTGCATTTTGCCTTGTAGATGGGTATGACTTGAAATTCCTCCAGTTCAGAAAACTGATTTTCATCTAAGTCACACATATGTACCATAAAAAAACAAAATGAAGGGGCCTGTTGGGGTGAAAATGATTTTGGTATTTGGGATGGGAATACATGTGTCATGTAACCCATGAGGAGATTCAAACATTGGGATGTCCTCAAGGAGAAAGAGCAGAATGGCATCCAGGAGGAACTTGGATCTGAGCCTGGGAAGAAGGGTAATGTGTAAGCCACACACAAGGATCTGAGTTCAATTTTGCAAAACTTTGTAAACACTGGATGTGTAGAACATGTCCCTGTAATCCCTGAACTCCTACAGAGACATGGGAAGGAATAATAGGAAAGTCTTGGGAAACTCACCAGCCAGCTGACCTGTTGCACATAATGGACAAACAACAAATAGGCCCTGTTAAAACATGGTAGAAGTCAAGTTAACAACACCAGAGATTGTCTTCTGACTCCACAAGGTTATACAGCATTTGTGTGCCCACATTGCACACACACACACACACACACACACACACACACACACACACACACACAGGTCTTGTTGAATTGACAGTTGCTAAATTAAATCTCCCTTTGGAGGCTTGAGAGAGGCTCAAAAGCTTAAAAAATGGTTTTAGAAACAAAAGAACAGAGACAAGCAAGGCTTCTTGGTAGCAGCATTTTTCTAGGTTGGACTGATTTTCGAGAGACAGATATTCGTGCGGCTCCTTTAAGGGAAGGTTCCTGACTCAGCATAAACGGCAAAAAACTGCACAGCTTTTAAGAAGCACTGCTAACAATTCATTGGTGTGTACGAGAGCTGGCAATGGCAATGACCACATCTCCAAGCAGACAAAATGCGGCTGGATGGCAGCACAGACCAAGGCTGTGACCACTGCTCTCACTGCTGGTGGTAAAATAGCCGCCGCCATCTTTGATAAACCGCAACAAAAACAACAAAGACTTTCATTTTAGCAATGTTGTTGTTTACCTGATAAAAGACTCATGGCTACAAAAAGATAAAGATTTACAGTGAAGACAGATTCACATTAAGAAAAAGCGCTAAAGTTTTACAGCATGTTCTAAAATATATGTAGGCTTGGGAGAGAAAAGAAATAAAATGGTTTTAAAAAGACAGAGAACAGCTGGGTGTGGTAGCACATGCCTTTAATCCCAGCACTCGGGAGATAGAGGCAAGCAGATCTCTGTGATTCCAAGTAAACCTGGTATGCAGAATGAATTCCAGGACAGATAAGAGTTACACAGTGAAACCCTGTCTCAAAAAATGAAAAAATAGAAGAAAGAGAGTAATAATAAAGCCACTTAAAGATGGAAAGCTCAGAGAGAATCTGGATACTGTACAGTGTTATATTGTCTTTGTATATATTGTCTTTGCTGAGGAAACAACTGTCAAAGGAAATGCTGCTGGATTAATTCAATTTCTATATTTTATAATTTTTTTGACTCAAAAATTTAAGTCTAAGGACAAGTTACTGGGGAAAAGGATTTCTATTTTTATTTCCATAGAAAAAAGCTGTGGATTCCTTCCAGACTAATGTGGTTTGAGCAAGCCAGACCCCCTGAAACAGTGTTTTTGGTGATCCAACATTCAAAACAGCTTGAACAAAGCAGTCAGCCTTGCAGACTACAGCCAGGATTTCTGCATCTTCTTATGATCCCCCATGACAGCGCCCCCTATCAGCAGGAAGTAGTTTGGAAAGAACGACACCCAAATTCCCAAATATTGTCTACAAATGTTTGTTTTCATTTAAATGGACTTGGTTATAAGTGGTTAATGATCACAGCCAAATCTTTTTAAAGGTAAAAGGGGGATTATGGTATAGATATGAATACTTTGTTTTAGAATAGATTTTCATTTATTGATACAATTTAAGGTCAATCTTATGATGTGTATATTTCTCCTTTTGTTTAGATATTGTGTTTATATAGCTCATTTAAAAATGTAATGTATAATTTAGTACATATTTTAGATAGTTACCTATAATAGTCATAACTTATAGCTAGGTGAGTTAGGTTTTCTAGATATGCAGAGATGTATTTGAGATAGATAGGCATTCTTCAAACCTTTCAAAGACCTACAGAATATGGCATTTAAAATGGTTTAGGGTTTTTCTTGACAGTGAGACATAATTGTTCCTGGCAACACCACCTGAGTCAGAAAGGAAGATGGACATTGAAGAAACTTGTTATGGAGCTTGCCTCCAATATGGCAAGACTAGCCTTTTAGACAAGATACTGCTCTTGTCTGGACTGTTTGACTTTATGCTGTATAAACTGATCATGCAGGACCTACAGGAAAGTGAGTGCTGATTCAAGATGGACATTGCTACAGAGTTCCTGCTTCATGGAAGAGTCTGCCAGACAGTCTGCAGGACACAGAGAAAAACAACTGACAAACTACCAATACAAGAAGACAGTTTAAAGTTTCCTACTTTGCTGAAGAGTCTGCTAGACACACTATGGCCTATGGGCTGAAGATGGAAGATTACAAAAGAACTTCAGGTGACTGACAAGGCAAGATGTCTTTGTCATTTCTAGAGTTTATATACTATCCTTCTGTGGTCTTTGAAGGAGTTGAAGACAGATAGTTATGATTATAGTTTTCCTTAGTTAGGATTAAAGATAAGTTACATATAGGACTTTAGACTCACAAAGATAGAATAGATGATGGAATATTTTCTTAAATTTTGCTAAATGTTAATGGATTAAATATTGTTAACTGTGATTCTTATTTGATAACTGTTGTGTGATATATTTTGCTATGTTAAGATTAAAACTATTCCTTTTATTTAGACAGAAAAGAGGAGATGATGGGAGATGCGATCTGTAAATTTGTTTCTCGTACTGGTTAATGAATAAAGCACTGTTAGCCAATAGGAAAGGAAGACAGGAGGGACTAGGGGACAAGGAGGAAAGAGGAAGTAGTAAGGAGGAGTCAAGATGGAGAGTCTGGAGAGAATAGAACCGCCAGCTGCCTCTTCCTGGTAAGACCAGGTGGAAATACATAGAAATGGGTTAATACTTAAGACAGAGCTTGCCTATGAGAAACAAGTAACTGGCCAACAGCATAATATCAAATACAGAGTCTCTGTGTATTATTTGGGGCTGGCGCGGTGGCAGGACAAGACTAGGCAACAGGAGAAAAATCCTTACTCTTTACAGGGCGGTCTCTGTGTAAGATGACTTGTAACCAACAAGCAGAAGCAGAAACCATTTCCTCTGTACTTTCTCATTCCTTTGGTTTTATTCGGGAGTCAACCTGGAACTCCATTGCTTTCCAACTGTCACATGACCCACAAGTTCAGCACACTCTACCTTTCTTGAATCAATTCTGATAATGACTTCTTCTTACCTTTTCTTCACAATCATGGATGCTGAAGCCATGTTTTAATCCCCATCTTGTTTCATTTTCTCTGTCTTCCCGTGACCCAGCCATACCTTCCTGATAGTCACTCTTTGGCTACACCAGGCACACTTGGATCTTATATCTATGACTCTCGTCATTCTTCTAATTGGTTCATTCTTTTCCTAAATAACCACCCATGTATCTTTTGCCTAATCCAGTAGTCTTCTCAGATGTTGTACTGGGTTCAGTGATGTTCCCCGAAAAGAATGTCCCTATACTAACTCAGAACCTGTGAAAATGTGCATATTTGGCACAGTACCTTTGAAAACATGCTTGAGGATATTGAAGCAAGAACATCCTGAATGGTCTAAATGCACCCAGCTGCTCACGATAATATCTTTATGAAGCACACCCAGAAGATGCATACATGTAGAGATCAAGACATGTGAAAGGGGATAGAGACATTGAAGCCATGTGAATTTGAGCCAAAGGATGCCTGGGGCAAACAGAATCTAACAGAGGAAAGCATGAATTTTCCCTTGAACTCTGGAAGGACTGCCATTGTGCTCTGGATCACCATTGAGGACTTCTGTTGTCAGGACTGAGGAGTAGATTTCAGTACTTTCAAGTCACCTTGTATGTTACCATTCTTCCTCAGTATCCCCAGGAAACTAACATATATGTTAAGTGTGGATAACCACTACCCTTGCCTTCCTTCCCAAATGTTTCTTCCTGTTTATTCTTCCCATTGCCCCAGGTGGTTTTGAATTTGTGGTTTTGTTTTGTTCTCATTTTAAAGTGTACATCACTCTCTTGAGTCCTTTTCTTTAAAATGAATATATATATATATATATACATATATATATATATGTGTGTGTGTGTGTGTATATATACATATATATATACACACACATATATATATATGTGTGTGTGTGTATATATATATATATATCCATAGTGAACAATCATGTTTTTTCCCCTGCTAGTCATGAGTAGTAGCTAGGTATATAACACCTTAGTTAACAAAAGCACAGTTGTAAATCCCGCACAGGGAATATGTGATCTGTGCTGAGATCCATGAGCTTAAGCTAACAAATGAATTCATAGAACATAAACATGGAAAGTTATGAGAGGACAAATCTGGGTTACAGAAGATAGCTTGCAAAGTCACCAGATTTTATTGAGTTGAGGTCCCATGTTTGAGCAATGTCTCCTTCCTTGTTGAGAAGTCCTCTGTGTGAAACTGGTGACCCCTTCACCCCCTCTCCCACTTCACTCAAGGGAGGAGATGGAACTTGCTTTCTTGGTGATGTTAGAGAAAATAATCTGTCAGGCAAGCCTAGCCACATTCTTCTCTAGTACATCTGAAGCTGTGCATGAATGGTAGTCTACCTTCTCCAGTTCTCTCCATCAGTGGTTTTCTAGAGGTTCTGGTCCCACTTAGAAAAGCTGGCATGCTCAGTGTGCATTATTTTAATCCTATATGCCATGATCTTTCTTAGTAAAGCCATCAAGATAAACAAAGCTCTTTTACTCTTTAGCATTATCTAACAGCCAAATTCTGCAAATCTGTAACTGTCATGTATCATTTTAACTTGTCCTACAGTGTGCAACCAATGGCTTTCCATGAGGCTAAAAGATACCTTAGAACATTAGGAACATAAGGACCTTTTAGTGTAAAGAATTAAGAGTTTGCTGGAAACTGAAGTGAAGACAATGAGAACTCACAGATTTCTGAGCGCAAGTGGAAAACAACCTCTTTTCAAGTACAAAAATTGACTTTTGCCAAAGCCTAAATTCTTCATAAAATTCTTTTAATCTTGGCAAATCACTAACGTTTTGGCTGCAGGTTCTTCCTGTATAATTTAGGGTACATTTTCTTGTTCATAAGATTGTTATGAATATTAATGATCTCCATGCATAGGAACTGCCACATTTCCATAAGAAAAGGCTTCTTTATCCTGCCCTATACTCAACTCCCCTCTCAACTCCTGGCATTCCCCAGTTGGAGAGCATTGTCATCTGCACCTAGGGCAAAGAACAAACTGGCCTTTCATTTCCTTTCCAGCCTCAAATGGGTAGAAAGCATGGTTTCCTACACTTAATCATTAAATACAATAATATCCTCTAAGAATAGGTTATACAGTTACTTAAGGGGAAACTGTAGTTGTTTTAATGTGGTGAGTGTAGCCATACGTTTTGACTTTATGAGTTTTATACAACACTATTACTTGTGTGGCACTCTGAAGTATATTGTTGTCATCTGTTTTATGTGTTGAGTATTAGAGAGGCTGTGTTACACTGCTCTAGTTTAAAGTACACACTCATCTCATTTGATTATGTCTTTAGTGACATCTTCCTGCCACAGGTTCCTCACACAGCTTCACCTTTCTTCTTCTAGCCCCAAGATGCTGGAGATTTTAACTGCCATTCATCATGAATAGGTCAACACTGGTCTCTCTGCAATCACCCAAACTCTATGTATTGTTCTAAATATGCCAAACTCTGTAGTCTCCACAGAGCCTAATACATATTCCTGTCTTTATTTCATTCAAGCCAGCACAATGGATGCATGTGAGCTAACTTTCCTTCCTGAGCTTTTAAGACTGCAACACAAGTTCTGGGGTTTCTGTGTTCTCTGACTTTCTAAATCCTAACAGAAACTGGGAGGTTTGATTGGCCCACTTTGAACATCATTTAAAAATTGGAATAGTTGTTTTGTGCTGTCCTTGACCCCTTTGGCTTCTATAATTCTTCCTCCCCTCTTCAGTGGTATTCCCCGAACTCTGTCTAATATATGGCTGTGGGTCTCTGCTTCTGCTCCTATCGGTTTTCCCTGGGAGGCCTGCTCTTTTCTGAAGGGAAACAGCAGAGGAGTGGAACTAGGAGAAAGGGGTTATGGGGGGTAGTGTGGGGGGAGAGGAGGGAGGGGAAAGTGCAGTTGGAGTGTACTATATGAGAGAAGAATAAGTTTTAACAAACTGAGAAGTGGGAGTGACATTCTTGCTACAAAAGAATGAAAAGAAGAGTTCTGTTTCAGGAAAACTCTCATAAGAAAAAATACAGAGCTGGTTCTGCTTGTAACTCCAGCACTGAGATGTGGCTGGCGGTTGACAGATTCTTGGGACTTACTGGTTGGACATGCTAATCTAATCAGCAAGATGCAGCCTCCCCCCCCCCAAAAAAAATTCTATGTGGTACTTGAGGGGTCATCCTTTGACCTTAACAAGTGCATGCACATGCATTCCAACTCATACATAGATAGTTGTTAAGATATAAGTGGTCATGAAGTCTATAGTGCAATTTCAAGTCTTCTCTTTTGTGAGCTATAACCAAGAGAAAAGAGATACAACAAAAAAATCACATAGTTCACCCCAGCTTTCTGTTTCTGTTATTTCATGTGAAATAAAGCTGTTCCTCCATTCTGAAGTTGTCATGACATCTTAGAGCACAGCATGACTATTGCTGGGAAGAGACTGTGGACCATTGAAGCAATAATTGTTCAAATCTTGTTCTGTGGTTTCAAAGCAGGTGGCAAAATCTGGACACTTACAAAGATCACTGGGGACAAGAAATTTATATACCCACACCTTCCTTTGTCTAGGAACTGTTCTGCACTCATTAGAAAATATATTGTTTGGGGTAAGTTTTTGCTTTAGGATGAAGTGTAGAAACACATGCTGACATGGTGAACATTCACCAGAAGTCCATAAACCATTGATGATGTCCAGTAACCTGACTATGTGTAATTACTGATGATGTCTAATCACCTGACTTTGTGTCACTTTTGCTTTAGGTCACTCTTAATAACTACAGCTAAGAAATAAAGAAAGTAAATGCACTCACTTAGTAAATATCATGGTTATGCATGGCCTGGAGCTGTCATTGTGGTGTTTTAAATGACATTTAAAAAGGACCAATAGGTGCTCTTATTTTGAGTTCTAATATAGAAACTTTCAGGGCAGAAATTTTCCTACTCTAACAATGAGCCAAGTACACTAAAAATTCATAGGTATTAACACAAGAAAAGAAGAAAAGAAACAAAAATTAATTAAAATTCAGAAAGTGGTGAGTTTTTCTTTTTTCCATATCTTACTTTTTGGAGATTGACTTATATTGTTGATATAGTGTATTTTTTATTTAAATTTGAAACAAGCTTGTTTTACATGTCAATAACAGTTCCCACACCCTCCTGTCTTCCCACCAACCCCCATTAATGAGATGTAAAAATGCTCTTAGTGTAGACTGGTAAGGAAGTTGGTGAGACTTCACCGATATACCTTTTGATATTCCTAAATGACACAATATCAAAGAAGATTCTCTGACCCTCTGGCTCACACAGTCTTCCTGCCCCCTCTTCCTCAATGTTCGCTAAGCCTTAGGTGTGGGAGTGATTTGTAGATATCACCGTTGGGATTGAGATACTCAACTCTATATTTTCGTTTGTTGTGGGTTTCCATAGTGATCTCCATTTGTTGAGAACAGAAGCTTCCTTGATGAGGGGTCTAGACTACACTTATCTGTGTGTACAAGGACAAATGTTTGAGATTTTTGCTAAGTTTTATACTGTGGTTGTAGATTCTTCTCCAAAAAAAATATTACTTCACTAGCAATGGATAGTGAACTAGTCATCCATAAAATCTCACAAATGTGACTGCCCAAATGTGTGCCAAACAAGGATAACACCAATGAAATTGCTAAACTAGATGGGGAGAAACCAATGAGACCTAAACTGTGTATAAAGACATAATTACAGGTAACTAAGAAAACATGGAAATTGGAAAGATGGCCTTCACCAGGGAAGAGCATGCACATTGGTTGTCCAGTAACAAATGGTCAGCCACAAAAAGCACATCCAGGTAGCATTTTACAGATTGAACAGGTTAAATTTATGAAAACACATGAACATATATATGTGGATACAATAACAATTTGTGGAAAAATGACACCATAAATTTGAAGAAGATCAGAGAAGGGCATATGGGAAGGTTTGTAGGGTGAAAAGGGATTGAAGACATGTGACTAAATTATGTTTCAAAATCAATTTTTTAAAAAAGAAGTTGGAATAGGTACAACAAACTTTTAATTTTTAATTTGCAATGGACAAACTTGAGAGCCAAGAGAATTGAATATAATCACAGGAAAGAACAAAATGGATGTGCATCTCTTTGTTCATCCCTGGTCCACGATACTTCTGGGTTACACAGGTAATGTGCCAAAGGCTGAGGCAGAGCAAGAACTCTAATACTATTTCCCACAGTTATTCATAGGGCCTTCTAATATAAATGGCAAGATTATGGAAAATCTGAAGACCTACAAAGCCTCCATATTATGCAATCACTGGCAAAAGTTGAAGAGATGGTGGCATATTCCATAAGGACACTCAACACTATCATTTCATTCATGTGTAATATGCATATACTAGGACAAATACCCATGATACGAACAAGTGAAGATAGTAAATGGATGTATCAATAAGAACTTTCTAAAGTAGAATTAAGAAAGAAATGAGAACATCAGAACTGAATGTACATACTTTGAAGACAACATTAAAATGCTAAGTGGTCTAACTATGAATCAGTTGGGATCTAGAAGGATTAAAAGACCAGAAAAAGTGAAAGTGAATGTTAATAGTTTTATATTAAGCCTGATTGTGGCTCTAAATACAATAAATATGAAGATAATGGATGATTTATTTAAATGGCAAAGACTTAAGTTCTTTAAAAAAAAGAAAAAAGAAATAAGTACATCTTATATATAAAATCAAAAATAGGTCAAAGAAAAGTGGGAATAGATAACCCATGAATTCACTTGCATAATAATGTTATAGATGGCAGACTGATATTAAAATAAATCTTCCTAGAACTCAGTAGATAGTACAGTGTCTTACCACACAAACTGGCCACAGTTTAATTCATCAAACCTGTGATTTTGCAGATAGATGACAGAGTAGGAGGTAATTACACAGGTGAATATATAACTTAAGAAAGCTATGACAGAGAAGACAGCATTGTAGAAAGCCTGGAGTATACTGTTTCTTCATTTATAGATGAAGACTGTGGCTTCCAAAGAATAAAAGCCAGGGAACAAAGAAGCTCTCTTGAATTTTGAGGAGATTTTTGTTTTTGCATTTAACTTTTTTGACTGTTTTCAACTCCATCTACTTACTTGAAAATTTCATAATTTTGCTTGTCTTTCCTGTTTTATTTAAATTTGAAACAAGGTTGTTTTACATGTCAATCCCAGTTCCCTTACCCTCCCATCTTCCCCTATCACCCCCACCAAACCCCAGCCCATACCCTTTCTGCTACCCAGGGAGTGCCAGGCCTTCCATGGGGAGTCTTTAAAGTCTGTCATATTATTTGGGGCAAGGCCTAGGCCCTCCCCCATGTGTCTAGACTGAGAAAGTATCCCTCTATGTGGGATAGGCTCCCAATGTCCATTCATACACTGGGGACAAATACTGATCTACTACCAGAGGTCCGATAGACTTCCCAGTCCCCTTAACTAATGCCCACATTCAGGTTATCTTCATCAATCTTATGCTGGTTTCCCAGACCAGGGTGCATGAGCTCCCTCTTGTTCAAGTAAGCTGATTTTGTGGTTTTCTACAGCCTGGTCTTGACCCATTTGGTCATCACTCCTCCCTCTCTGCAACTGGATTCCGGTAGTTCAGCTAATGTTTAGCTGTGGGTGTTTACTTCTGCCTTCATCAGCTACTAGATGAAAGCTCTAGGATGGAATATAAGGTAGTTGTCAATCTCATTATCAGGGAAGGGCATTAAAGGTAGCATCTACACTATGGCTTAGATTGTTAGTTGTGTTCATCCTTGTAGATCTCTGGGTATTTTCCTAGTGCCAGATTTTTCCTGAAATATATAATGGTTCCCTATATTATGATATCTCTTTGCTTGTTATCCTCTATTCTTTCCCTTCCTGTTCCTTCATTTCCACTTCTCCCCTCCTCTTCTCTTTTTCTCTTTATGCTAACTCCCTCTCCCCTCCATCCATGCTCCCAATTTGCTCAGGAGATCTTGTCCCTTTGCCATTCTTTGGGGGACCATATATGTCTCTCTTAGCGTCTTCCTTGCTTCCTAGCTTTTCTGGCAGTGTGAATTTTAGCTGGTAATTCTTTATGTGATTGGCTTACCTCACTCAGGATGGTTTCTTCTAGTTCCATCCATTTGCCTGAGAATTTCAGGATTCCATTGTGTTTGTTCATTAAGCAGTACTCCATTGTCTAAATGTACCACATTCTCTCCATCCATTCTTCAGTTGAGGGTCATCTAGGTTGCTTCCAGGTTCTGGCTATTACAAATAATTCCACTATGAACATAGCTGAACAGATATCCTTGTTGTATGAATGTTCATCCTTTGGGCATATGCCTAAGAGTGGAATTACTGAATCTTGAGGTAGACTGATTCTCATTTTCCTGAGAAACCACCATACTGATTTCCCAAGTGGTTGTACGAGTTTGCACTCCCACCAGCAGTGGAGGATTGTGCCCCTTTCTCCACATCCTCTCCAGCATATACTGTCTTTGGTGTTTTTTATTTTAGCCATTCTGACAGGAGTATGATGGTATTTGAGATGTTTTTAAAGTATATATATCTTCTCTCCGAGCTTTCACATGGGGATTGAAAGTCCATTTTAGCATTGTTGATTTCAAAATTAAAAGGAAATTTCAATAGGAAGCCAATTCATCAAAGTCTCTGCATACAAGGTAGGTTCATATACCATAAATTATATTTCCATGTCCTGGCAATGAACTATTGGAAAGTATCTTTTAAATAACTGAAAGAGAGAGCTCACTTTGTGACTCAGTGGGTAAAGCATTTGCCACCAAGCCTGGAGCCCTGAGTTCCCTCCCAGTATCCATATGGTAAAAGGAGATAACCAATTCCTTCAGGTTATCCTCAGACCTCTACAAGTGTTCCATGGCCTACTTTCAACTCCACAAAATAAACAAAACTGTTAAAAACTTTTAAATAAACGTGCATATGCAAACATCAATTCTCAGTGATAAAGCTAAAGCTTGTGTGCATGATTTAGCACAAGTCATCCTTGACTTAGAAGGGTGTGTTTTTAGAAATAAAGAAGATGATTTTCTACCCACAGGGCAGACAGAGATTTATTAGACAAGTTACAAAAGCACTAACCATAAAGTTTCAAAATTTGAAAGCTGAGCATTTTTGCTAGGCACACTGGCAAGCTGAAAGAGAAGCAAGCACTCTGTGATGTCACATTAGGAAAGAAAACTGAGCTGTGCATTTCCAGTCTTCAGTTGGTTGAAAGAGTAACTCTTGTGTTTAAATGTCAACTGACTCTAGATGGTAACCATATCTGCAAAATTACAGTAAAGAAATAAGCAAATGTGTTCATCTGTATTACAAAATACATGCAGCTAGGTTGATATTGAATTGAATAAATGGATTCTATAGCTTCAGAAAATTAACCACCATTAGGGGAAAAAAAGGAACATTTCATAAAATATTTCCCTCTCTGATACATAGTTTGATACGAACATATAACGAAAGTAAAAAGAATTTACAAAAAATTCTTTTAAGTTAGTAAACAAGTTGGGCATAGTGTCTCAGGATTATAAATCCTGCACTTTGTAGATGCAGGCAAGTCAGCAGTTTCAAGTCATCCTAAGTCACACAATAAGCTCGAATTTTGCCTGAGCTGTTTTATGTTCCATGCCCCATTTCTCTGAAAAAAAAAATGGGGGAAAGGGGACAAACCCCAGGGAATTTATTTTTAAAGCTATATAGCAAATCAAGTAGGTTCCAGAATGAAGAAAATGGTGAGAAATTGTCTATTGGTTGAAAAACAACGGTAGATATTGGGATCAATTAGTTTGGGCATTTTATTATACAGAGGGGTATTATAGTTAATAATGCATCACACAATTCAAAATAGCAGGAAAGAAACATTCTGAATATTCTTGTCACAAAGAAATGATAGAGGTTTGAAATATTGCATAACCTAGATATTGTAAATTGATCAATAGTAACATAAAGCGCCCTGAAGTATCCTGGTAACACAAAGACATATAGTGATCATCAACAAACTTTTGAATAAAGTGATTTTCCACACATTTGATTTTAGAGAAAAACAAATTGAAACCATAGTAAGATATGATAAAAGTATGACATCAAAAGGAAGGTAAAAGTCAAAAGTTGAAAGGAGTGTGAATGAGTGAACCCCTTGTATGACTGATAGTGGTGAAGAATGCTAAAGTCACTCGGAAGAACTATAAAGCCTAGGAACTAGCAATTCTATTCCCAGAAGAATCCAAAATGTTTGCATATGGACAACCATACAGGCCTCATTTAGAGTAACTGACAACTAGAAAGAGTGAAATAACCCATCCACAGAGAATGAAAAATAATTGAGGCTATATGCTGCAATATTTAAAAAAAAATGCCTGCGCAACATCAGAAATGAACTATTGTTGCATTCGACAGTGTGAACCTCACAACTACGTCAAGTAAATACAGGAAAAGAATACATAGTGAAATATGTTGAAGCCCAAGTCAGATGCAAATAATCTTCAGTTACAAGGCACAGGTCTGCATTGTTCTGTTTTGTTTGGAGTGTCAGTTTCAAAGTAAGACATAATTGTCAAAATGTCTCAACCCAATCCTGAATCTTTCTCCAGTTGTTTTTTTCATTGTATTGTTTCTGAATTATTTCTCAATGAAAAATTAAAAGGCAAATAGCCTCTTAAAAGACATGTTAGGAAGAAGCAGTTTTCAGTGACTTGGATTAGAAACAGAGATTGAGACTGAAAGAGACAATAACTGAGGGCTTGGTATCATCTCTTCAAACCCCCCCCCCATCACAGTCATAGAGAACAGGGGGAAAATGGTGGGATTGCTTTGCTCTGAAACAAAACAGATCCAGTCTAATTCCTTTGTTCTGATTGTAGCTGAAAGCACAGAAGCTTGCCAGGACATGCACCCTGAGTTTTTGTTTAAACATTTGCATCTATCCACAACAACTTAAAGGGGAGCTGTTTGGTAATGCAAGAGTTTTTAAGGTTTGTTTCCATTTGAGTTTTTAAAATAGTGTTTATTGTTAATCCCCTCTTAAATAAACACAGTCTTAAGGTACCAAATCATCTGTGTGTTTCAAGAACTCAAGTGTGTCACAGAAGTCAAATCCAGACTGAGTGGTAAATGTATGGGATTAGGATTCCTGTACTACATGTGGCATTTCTCTTATTTAGTTTATCAAGGAACTGGTCCTCATTCTTTGAAACAAGTTACTAACAGAGTATGCATATCTCATAATATAGAAATGTAAATATACATCCATTTATGTATATATGTACTTATGATTAATAACACAACATCTGGCATTTTGAAGAATTAAAATTGCTGGAATGTTCTACATCATTTTTCAGTGATGACAGTAACAGATCTTCTGACAGAGATTGAAGAAAGAGTAATGATGTCGATGTTTGTTTTGGAAGATACTTTCTAGGAAGAGGGGTTTGAGCAAAGACAGATTACTTGACTTGCAGAGCTGAAATGAACCAGGGGGGTCCTATCTTCATGCCCCAACTAGAAATCTCTCTACCACACTGACTGATGACCAACCTGTCTCTGCTTGAATTCTTTCAGAGACAATGAAGATTCCACTTTGGAATTTGGCCCAATCAGATTCTTCTGAGAAAAATGCATGTGAGGCTGACAATACTGACTATATGGAGCTTGCTGCAGTAAACTCTGTAGCCCAAAGGTCAAAACAAGTCAGAACTGGAGAAGCAAATGAAATCTTGGAAGGGGGAATGCAGATAGCTGACTAGACCAGGAGGCCAAACTACCATATAGAGAATGCCAAGAATGATAAAGACAGATCCAAGAATCCAGACAACCCAGGCAAATCTGCCTTGCTTCCGATTTTTCTGCATCCTTTTTCTCCTTGGACTTAAGCATCTTAAAATGTACATCGTTTGTTATGACACACTTACAGAAAATATAAGACCTGATTGTCTAAGGCAGAGATATAGAAGCAATTTTATCTCATCATAAAACCCCAGCCTCCAGGTGCTCTTTTGTGGTTGCAGAAAGAAATCTGTGCTCAGAAAATATAATGCATAGGCCAGAAGAAGCCAATGGAATTAAGATGTTGACAATGTGCTAAGACCACTGTATTGGGACCATGTTTGCCAATATAAATAGTCTTGTTGAAACAGGGATCTTTTAAGCTACACGCAGTATTCTCTGACTCAAATGCCAGGTGGTTTGGGCAATAGCAATTTTATTCTGCCAAATTATGAAACAGAGAGAAAAACATCATGGGCATTGTTAAAACGGGAGTTATTCGAGTGTTTTTGACAACCAGGTCATGAAAGAATTGGATGAGAATTTTGAAAGCATGCAGCCCTTACCTCTGACCTCATGTTACTGGGAAACAGTGTGCATTAGTGTGAAAAAGAACATTTCCTCAGGCTTTCCTTGTTCCTTGTTCTCAATGGGGATTCAGTTTCCTTATACCCAACCCCCTCTCTCTATGTACACACACGAGTGTGCGTGTGTGTGTGTGTGTGTGTGTGTGTCTATGTGGTTTCCTCCATAGTCTATATAGACCTTTACAATTGAGGGCATTTTTTTTTCAGGTTTCATCCCTAGAAGAAGTTTATCTCAAAAGTTGACTATTGCTGAGTTAGAAATCCAATTCCATCATATCTGTGGATAAGAGAGCCTCTGCGCATTACTGAATGATGGGGAATAGATGGATAAGCCTCAGATATTTACCAGAAAATCAGAGTACAATTCTTTCTCCAAGAAAAGAAACTTGGCATATATATATATATATATATATATATATATATATATATATATATTTAATCCATTATTAGGTGCCAAAAAATACAAACTAGAAAGTACCTTAAACCTACTGAGACTTAGCCTTTGCCATTTTTCAGGGTCATTTAAGATATAATTGATGTCTTCACACATTTAAAACAAAGTCTAATCATGGAAGGAAGCTGAAAAATGCAACCTTTTAAGTGTTTATTTTTTTAAGTTTTCATTTAAAAAATTATAAGTAAAATATTATCTTTGATTAAAAAATGATATTCTCATTAGTAAATATACTGGTATAACTTTTTCACAGGGATGTTATCAAGTGCTATGTGTATTTAGCATGGATTAGTGTTTAAATGTATAGAACCATCAACATGTTTTTCCTTAAATATGTATTAGAATAATAAGTGAGCAAATATAGTACCACCTCAAAATAGTTGCATGTGTTTATTTTTAGGATAGACTTATGAGTAAATCTTGAAAACTTTCTAAGTGAAATGTGAAATGTGGATGAAGTCTACAAAGACGCTAGCAGGAATCAGCCCTTGATTGCTAGAACTAAGGAATTTTAGTTCCTGGTTAGATATTTATTAGCCACTGTAAGTATGAACAGTTTTGTGAAAGAAACATCTCATATAATTGTTTTTGTTTGCTTTAAATTGATAATACTCTAGCAAAGTACAGTGAAGTAGGTGATTTCCTTACGGCCAAACGGGACGGTATCCCACCCCAGTCAGTGGTCTTGTGAGCAGTCCACCCTCTGACCATCCTTTCATATGTGTGTTTAGAGCAAGGGTAATCTTTCCTATATTTTTTTCCTAATGTGAACTTTACTTTTTTTTTCATCGTTTTTTTCCCTTATTTTGCATATCAACCACAGTTCCCCTTTCCTCCTCTCCTCCTGCTCCCTCCCGCCACCTCTCCACACCCCATCCACTCCTCCATCTCCACTTAGATGGGGTAAGGCCTCCCATGGGAATCAAAACAACAAAGCACAAGAAGCTGAGGCAGGACCACCCCCCCCCACCGTACCCCAGCCAGCCCCACCCTGCCCCACCTGGCCACCAAGGCTGAACAAGGCATCTGACCACAGGGAATAGGCTCCGGAGAGCTCACTCATTCATCAGGAACAGGCCCTGGTCCCACTGGTGGGACCCCACAAAAGACCAAGCTCTACAATAGTTACCCAAATGCAGAGGACCTAGGTCGGTCCCATACAGGCTTCCCTGCTGTCCCTCCAAAGTCCTTGAGTTCCCTCAAGCTCAGGCCAGCTCTCTCTGCAGGCCTCCTCATCACAATCCTGCTCCCTCCTTGTTCATGTAATCGGTGGAGACAGCCTTAATGAAGTGCAGCCTGCTCAGGTGAAGTTTCTTTTGGTTACCTTCTTTCAAATAGTAATGTCTACTAAGGAGGCTAACTTTGCAGAACTGAGACAAACAAACAAACAAAAAATAACCACACAATTCCTTTCAACTTTCTGAGGCAGACTTGCTTACCTTAAAAAAGAAGGAATTTGAGCAATTCCCCCCATGTATTTAAGAAGTGATCAATAATCAGACTTTAAATGATGTGATTTCATACTTGCCTTTAGAAGCAATATCAACTTTAGAGACTTTTCCTACTAATTCTTTCTGCCTTGACTCATTGTACTTAGTTATCCCACATAGATACAAAATGTAGCCTGTGTTCTGAAATAAATGCTAAAATGGGTTGACTTACCCCTACAATGGTAGAGAAAAATTGAAAGAAAATCTAAACAGAGAAAGCCAGGATTTGATTACAACTATATTACTATTATATTCCTAACAGGTAAGAAATGCCTTATTGTAAGTGCTTACCTTGATAAGCATGGCTAAAAGATGCTTCCTCCTGTCCCATCTCCTGTCTAGCATGTCTATCTCCATGAAGCTCCTTGGGCTCTTGAATATTCTCTGATGCTCACATGTGATATAGCAGACCTACTGGTGCATGAAGTGTCTGTAACAGACAGCAATACCATGTCAAACTTTCCCATGTCTCTATATGAGAATTATAATTCACGAATCTGTTCTATAGGAAATTTATTCTCCACTGAGAAACAACTTTTACTTTCCTACCAAATTATAGGAGAAACTCGGGTTTTCACTGAATTTTGAGCTACCATATAATCCTCATTCCCTATTGACCTCAATGCAACCTTTAAAGGCCAGCCATTAGAGTGAGCATCCTATCACCAGTGTTTGTGGACATTCTACGAGCATGAGAAAAATCTCACAAATGGCTCTAACTTCCATGACCCATAGAAGCATTGATTCCTGACTCTCATGCTGTGCCTGCTGTGCCTGCTGTGCCTATGACTTCACAGAGAGTCTCTTATCACACAGTGGCAAAAGAAAGGAGAGACCTGGCTTGCAGACAACATAACATGTTGCTGGCACTTCCTTTAAGCAAACCAGCAGAGCGTCAAAGCGCTACTCAAAAGTAACTCTGAAGGCACATAATGAAGCCTCTGCACGCTCTCAGAATGCCAAGGAGCATGCCTGGTCCCTAATTTTGCTTGAAAGTACAGACAGGAAGAGGTGCAGATGGATGACACTGACTCATGAGCAGTGGGCGGTGATCAGGAATTGGGAAGATACATCACTGAAGGTGTGGTGGCAAGAAAAACTGTGCGAAAGGTGTGCATCTTGGTTATAAGCACAAAAATACTTAATTTTATGTGAAGGATGAACCCAAATATTCAACAAAGCAAAATTAAATATTTGTGTGTGAGTTGTAATTCTTCATTCATCTTTGTTCTTGCCCAATAGGATCATGAGCAAAGCAATACAATGGCAACAATGCCAATGTCTCCATATTACACAAGCATGAACTTCCACTTCTCAAGGCCAGCCTAGGAATTGACACTGCCAAATGTCTACCCAGATAACAGCAGAGCTCAATGCTGAGGCCCCATATGGTAGATTTATCACCTGATAGAGACTTGGTGTTTCTTATCTAGAGGCAAGGTGATCACTTCTAACCAAATCTATCATGGAAAGGGCAGCTCTTTGTTCACACTGGAATTAATCCTTACTCTAAGTATAGATTTGTCTCTGTTGACTATGATGCTTTTGCCAAAACCAAATGGACTCACCATGGACTCACAGGCTTCTTTATTCACCATCTGGGTATTCTACCCAGCATTGCTTCTCAACAGGAAACTCATTTTACAGCAAATGAAGTGTGGAAATGGGCTTGTGTTCATGGAAGTTACTGGTCTTGTCATGTTTCCCATCACCCTGGAGCAGCTAGCTTGACAGAATGATGGATTGGCCACTTGGAGTATTAGTCACAACACCAAATGGATGACACCCCCTTGCAGAGTGAGGGCAAAGCCCTTGAGCATGCTGAAGATACACTAAATCAATAACCAAACAGTAGTCCTCTTGCTTTCATACCTTGGATTCACTTACTTAAATATCAGAAATGAGGTTACAACATTTGTGAATATTTCTTACTTACTATGACACAGATATTTTTACTACCTTGTCCATTCTCTTTTGATTAATAAATGATTTAATGCTCTTTCTAGCCAATGAAGTGAATTCCTCAGTGTGATCACTGTCAAGTGGAATCCATGACAGTGTGCTAACACTCCACCAGTGTGTGGATGCTGGTGATGGCAGCAGAGATACAGGCAGTCGATGCAGGGACAGAGCCAGAACCTGATTCTATTGAGCTCATGAGAAAGAGCTACCATTCTCATGAAAGACACAGGCTAACTTAGCTTGCATAAGGAAAACTGATTCCTGGAATCAGGGCTATACTATACAGAGAGCCTCTGCCCTTAATGTTGTGACTGCGTCAGCAGCAGGGAAGTCCCAGTCTTAAACTTCACTGATACCTGTGATTCATGTCATTAAGGTCATTTTTTTTTTCTTCAAGAAATGCTGAAGAAAATGGGCAGAGGAATTCAGCCATTTCTAGAAATAAAACAGAGAGAGAGGGAAAGAGAGAAATATAGAGAGAGAGAAGAGGAAAAAGGAATGGCAAGAAGAATATTAACTTCTTTTGTCTTCTTCTAGTTTCTCACAGGCCTTTGTTAAAGAGGAAGCAACAAATTCATAGGTCTGAACCAGCTCAGCCCTATCACCACATAGCATTTATTAAAAGGTGGGTGAGACATAAAAGACAGGAGGAAGTAACTGGAGTTCTAACAGTGCATACCACTGTGAACCACACCATAGGGACAGGAGGGACACTATACATCTGAAATGTGACATAGGACTTTGTGATGACAACCAATTCAGATTTTAGAATGGTATCGTGTAAATGATCTTAAATGGCTGGCTTTTTACATGTCAGATATATTGGATGTATTTCAATCATCACCAACTTTTATCATTTAAGATTCATATTCAAATATCATAAAGTAAATAAAATGATAATTTTTGTCTTCTCACCAAAATTCAGTTGAAAACAATTTTAAAAAATGGTACCAAAGAGTGATTGATCTGAGATAATATGAACAGATAAAAAAATTATCCTCAGAGAAGAAAAAGAAATAGAGTTGCCAGTTTTCAGGAGACTCCACTTTTAACTTACTCAAGATTTTAGTGAATTTCCATGATACAAAATAGGAGACTTTCAGCCCTGCAAATTCATTTTTCTGCATCTTTGCCCATCTAAATGATAGGGCTCTGTACTGCTTGGACATAGAGCTTGATTCAAGTTTAATTACTGCACACATATGTTACAGCTGTGGCTTTGGCAGAGGTAAACAGAGTAGAATTCCATTGACAACCAAATAATTCTTGTAAATGAATTCAAATCTCATACATACTACAGTTTCACACACACACACACACACACACACACACTAGATGCTCTTGCCCATTAAATGCAGTGCATGGGGTTCAATGTATGGACAATGATGGGAATGCCTTCCATCTGTACGATGCTAGAAACTCCTAGACATCCTAGAGAATGTCACTGGGAGATGAGCTAAGTCATTTAAAGTTTCAGAGTTGAGACACTCCATATCTAAAGTGGGATAATTAAACAGACTTTAAAGATATTCAGATGAAAGGAATGATGTAAGACTAATATAATCTACTGATCATTAGAAAGACAAACCCTAATCTACTCATGAGAGTGAGTGGCTAGAAAAACCATGGTCAAAGGAAAGAGACACTTAGGGAGAGTCGTAATTAGAGGAAGCTAATTATTCATTAGACTTCCACATATCTTCATCTGTACATCATCTCCTTCACAAGGCAGTGATAGCACTGTGTTGGAGGAACTTCTAATTGTATGATTCATTTCTCATGAGGCTCTTAAAAGCAGAGTTAAACAATGTGCTGTGTTTATATTGCTCTCCTTAAAATAAAACAAAACAAATAATTGCTTTTGTTATAATATTTTGCTGTGGTTTCGTGATTAACACTGACAGATCCCCTATAGCAAAGATTTTTTTTTGTTTTGTTTCTTATAGTAGTTTCTAAATATACCAAATCAGAGCTTCCAGCGACATCCTATACAAAATGTGTGTTCTTGTCCTTTGCAAATAGTACCAAGTATATCAATGTCTCAAAACCTGTGAAATAGTCAATGTTCATACTACTTTAAGGAATTTCCTACAAGTGATTTGATAAGTTTGTTTCCCCAAATCATACAACAAAATTAGGTCCTGTTGTTGAAAGGACACTACTCTACTTGAGCATGTGGCTCTAGCAAGCCTTGCCCTTCTCTCCAATTTCCTCTGCCTTGTTAAAAACCCTTAGATTACATTCCTAGAACTAGCCACCAAGATCTAATTCCGCATTTGGGCACTTCCTCCTCTTAAAGCCAACTACCAAGGCCCAGCTGTCATAGTATTGAAGTCCAGCAATCAAAAACCCCTTTGGTTCACCTAATTAATATGCCCAATTAAAATTAAATACCTCATCCTACAGCTGGGTTTCCCAATTTTTACCTTTATTAACAGCCACTTTTCCTATGTGCCACTTCTTTCCAGGTAATTTCCCCTTCCCCCTTTCCTTTGTCCATTGCCCCTTCTCCCTCATCCCCCATCTCCATTAACACTGCATCCTAGCCCATTCTAACATAGACCTCCCCCTTTTCTCTTCTCAAAAGTTACATCCGCAAGGCCAATTCCTGCCTAAGTCAGAAAGCACCCACTTTAACTTTTCTTCCCTATTTAATAAAGGATCTCTTTTAGTTTGGATGTGATTTGTGTCTAATCCAGGGTTGAGGAGGTTCCTTCAGTTGTTACAATCTATTAGAGTAAATGACAAAGTAAACAACCGAGTATTTAAATGCAGATATACCATACAATGAACATTACTTGGGTGGGGCATATTAGTTTCTTTTGACCAACTTACAGGGCTTTGTCTTCAACAGTATTGTTTAAGAGCTAACTGAAAACAGAAAAAGAAAGGAAGGGCAGTAGGGATGGAAGAGGGGAAGGATGCAGAGATGATGAGAGAGATGTCTGGGGAGAACTTAGGTTTTGTTGTTTTTGTTTTATTTTGCTTTTTGTCTTATGACTGAACCTATGTTTCTATTATCCCATCCCCGATAATGTAAGTGTGGAAATACTACAGTTTCGTAGTCATTAGCTGTATTTCTACAGGGTGACTATGCAGTAAGTTTGTGTGTAACTGAGAGTGGTATACTTCTTAAAGTTCAAAACTTAAAGACATATAGCAGTAGTAATTTGGGTACCAAAATTAAGTTGAAAGCAGGTAGTCTGGAGTTGTGTTCAGCCCCTTGATTCTGCTCCAATAAAGAACATGTATAATTATTGCAGTCTTAGATTATCAAGAGAAAGGACCTTAATAATGTGTGAACTACTCAGGTAATTGCCTTAAGTGTTTTATTTAAAGTAACTTCTTTGGTAAAGCTTTCTCTTAAGTTGCCAAGACAAAACTGATTCCCAAATCAATGTGGACATTTAAAAATGATATGAAATAAGGAAACAAATAATGGTTTAACAAAGGAAATAATAAGTCCATTAAAATTTACTTCTGGTTATCTTCTTCGATATCCTGTGGGGTGCTGGTTTTCACTGGCAGCAGAAAGAACCCAAAGTACGATCATTTTCTGTGGCCATGGGAAGAAGAGTGGGGGAGAAAACCAGCAAGTTCAAAGTTTAGCTACCGTCAGAATGAACCAAGTGAACAATGACATATAAAAAAGAAACAGTCCATGGGCAAAGGAAATTCTTGATAAGTTTTGAGGCAGCCCAGGACAGTTGAATTTGCAAAAGATCTAAATAATTAGACAAAGATACATAAGCTAATTTTAAGTACCTAGCAAGGAAGGATGAACGGCAATGGATCTAGCAAATGTTCTGATCTTGCTTTCCAGCAGGCTCAAATGATAATTAAAAATAGTAACAGATATAGGTAGTTAAGGTTAATGCTTGGTGTTCATTTCTTGGTGTTCATACATAGACTTTGTTATTCATTGCTTACAGTAGCATAGGTTAGGAGTCAATACCAGCTATCATATGGGAACAAGAGGTGAGCGAACTGCATCTATATCAGTATTCAGAGGTTTAGCAGTCCTTGGAGAGAGCTGCCTTTCAGCACTGCAATCAGTACCCCAGATGGGAGCTTGGCCATATTCAGCAGGGCATTGCTCTCAGTCAGGCAGGTATCATTCATGAGCAGACAAAGGAGGGCGAAAAACCAGAAAACAAAGCCAGGATTTTGAAATAAAGAAAATTGCCAAGCCATGAACTGAAACAAGAGCTACTAATCACAGTTAAGACTAGGGAATGAAAGCATAGAGGATGGTAAGTGACAGGTCTAGAGAAACGTTTCCTAGATATCTTACAGTTTCTGCATTCACTATGAGGATATTACACCGAATAATCACAACCAATGTTGTCTTATTCACTGCCTAATACCCATCCATACCAGCATCTGACATTGGCTCTGTTTCCATTTAGAGGACACTTCTGATTATTTAGTTGTTCAAGCCACATCTAAAGAGTCACTCTTGCCTCCTCCTTTTCTCATATCTCTGGGTTCTGGTGGACTTGTTCTCTCCCATAAGTTTTTAGTATACACACTGAACTCTGGGACCTTCCTCTCCAGTGTTAGCTACCTATGCCTGAGCACTTTAATCTTGTACTCTATGCATTCAGTCAGACTTCCCACTGCAAATACCTACTTTTGAGATTGTGACCTAGAGAAGTCCCTTTCTATTTTTTTAAAAAATATTTTATTATAAATCATCTTATTTTACATACCAATCCCAGGTTCCTCTCCCTCTCATTTTCCCTTGCCTCCCCACTGACCCCCTCCCATTCACTCCCCAGGGAAGGTGAAGCCTTCCATGAGGGATTATCAGAATCTGTCAAGTTATTTAGGGTAGGACCTAGGCCCTCCGGTGGTGAGAGATAAACCATTTGAGCGTGTAGGTACCTAAAGAAGAGAAAATAGCCATCCAGAAAGAGCCATCAAACAAAGGAAAATATGATGTATATCTAATTCTTTTTTTATTTTAAAAGTTTTAACACATTAGGAATGAGTTTTTATTCAATTTGATAAATATCCACTTCTTAGTCAGTGTTCTATTGCTGTGAAGAGACACTGTGACTATGGTAACTCTTATAAAGGAAGACATTTGATTGGGGCTGGCTTACAGTTTTAGAGGTTCCAATATCTAATTCTGGTGAACTATTTCTATACAAAAATCTATTTCTCTTTACTTCCTAGTACTCCGTTAGTCCAGTAAACCAATGGAGTTGGATTTGGCTTTCCTCCTCTAAATTCAAGGATGTTGTTAAAATAAAATTCAGTTTCTGTGGATCTCAGCATCTGTCTTCATCAGATGAAGAATCTAGGGTGGTGTTTAAGGTAGTCATCATTCTCATTATTGGGGAAGGGCATAGGTAGCCTCTCCACTATTGCTTAGTCATCCTTGGTCATCCTTGTTCTCTGTACAATTCCCTAGAGAAGTTCCTTTCTTACACATACTTGAAAAGGCTTCTTTTCTTACATGATCTGGACACTGCTCTGCTTTTTTTGCTCAACATTAGAAATGCTGCATTTAAAATGATTATTAGGTAACCAAGCAGAGATGTTGAAACATGGGTGAGGATAAAGCCAATCAATAAAAGATGTCAGTGCATTTATGGTGTTAAAAGTTGTGGAAGCGAGAGGAAACTTGGAGGATGAATGCTTAAAAAAAATGTCTGATGACTGAGCCTCTCAGCTGTATTGAATTTAGCTACTGACATTAGAATGATAGTAAACAAAAGAAATTGAGAGGACAAGCTCACATAAAGATGAGTGATTGCAATATAGAGTTACCCATGTCCTTATACCATTTTTATCCAATACTGTAATACTTCAGGGCTTCAGAGAACAAGAATTAAGTACACTGGCAGGAAAACCAACTTTAGAAAGCCCTCCTAAGTTACTAAAGCCTCCTGGAGATGATCCATAGTGGCCCATATTACCTAGCAGTGATCTTCAACACTTGTATTCATCCATTCACAGATAAAGCTGTTAAATTATAATATTTAGTAATTTGTACAGCAGTTAATATAAATATTGACTAACTGAGGATGAGCAACAGTTTCTACATTAAAAGAAATTCAAAGATTATATTCAGATTCTATACTTCCCCAAATCCTTTAACAAATATTTCCAGATTTAATCTTCATAGCCATCTTCTAAAACAAATATTTTATAGTCATTTAGATGTGAGAAATATTTTTAAAGATTATATATATAATATATATTTAATTTATATATATAAAATACAAAAACACTTCAATGATAAGAAAAAATTGAAGAAATCAGTTTGTAAGGACGAGGGTTTAGAACAGTGGTTCTCAACCTTCCCAATACTGTGACGCTTTAACACAGTTCCTCATGTGGTCGTGATCCTCAACCATAAAATTACTTTCATTGCTACTTCATAACTGTAATTTTGCTACTGTTGGGAATCTTAATATAAACATCTGTGCTTTTCAGTGGCCTTAGTTGACCCCTGAGAATGAGTGATTTGATCCCAAAGAGTCACAACCCACATGTTGAGAACCTGATAGTTTAGAAGAACTACCTGCCTCTAAGTTTAACTCTTCCTTGCAAAGCTAATGAGCCTTTCTGTACCTTTGTTTCTCATCTGCACAGTGGTATGAGCACTTCCATCATCAGGGATGCTATGGTATCTGTGAAACCCTTTAAATTTTACCCGGAACATGACAAGTGTTACAGAGACATGGCAAGCATTGTTATCCAGATGAGAGGCAGTAGAATAGGGAGAGTGAGATAAAAATTCATGCCTAATCCAGTTGCAGAGAGGGAGGGAGGAGTGATAAATAAAGGGGTCAAGATCATGCTGTGGAAACCCACACAAACAGCTGACCTAAGCAAGCGGGAGCTCACAGACCCTAGTCTGACAGTTGGGGAAGCAACATAGGACCAAACCAGGGCCCTGAACATAGGTGTCAGCTAGGAAGACTGAGCAATCTATGGGGCCTCTGGTAGTGGAACCAGGATTTATTACTCGTGCATGAATGGACTTTAGGAGCTCATTTCCCATGGAGGCATACTCTCTCAGGCTAAATACACAGGGGAGGCCTAGGCCTGTCCCAAATGATGTGACAGACTTTGGAGATTCCCCCATGGAAGGCCTCACTCTCCCTATGGAGCAGATAAGGAGTTGGATGAGGGTAAGGGGATTGGTGTGGGGGCATGGGAGGATGGGAGGGAGAGGAAAGTGGGATTGATATGTAAAATATGATTGTTTCTAATTTACAAAAAAAGAAAAAAGAAAGAAAAACCTCACACCTCACAGGATTACCTGTGAGGGTTAGAACAATTCCTGAAACACAAAAGTTCAATACTTGTTAATTCAAGGTATCTACTCTAGATATAGTCTAGCATCCAGCATGCCCAAAGTGTATTATGGGGAAGAGAAAATAGTTATGATGCAAAATAGCACTCATACACTTATCCAGATCAAATTTCACAAAAATCCATACTCTGGATAATTTTATGAATCAAATCTATAAATATTTAGAGCCTTGCTTGACACTAATCACCATCAAGGCTTTCAGTTCACGGCAGTAAATACCAGGAATTTTCATGAGGGTATTGTAAGTAGGACAGACGCTTTTGCTCATAAATCAGGCTTTGACCTCAATCATTAATAAACAAATCAGGGCAGATCAGTGAGAGAGTGTAAAGAGTAATTTGGTGAGGAGTCCAATAAATTTCATCAACACAAATAATCAAAACCGAGAATTTATTCTTAATCCTGCCATGCTAATGGCTTCCTGTTAAAGGGAAAATGATTAAATCAAATATGGCTTTAATTTGTTGAGGCTAGATGTATTTTTCCCCAATGTGATAAATTACTGTGAGAGCAAGTCAAATAATGTGAAATTTACTACGAGCCTGCTGTTGTGTGTAGGGCAAAGAAATACAAAACAATCAGAGAGCTGTTTAGCACACAGTTCAATGAACTAGAGAATTCAAACCAAGCTGAAACCTTGCATGCACAGCCACTGCTCTGCTGCAAGGGAATGGCTCTGATATCACGCCTTAGCTCTCAAATCTCCCATGTCATATCCCACTGGGGGCTTCCCAAGGTAAACCGAATGTGTGATCAAAACATGGTTTTACTTCCCAAGATTCCATGGAATCACAACGTGTTCCTGCTGAGTGACAAGCCTGAATGGATTGGCCCCTACTTTCTCATTTTAAAAAGTAGGAAGCAGGAATCCCCCAAAGATTAAGTCACTTCTCTAAGTACTTTGGGCAGAACTGAACATGTAATGAGGTTGCTTTGCCCTCCTTTAATACTGATGACAGTCATAGAATTGGAAGGAAGTGAGAAAGGGAGGGAGGGAGGGAAGGAGGGAGAGGGAACTGGGATTGATATGCAAAATAAGATAAAAAAGAGAAGGAAATGAGGTGGAACAAGAAAAGAGAGGTGTCAATCTGCAGCTCAATAATATTTGCAAAAAAGAAATTTCTAAGGCACTGCTTTCTACAAGCAATGGATATGAAATTACTCATCCACTCCCCAAATGCTCAGCTCTGAACTTTATTTCTATCTAAACATTGGACCACAGTAAAATATCTGCATTTATATTGTTTAAAACTTTTGGAAAAAAATATTGTATTGATCTTGTCAAATTTTGTGCTTCCGGGGTATTAAGAGAAATTAGTAGATGATATATATCTATATCTCTCAAAACAGAGGTCCTGTTTTGTAATGCTTGATGGTCACAATTTGGAGACCTGTGGTTTTCTGAAGAGGAAACAGAGGGGGAGTGGGTCTGGGGGAGGGGGATACCTGGGAAGAGTGGAAAGAGGGGAAACTCTGTTCAGGGTGTACTGTACAAGGGAAAAGTCTATTTTCAATTAAAAAAAAAACATGCAGCAAAAGAAAGTTGAAACACTGTGAACAGACAGAAGGGAAGGCCACAGGGGATGTTGAATAGTCACAGGGAAAAGAAAAAGAAAGATAATCATACTGACTCAGATACGGAAACAGAATGAAGTAAACTTTATCTGTCAAGGGAAAGCTAGCCGGGTAGACATGGACATAGGGAAATGAGAAGTCTCTCTCCAAAGGAAACTATTTTTATGAGAACTCAATGTGTGTATCCTTAGCATTCCAGTGTCTGTTTCCATATTACCCCGAGGAGTTCATGAAGACCTGGGCACTTGCACAGAGCACGACCTGGCAGGCTTTACATTGAACTGAGCTGATTAGGACAGCAACTGTGCAAAGGATGGTGAAGCCCAAACCGCTGTACAGACAATATTAAATGAACAGGAAGGGATACACTATCCTAAGATACCCTGGTATCAGCTGAGCACCTGTCAATCTGTGGGAGAAAATATATCCAGGAAATGTCAGAGGTATATTCATGAAAAGACAGAACAATTTTCTTATCTTGTTAGCCTTAACTGGGCATCTCCGTAGGTCCTACTCAGAATTGGAATTAGAAAAACATAAGCAAACAGGGAGTGGGTTTCATAAAGATTTCTTGAAGTATTGGCTCATTTAAGTTCATGCTATCAGCAGAGAGGAGGTTCAGACATAAACCCCTTGTCTTAGTCCAGGGCCACTGTAAACAGGGCCCCAAATTCAGCCCTAAACCTTGAACTGGACATTAAGGACTGAACACTGTCTTTACTGAACAGGCTCCCTTATCAGCAGCACATACATAATATTCTCCAATCCAATTAAGTTCAGACCCCCCCCAGACTCCTCCATTTTTCCAACCTATTTCAAACTCCCCTTTGTTCCAGCACAAACTATGTGTATTCTTATATTACCTGATTCCAGAAATGCATAGAATCCCTTTGTGCTTCCTTCTTTATTTCTTCACACTATTGTATTCAAGAGACTAAATTGGACTTTTACATTTTGTTCACAGTAACAATGATGCAATGAAAAGGAGAATTTGAAGGCAGTGAATTATCTACTGGGTAGAATGAGAAGCCTACTTTATTTTGTTTGGATTTAGGAAAAGGCACTGAGCCAACATTTCCATAAGCCAAGAACCCAAACTGACTGATGACATTCTGAGTGTATTTCATGTGTGTGAACAAATCTTTGGATGGCTTAGTCTGCATTCTACCAACGGCTTTATAAATGTGTTGTCAAATTGGTTTGGCATGAGACTGGGTCTCTGGCAAATCTTAAATTTAAGTAGAAAGTGAACTATTAACTTGAATTTTGAATGCCTGGATGACCCACACTAACCTCATTCCAAAACAGTAAGAGTAGAAGTTAACTGGTAATTCTCTTACTTAGAGAATACTAAGGAAGTTGACGATTGGGAGCCATTTTTGACTGTCACTCACAGGGTCTCTTACAAGGGTAAGCCAGTATTTGATGTTAGAATAAGTGACACAGCTGTACAAAACAAAAATAAATTTTTCTCAGCTATGGGGAGCTGAGAAATTTTGCTTTCTGACAAATTAAAGGAAATAACAAAATATCATTTTTTTTGAATTAGGGTCTTGAATTGGGATGAACTGTTTGATGGTAGCTCACAGACAGATTTGCAACAGTACTTTCTAATGGGTATTATCCTAAGGAGGATACAGGGAAATCCTTTCTACTTCTTTTGCAGTTAGTTCTTATACAATGGTGTGAAGTAGACATGGGGAGGCAGGCCATGGAATTTACAGGTGGTAATAAATATGCAAAAGTTGTAAACAGAACCTTTCTATAAAATCTGAAGCAAACCACGTGTCTTCTTGCAGTAATTCTAGCAACTAGGAAACTGCTTAGCTTCACTGCGGTGCTTACTGTCCCCTCATGAGTTCTCTTTGTTCTTATCTGGAGCCATTCTGTTTTCAGACCACACACAAGTCCATTCAGAATCCCGGATGCAGCTGTTTGTCATCCTGGGCTCTGCTGTAACCTTGCTTAAGTGTACTCCCAGAAGGCAAAGACTACATATCCCAGTTTGCACGGCATCCTGAGCTCTGTGAGAGGAATGGGCTCCACCACTCAGTTATCATAGAGAATGAAAAGAAATAAATTAAAGTTAGTCAATTACTCAAACAGATGACCACATGTCACTTAGCCTTGATTACATGTCTTAAATGCTTCCTTTGGCTAAAGAGGAATTGCCAAAACTAAATTGTCATTATTTTTTAAGGGAAAGCAAATCGTAAAAGTTCTTTAAATGAAAGTCTCTTTGATGTGGTGACATACTGTTTATGATGTAGTAAACCTTTCCTGGGGATTAGAACCCAAAGCTAACTACACTAGTTACCCATAGATGCCAGACAGTGGTGGCACCTTTAATCCCAGGACTCAGGAGACAGAGGAATATGGATATCTGTGAGTCCAAGACCACCTGGGCTACACAAGAGTGAATCAGTCTAAAAGACTAACAGAGCCCATACCTTTAATCCCAGTACTAGAGAAGTATGTAAGGAAAAAGCAAAGGATCTCATGTGAGACTTAGTTTCCTGTCACAAAGAAGATAGGCTCTCCATTCCAGTCTTGGTACAGGTAAGAGCTCTCTCACCAGAGAGCTGCATTACGTTTCTGATCTTCAACTTGAACCTCAGTATTTGTCTCTGGGTTTTTATTATCCATGCCACACTTTGATTTTATCTTTTGGTTGATAAAATCCATCCCTTAAGTGTACCATCCCGTCCTTCAAATGCACACATTTGAAGCTTGCATTCCACTTTTTACAGTACATTTTGCTTTTGTATTCTAATTACCACTTGATTATAGTTTTAAAATCCTTCCTTGATATAACAATATTTTAATGAATTCTCTGAGATTTTATATAATTTTGATCATATTCATTCCTCCCCCTGCAGCTCCTCCCATATCCACACTCACGTACCTACCCACCCCTAAGTCTCCTGCCCCAACCAATCAAATCCAATTTCTGTTCCCTAACTTCTCTTAGGAGTTGGGACTCACCTGTAGTATGATTGACCAATCAGAGATGACATTATCAAAGAATACTGACATTCCCTCTCCTACCAGCTATCAAAAGTCAATAGGTCCTCAGCTGGTGGTGGGATTATATGACAATTCCCTCTCCATGTTGGAATTTTCTCTGTTTTGAGCTTTCTCCCATCTTGTGTGCACTGCCATAATCACCATGCATTCTGAATACCCCAGCATGTCTGAAAAACAGTTTTCTTGAAATCATCCAATGCCTCTAAGTCTTACAGCCTTCCCACTTCCTCTTTTAAAGAGATCTTTGAGCCTTGTAAGGAGGAATATGTGCACATGTCACAGTTAGAGCTGAGGACTCCACAGTCTCTTTTTCTCTGCATGTTGAACAATTGCAGATCCTGTGTTAATTTCTATCTATTGAAAATAACAGCTTTTCTGGTGAAGGATGAGAGACAGACTGATCTATGGGTATACCAATAAGTTATTAAGAATCGTTTCAATATTATGTCCATTCAGCAGAATAATAGTATTAGATTTTCTTCTTCAGCTTATTACACAAGAGAACCTGTTTTTCCTCTTTCTAATCAATAATGTGACAATCAGTTTTATCTTTTCTATTTTAATAAGAAATAAATTTAGTTATAGTTTTAATTTTCTTTTTAACTTGCTGTAAAATATCTTTTCTCATTGTGAGAAGCCATCATTATTTCTAATTTTTATATTTAATGTACTCAATGGTATATATTTTTTCTATTTATTCACTAATCGCTTACAGAATTAGTAGTGCTCTATAGATAAATAGAAAAGAAAATAAACTGTAATTCTAAATTTAATTCAGTGGAAAGAATTGAGTCCTTTAACTAATGTAAACTCTAGAATAACTCTGTGGTCAATCATTAATTTGAGTAGATGCTGGTGGGTGGATTTCCTTCTACAAACATAATAAGATATAATAGGAATTTGTATTGGTAATCTGGCATCCATCAACACTGTGCCTTTTTTCACAGTTATGCTAAAGTTCAACTGTGACAGGCTCATCTCTATCTCCCTGGATAAGTAGCTGCTACCTTGAAGATCCCTGATCACTGACAAAGTCTCATTTTTATGATAAACCACTTATTTGCAGCTGATTGACCAGGGATAGTCACAGAGTCTGATGCAAACATGAGGAAGTCAGAATGTGTGCAAAGGGAAAAAGTACCTAAACACTTGGCAATTGGCACTGCTTCCAGTAAACCCTGTACTTCAATACTGTCAAATATTTGTTTCACCTTCATTTCTGCATTAAAATGTGTACTCATCTTTATGTGTACAGAAAGCCTCCAAACATTCATGCTGTCTTGGCATCAAGCTCTGGGCTTAGGGTAAGTTTAACATTCTGGTTACTTGCAGCAGCTTTTATGTGTCACAGTTGGGTGTGGTGTCCTTATCTAGAGAATAATAAATTTAAATTTAAGTCATCTGCACCTTCCTAAAACATCAATAAATGTTGCAACAGGAGCAAAATGACCAGCAGTCACTCTGAAATGGAAAGTCAGAAAGGTATACAGCTTGTCTGAGAAGCCTCAGTCCCATCTCCAGGAAGGGGTCAATGTTCTCTGTGTCCTAACATCTGATCATTCCAACTTGTTCATTTTAAAGTAAAACCTGCCCAGTGTCTTCAGAATGTTTGCTGCTCAGGGAAGACTAGAATCCTTGTCTGACCTTAGGCAACGAGTAATAACACAATCTGCCAAGTGCTGCTTCATTTGTGATTTTGTGGGCTTTCCTCAATACATCTGTGTTTCTGACACTGCAAAAAAAAAAAAAAAAAAAAAAAAAAAAAAACCCTTTGCTTTGCCTCTTCCACACATATCTGGAGAAGATATGTCCCCAGAAACAGAGATACAAGCTTATTCTCCACCCCAGGAGACATTTCTCTTTCAACTGCTGGTTGTCTATTCACCTTCTAGGAAAGTCTCATTTTAGAAGTGTTGATAACCAATACCACAGGTGTGCCCTTAGTTTTATCACTGATGTTTTTAAGTTAAAATATGTTTCAATTTTACCTTATATTGCTCTCTCTAATTTCTAGATTCTTCCTAAGCATTTTCCCATCCACTTGCAAACTAATTCTTTTTCTAGGTACCTCCCTTTCTTATTACTAAGTTTCTAAGCACCAAGATCTTCCTATATATACATCAGCCAGAACTCCTATATCCAATTGCTTCCCTTAAAGCTACAAACTCGGGAGTAAATATTCAGTCTTTGCTGCCCCAAACAACAATGTAGCTTACTTTTAAGCCTCTGTCACGACATCCCAGGGATTGTTATCTTCTAGCCTGCCATATCCATTTCTTTCATCATGAAAATTATTTCCAAGTGTAGCTACTCCCACATATATGACTTCTTTGGCCTAGAGACCCCATAGGGGTTTCTGCAACATTCAGGACTTACTAATTGAAGCTGAGAAACAAATGACCTCAATCAGTTAAACTGATTGTAGCTGAGACCCTCTAATGGTGGCCACACCCCCTTGGGTATGGCCTTAGGTGGACAGAAATGGAAAAGAGGGAAGCTTGAGCTATGGCTTTCTTTTAGTTGGTCTTTCTGGTGGGTCAGCCAATCTGGTAGGAAGGACAGAGAAACTCTTCTCCAGTCCTCTGTGTTCTTTGCATTTCTCTGTGTAAGTGTTCCCCAGTAAACACCCATTTATCATTTAATTTGGGTCTAGTGAGACCATTACACCCACACCTTCAACTTATAACATAAAGACATTTACTTTCTTCTTATGGAGACAGACCACCATTCCCCACTTTCTGTGGCCATAGTGTAGTTTAGAAGACACACGTGATTTTTCCCCACTTAGATCATGTCAAGCATCTCCCTGTCTCTGGTCTTGAACTCATATTGTAGAATGTACTGTTGTGGGAATGAGCTACATACAGCCAAAATCTGGTTATGATCTTTCACTTTTGCCAATGAAACAGAGGACAACAAAATCAAAATTCCTCTGTAAAAGAATAATACTTAACCTCTTTCATGATCTAATCACTGACTACCTTTCTAATGCTTGCCTGAACATTTATCCATTAAACCTAGGCCTGCAACACAAAAACCACTCTCTTCTATTTTTGTCTACACCTAGCAGCCTTTTTTCTTTTCTTTTGTCTATTTCTTTTTTTGTATGTCCTTTGAGACTCCATCAAACACAGAGACGGCTTCTCCCAATGGTGTTCATAACATCTCTTTCCATCAAAACCACTGAATAGTTCACATTGCTTATTATACAGTTTTTCAGCTTCTCTGACTGTATTCCACAGTGGACAATCGGTTGTTGGATGCCAATGATTGCCTTTCTTATTCACCTCATCGGCTAGAAGAAGCCATATCGTAAGGATCTGCTATCTGTTGATTCATATGGTCTGTGTTCCAGAGTATAGATTGTCCTTGGGCACTGTGCTCGACTCTGGACAGCAGCCAGAGTAGGAATTTGGGAAAGGGATTCAGGGTAAACTACTGTGTTGTACCATGGAAAGAGAAAAAAAAATATTGAATTATCTATGTACTGATAGAAAGGAAAAGACAGAGCTGAAAAAACAAGAAAAGTGCTGTTGTTTTAACCTTTCCCACACAGATAGCCACAGGAACCAGAATTTTTCAGAATTGAGTAGCTTATGACTGCTATGCTTTTCTTACACTAGAAATTGCTGGGATACTTTTAATTACAATTTGGAAAATTTTTGTTCAACAGAATGTCTTTCTGTGAGACCAGCCATTGTTTTCCTCTCTTACAGATCTGCTTTAAAAATTGAGCATTTGCTTCCCTTTCTTCTCCTTTTGGAATTCCTTAGTCTCATTAGCCATTGTTGCTGGCTCTGGGATTCTGGTCCCATCTTGTTCACAAGTCTGTTGCCAATGAGTACAGCTGATGCCATTTTCTGAGTGTGCCAAGAATCTCTTCTTTCTGGTCCCAAAAGCATGGATGAAAAGTTCTGCTTATGAAAAAAAAATTAATGTGGACAATTGTAATTTTATAAATCTATGTTCTCAAAGTCTTGACTCCAAGCTTGAAGGACCTGTTTTATCCATGAAAATCTTTGGAGGATTTTTCTCTAAATTCAGCTGTAAGTCGTGAGGAAAATTATCGATGCCCTTATTTTTCTGGTGCCATTTGTTTTACTAATGAAACTTAATTTAAATACTTTTAAAAGTTTTATTATTGAAAAGATAAAAAATAAATTAAAAGAACAAATATACCAAAATTAACCAAACACAGTCTATTGAACTCAGCGAACCTCTCTAAGGTCAGAGTGAGCATTTGGAACAGAAGTGGGGGAAGTTTACTTGTACTTCATTATTTATTTTATTTTGTGTACTTATCTATCACCCCCACAAAAAAGTTTTGTCAAAATTAGAACTAAAAATTGGCTTTTAGATTATTTCTAAAGATTATTTATTTCACATTTTGTAGCACGCTATTCATGATGACTACATAGACTTGAACACCTTGACTCAAGATAGAAACGTTATTATCTCATTATGCAACTTTTAGCATGGATGTTTTAATCTCCTGTGGAGTATGCTGATATCTATTATTTTCAGCTTTCCTCATACTGCAAAATCTTTTTAATACAATATTTTATACTACCTCCAGGGGTATGCTTTTATGATCATGATTTAAAAAAAATTACTTGTTCCTTTTTGTAATGCCAGTTCATAGCCTGGGGAGAGAGTTTATCTTGCCATATGCTCACCAAATCACTTCAGTTTCTGAGTTTCATGTTTTCAAAGTTCTACTTTGGGGGCTGTTTGCTTTGTTTTATGTATCTGGAACTAAGTATTCTAAAAAGGGAAGAGAAAAATAAACAAACAAGAAAGGCATTTTTTTTTTTTTTTTTTTTAAGAATCTGACCATTTGTTAACAATGTGTAGTAGAGTGAGCCTGTAATTCCATCAATCAGTAAGCAGAGGCAGGGAGATTGGTTATCTTTGGCTACATAATAAGTTTAAGTCTAGTCTAACTACATGAAACCCTGTCTCAAAAAAAGGTGTGTGTGGGGGTAGGTGTAGACATGTCCCTCATGCACAGCTCACTTTGCTGGCACCAAGCCTTATTTCTGAGTTTTCTTTTTTGAATTTTGTTTTATCTTTTTGACAGACTAAGAGATAGGTAGAAATGTAAAATCAGGAGGACTTGAAAGTCAGCTGAAACCTTGGCATACAACAGCAATATGACATTGCAACCACTAACCCTCCAGGCTAAGATGTTTCTAGAATAAGGGGAGAAACTCTTCACTTTACAGGATTGTTGCAAGGTGTGGGGATTAAGGTGACTCCTGTGTACACTTGTAACTGTCTGATTATTATGATTATAATTGCTACTGAATAGATAACAAAGGATGTTCTCCTTAGCCTTTCATAATTTTACTTTACAGGTCCCTTGGGGCTTTTTTGCCTTTTGAATAGATTATTATTTTTAAAAAGTCCACACACAGAAGAAATAAGATTCTGAATTATTTTGCCTTCCAACCAAGGTTGTGGATATTATTGACACGAATATGCCAATAACACTCATTTCTGTAACAGAATACGAAGAGAAGTCTCTTTCTAATTGAGCATATAGGGTACTTGACTTGAACAGATAGAATCTGAGTGATCTAGCACCCTGGAGAAGAGAGGAGAGGACCCACAGTTGCTCACTGTGCTTAAGTATTGGGTCAGCAAGAGTTTGGGAGAATATGAATCAAAGCACAGCAGATGCTGGTGACCCTGACAACTTATCCTGGTGCAAGAGGTAAACAGTGATGGCGTAAAATCAGAGTGTGTTCAGACGGGTATAAATGAGATGCAAGTCAACCCGACAAATGTGTGCACATGCCTTCTAATTAATGCCTCAGAAGAGTGATTTTTAATGAACAATCAAAAATCCAATAGAGTGAACTCCTGATTAACTGTAAATACAGATCATAA
The DNA here is from genome assembly GCF_943737965.1 of Phodopus roborovskii. Taxonomy (NCBI): domain Eukaryota; kingdom Metazoa; phylum Chordata; class Mammalia; order Rodentia; family Cricetidae; genus Phodopus; species Phodopus roborovskii. Next base: position 7,785,414 of record NW_026125278.1, read on the forward strand.
AATATGGGGATGATACCTTAAAAAATAAACAGCTATAAAAGATTGTGTATGTAGCTGAAGAGCCAACAGTGTCTCACAAGGCAGCTCACACATTCTGAGATTCAGGCTCAACTCCAGCATTGGAGCCACTATTTGCCAAAGTATTAGTGACTCAAATTTCATGTGTGGATGAGTAAATGGCCTTGGGTTATTATGCATCAAATTTGGATTTTGGTTTTATCTTTCTCTTACTCCTTAGTCTTACTAGTAGATGGGTTCATGTGTTTGTAGTTGGCATTTCCACAGTGAAATAAAGCCCCAATTTCAAGAAAATTGACTCTAATTTACAAAAAGGAATTTCTTAGACCTTGCAAACTTTAAAAACCATGGGTAGAAGTCAGAACTTTGGCTCTAACCTTGTATTTAAGTTATGTGAGGTGACTTGAAAAAGTTATTCAGCTATATGAACACTTATGCTGCCAGGCTGGGCTCAATACCTTTCACATTAGCCCTTGATTCATCTAAAGACTCCATGGCATGTAGGGATGGCCTCATTGTCAAATAAAGAAATTAGAGGAAGAGACGATGGAACAACTTGTTCATATTTCTTGCCCATTAAGAAAAAGACACATGGAGAGAGTCCATACTTCTCTACTGAGGCCACCCCTTAATATTTACAACACCCTGGAATCAGAGCTAAAATGCCTCATAAGTCAGTATGATGGCATACACCTGTAATCTCAGTGCTAGGAGAGACAAAGGCAAGAAGAACAGGATTTTAAGGCCATCTCTAGTTACTTGGGAAGGGCAATAGTAACCTGGATTCACAAAATACTGTCTCAGAAAAACCCAATCAAACAGCAACACTTGGCATTGCATAGTTAGGAGAGAGTCTTGTCTTCAGAGAAATGGATTGCTAATGAGGAATACTGAATAGTAGTAAAGGTTGATGTTCTGTCAATGAGCATTCAAGAGAACAGTAAGAAAAGACAAGGCAGAGGATGAAAAGATGACTCAGTAGTTAAAAGCACTTGCTACTACTTTTCCAGAGGACCCTGGCTTAGTTTCTAGTAATTATGTCTGGTGACTTACAACCATCTCCAAGTGCAATTCCAGAGTTTCCAATGTTTCTGGCTTCTAAAGACAACTGTACTCATGTGCTTGTATATGTAGACATATACACCTATACATAATTAAATAATTGAAATAAATCTTCAAGAAAAGAAAGTGCTCAAGCAATAGTGAAAAGGCTACCTTAAATGCCCTTCCCTGATAGAGATTGATGACTACTTTATATGCCATCCTAGAGCCTTCATACAGTAGATAATGGAAGCAGAAACAGACACTAACAGCTAAAAACTGAGCTGAACTCCTGGAATCCAGTTATAGAGAGGAAGGAGTGATGAGTAAATGAGTTAAGACCAGGCTGGAGAAACCCACAGAATCAGCTGACCTGAAAACGGGGGAGCTCATGGACCCTAGACTGATAGCTGGGAAACCAGCATAGGACCAACCCAGACCCCCTGAATGTGGGTGTTAGTTAGGGGGACTGGGCAGTCTATGGAGCCTCTGGTAGTGGATCATTATTTATCCCTAGTGTGTGAATAGATGTTGGGAGCCCATCCCAATAGAGGGATACTCTCTCAGCCTAAACACATGGGAGAGGGTCTAGGCCTGCTCCAAATGATATGACAGATTTTGAACTTCCCCCATGGGAGACCTCACCTTCACTAGGGAGCAGAAAGGGGATGGCTTAGGGGGTTGTGGAGGCCAGAGGAAGAGGAGAGGGAGAAGGAGCTGGGATTGACATGTAAAAAATGATTGTTTCTGATTTAAATTTTAAAAAAAGGAAAAAAAGGAGAGAGACAGTTGTGTGGCTTGGTTTGTTTATGGAACCCCTTGCAATGGGACCAGGATTTTTCCCTGGTGCATGAACTGGATTTCTTTTTCTTTCTTTTTTTTTTTTTTTTTTTTTTTTTTTTTGATCCCATTCAAATTGGTGGGATGTGTTGGTCAGACTTAATGTTAAGAGGGAGGAGCCTGGTCCTGCCTCAACTCTATATGCCAGACTTAGTTGACTCCTCATGGAGTCAACTTCTCTCTGAGGAGTAGATGCATATTGAGAGAGGAGATGGGGAGAGCAGGAGGAAGGGAGAGAAGGGGAACTATGATTGTTATGTAAAATGAATAAAAAATACAAAATAAAAATTCATAAAAAGAAAATAAAATGCATGGGGTAAATAGAAGAAGGAGAAGGAGGAGAAGGAGAAAGAAGAAACTGGGGAAGTTTCTTCTGGGGAAGACACTGATGAGCAGAAGCTAGACAGTTCAACCAACATGTGGCAAAGGAACATGAAAAGTGAGACGAGCCTGAACATCACTGAAGGTGGAGATTACCTCATACTCCAGGATATATCTTTCTTTTCTAGCTTTGATTGCAGGGAAAGTGGTGCTGTATTTGAGTGTCCTATTAAAAAACAAGATTTGGGGAACAAAGATGCTGAAATGGATTTAGGAATGAATTAGAAGCTGATTTGGAGAATCCCTTTTGCAAAGAGGTTGAAACAAATAGAGAGGAGAATTTAATTAATTGCTGGGGCAAAGTGGAACTATGGAGATGATATTGTCCTTACTCTGTAAGTGTTGATGGACTTCAAGGAGATTGGAGTAAGACAATAGCAGGTTAACAAGTAGCAAGATGTGGTGTTGAGGAAAGTGGCTGGCAGAGCTGAAGAGACCATGAAACCAGCCCACAGTCTACTTTATGTGTATTCAAATTCTACCATTCTGAAATGAAACCCTCAGATAGTTAATAACTTAACTGATCTATGTATCAGGGTTTCAACTTACCTCCACACATGCACAATAGGCTCTCTAGGCTAGAGGTCTCGGAAGGTTGGATACATGTAGTTTGGTGACAAATAGCACACCATTGAGAATCATAAGCAGCTTTCTGATGAATTTCCTAACCTTTACAAGTTCAGAATCATTACGTTACAGCATTCCTGAAATAGACATTTGTTGAAATACTTCACATTTCAGAAAGGCCTGACTGTTTCATTATCATTCTAGTCAGAAAACCCATTGTATGTAACTTTTAAATTTCATGTCTGGAAAAACCAGATTTCATACACAAATCCACAGAGTGTATGACTCTGGTCTGCTCTTTTGTTTAAGAAAATAGCAAACATGGACCCCAGTCTGATAGCTGGGAAACCAGCATAGGACTGACCCAGACTCCTTGTATGTGGTGCTAGTTGGGAGGACTGAGCAGTCTATGGGTCCTCTGGTAGTAGATCAGTATTTATCCCTGGTGTACAAATGGACTTTGGGAGCCCATTCCACATAGAGGGATACTCCCTCAGCCTAGACACATGAGGGAGGGCCTAGGCCCTGCTCTAAATGATATGACAGACTTTGAAGACACCCCATGGAAGGCCCCTATTGCGGTAAATAAGGATCAGGATAAACAAATAGGCCGAATAGATGTTTATTCAGGGAGAAATAACTTACAACCTAGACAGATGAACACCAGGAAATTCAACCCGATCCTCTCCTGTCCGAGTCACGCCAGAAAGAGAGCGCCTTCCTGGCCCCCTCCGACCTCCTTCCTCAGGTCACCTCCGCCCATCGCTCCACCCCCCAATGGGCGTGGTCAGTGCTACAGAAGGACTATGTCACTACAATTATGCCCTCACCCTAGGACTAGATATGTAGGTCATTTTGTTCTCGATTTTCCTTTTCTTAGAGCACACTTGTTATTCACTGTTTTGTATATAGTTTTGTATTAAGCCTAAATCTTTTCTTTAGACTAAAAGGGAAATTGTAGTGAGATAGTCCTTCTGTAGCACTGACCACGCCCATTGGGGGGTGGAGCGATGGGCGGAGGTGACCTGAGGAAGGAGGTCGGAGGGGGCCAGGAAGGCGCTCTCTTTCTGGCGTGACTCGGACAGGAGAGGATCGGGTTGAATTTCCTGGTGTTCATCTGTCTAGGTTGTAAGTTATTTCTCCCTGAATAAACATCTATTCGGCCTATTTGTTTATCCTGATCCTTATTTACCGCAATAGGCCCCACCCTCCCTGGGGAGCAGAAAAGGGATGGGATGGGGGTTGATGGGGGAATCAGGGGAGGAAGGAAGGGTGCAGGAACTGGGATTGATATGCACAACAAGCTTGTTTCTAATTTAAATAATATATAATATATATAAAAGAAAAAAACAATAGCAACAAAAATAAAGACCTTTGTCTTCCTTTTTATGGAGTTTATCTAGAGGTCCACATTTCTGCCTCAGGAAAGGTGAGGAGGGTAATTTTTGTTTTTGTTTTGTTTGTTTGTTTTATTCGACTTGGATACGTTGACTAAAACACACCTACTAGGTGTAAACCATGCTTAAAATAGAAACTTATACACAGTCAAGGAAATGTTCACTGTTCATCATAATAGTAAGAAATAAACACAATAACCAAAGACACAGAGGTCTCTAAACACTGTGGAAGGGAAAACACCAACCTGAGCAGAGAAATTGACTCAATGTCCTTATATCAATGCTCTCTCATAAACCCTGTCCTTGTGACTGGAGAAATCCCCCAACCTCTTGTTGCTTTCCCTTTGCTGGTTAACCTCCCTTCCTCCATTAGTTTCTATCTTGGACCTGTTTAGAGAAATTGAGTATCAATACATCATGAAGAGTGAATTATTAGATTTGCTTATACAATATGGTCTAGTGAATTCAACACTGACCGTATGCAAGCTGGATAGATTTAGAATCCAGAGATACTTCCAGGCTATATGCCTCAGCAGTTACAATGTGGCTCTAAAAGCCTACAGTATTCCTTAAGGCTGTTGGTCTTTAGTCCCTTTTGGAAGGCCGAGAAAGCTGTGGTCCAATCCCTGCGGCAGCGGCAACTCCACTGTGATAAATACAGTCATTAGCAAGAACCCAAATATAAGAAAACCAGTCACACTGACTTTGCCTAGGCTATCTTTATATGTGGCTGCTGCCAGAGGCTGCTTCTTATGTTGAGAGGGAATCTTTCTCCTTAGTTAATCATGAATGGAATGCCCTCATGGACCAGACTACAGGACTGTCCCCTGGTTGACTACAGAGTCCATTAAAAAACCAATTGCGATTAAACATCACCACGTCCTAATTACACTAACTCCTTATTTAGAGCTGACCAAGGCTGGATTAGGATGTAGACTTGCAGAGTCCCTTCTCACACACAACATAAAAGCCAATTGTATATTAGTATCGAATATATTATCTGAAGTAGAATATTTCAATTATTTGAGGGGTAGTCCTGTTCAGCTGTATTATACACATGCTGTGTGCATTTTATTACTAGTCTTTTCTAGATTACTTCTTAATAAAGATGATGTTGTACATGATTTTTTCCAGCACAGCACATGTTCTAAAACACTATTAACATTTTAAACTATTTTTAGAATTAACACAGACCCTGTTTTGTTCAGATCTTCAAGCATGGTCAGGATCTGCACAAGGAGAAGTGGAAGAATAAGGACACTATGATGAGAAGAACATGTATAAAAACACAGGATAAATTTGAGGAATGGAGAAAGGTTAGTGTCCTCCTCTAGATTTGACTTTCAAATTTGATCAGAATTATATATTATTTACCCACTTGTTAGACTGCAAAACCCTTTATATACATAATATACATATATATTTATTATCATTGTAATAATGTGTATATACATGTATGTACAAATGTACACATTTATTTACATACCTATGTCTGTATAGAATGATAGAGACATATATACATAGAAATGTATCAAATAGATAAATATACACACACACATATAGACATGCATACATGCATACATGCATAAGGGCAATTCAGCAAACTTTTTATTCAGGATAGAATAGGGTACATTAAATTATATTTCTAAGTTACTCTGTATCACACATCTTGCAAACAGATGGAATTTCTCAACTCCTAGTGCTTCACAATTGTGATCCCTTTCCTACTCTACAAATGATCATTCAAGATAATTTATAGATAGACGGTACTGATACAGATGTAGATTAGATATAGATAGATGGTATAGATTAGATTTAGATATGTACCCAAAGATTTTCTCAGGTATAAGTCGGGAGTACAACAAGGAAAAGTTTCTGGAAGCAGACACATCTAGAAGACAAGAAGAACTGGTGGAGACAGAAAGGAAGGGTGGTTAGGATTAGCAGAAGCGCCAATGAGGAGCAAACTGAGGTGAAGAGTTCCAGCTTTAAAAAACAAAAATGTCAAGTGTCATCATATGACTCTGGAGGTAAGAAGTAGAAAGGTACTGAACTTGTCATTTGTTACTCACTGGCAAAGACAATCACAGCATAAGATGGACAAGTAGGGACTCTGGAAAGGGGCACCAGAAGGAAGCAGACCAGATGGGCCCCTGGGAGGTTTTCTCTGTAGATGTCAGGATAGTGAATGAGAAGAATTTGGGGCATGTTGGGAGGGATCCTAAGCTTTGTATATTTAGGAGCACATACTGTGTATGTGTTGTGAGACATGTAACTTTGGACATGCCAAGGGCTCACTCTGTCAACAATGTCTTTGTTCCCTGTCCTTTATGAGTAAAAAATGAGAAACATTCTCTTATTTACCTCTACTCATCCTACTAAAATATTTTGACCTTAAATTTGTATCAATAAATGAAAAACCATTCCAAAGAAAAGTATTCAGTTTTATGCCATTATTCCCTTATTACCTTTAAAAAGAGATTTGTTGTGTTCATTAACTATTTATAACCAATCCCATTTAAATGAAAACAAACACTTATAGACAGTATTTAGTAATTTGGGCATTGTTCTTTCTGCTTACTGCTGGTAGGGGGTGCTGTCTTGGGGATCTTAAGAAGTCACAGAAATCCTGGCTGTAGTGGTCTGCAAGGCTGCCTTGTCCCAGCTGTTTTGAATGTTGGATCACATGGGACACTGCTTCAGGGGGTCTTGCTTCATCAAACCATGTTTGTCTTGAAAGAATCCATAGCTTTTCATTTTTCAGTGGAAACAAAAATAGAAATTCTTTTCCCCAGTAACCTGTCTTCAGACTTAAACTTTGAAATCAAAACATTTTAAAAATACATAAAATTAATTCAGCAGCATTGGTAACCAAGTGTATTTTAGTAGTTATTCCTTCCTTATTAATTGAGCAATTCAAAGACAACACAATAGCATACTGTATCTAGACTCTCTGTGTATTTCCCATCTTTAGGTGGCTTTTTTATTACTCTATTTCTTTTACTTCTATTTTTTCATTTATTGAGACAGGGTTTCTCTGTGTAACTTTGGCTGTCCTAGAATTCACTCTGTACAGCAAGTTCACTTTGAAATCACAGAGATTTGCTTGCCTCTGCCTCCTGAGTGCTGGAAATAAAGATGTGTGCCACCACACTCAGTTACTTTCTTTCTTTCTATATTTTAAAACCACTTTATCCTGTTTCTTTTTCTCTCCCAACCCCATGCATATTTTAAAACACACTGTAAACCTTTGGAGGGTTTCCTTTATCTGAATCTGTCTTTATTGTAAATATTTATTTATTTAATTTATTTATTTTACAGCCACAAGTCTTTTATCTGCTGAACAGCATTGCTAAAATGAAAGCCATGGCTGTTTTAGCCACTATCTATCCAAGATGTCAGGAGTACGTTTACCACCAGAACTGAGAGCTGTGCTCACCACCTTGGTCTACACTGCCATAAAGCAGCATGCTGCCTGGCATAGAGATGTGGTCACTGTCATTGCCAGCTGCTCATACGCACCATTCAGTTGTTAGTTAGGCCTCTTAAAAGTGCCCTTTTTTTGTTTTTTGTTTTTTTGTTTTTTTTTTTTTTGTTGTTGTTGTTGTTTTGTTTTTTGCCGCTTATCCTGAGTCAGGAAGACTCCCTTAAAGGAGCTGTATGAGTCTCTGCTTGTTTCTAGCAAAAAGAGCCCAACTTAGAATAATGCTGCTACCAAGAAGGCTTGCTTGTCTCTGTTCTTTTGTTTCTAAAATCCCTTTTTAAGATTTTGCCAAGTTTTAAGTGGAAGTTCTTAGTATCTACATTGCAGGCACCATTTTGTTACGAGCAGTTTCCCACCAGCTGTTGGCCAATGACTAGAGCTTCTTAGTGGCTAGCTCTGTCTTTAATATTAACCCATTTCTATCAATGTAAGTATTTCCACATGATCATATCTTACCAGAGAAAGGGTCCACACCTCTTCTTTCAAGTCCCTACATCTTGACTCCTCTCTACTACATTTCCCAGAATCCTCCTTGTCTCCTAGTCTTGCCTGTGTTTCTTGCCTTCCTATTTGCCAACATTGCTTTATTCATTAATCAGTTTACAGAGTGATATCTCCCATCAGAACATGCATGGTTAAGGAGAGAGGCTGTCTTTACTTCAGTTCAAATGATGCCAGAACGTAACTAGCATCTGAGTTCTAGCTATCAGTGTCTTGTCTATCAAGTCAGCTTGTCCAGAATGGGCCAAGCATCCACCCAGCTCAATGGTTAGGAGCTGGCAGGTCAGTGCCACAATTCATTCCATCTGCAGGAAGGGCAGCCTGGTCTTAGCAAAGTTCCCCAAGGATCATTCTACAGTGGGAGTGCCTAAAATCTATTCTATTTGCTTGACAGTGATATGGAAGTAGCTCTGACCGTAACTCAATCAAGACTGCTTTAAGCAGAAAAGCTAGGATGAGTATTTTTATCTCTCTGAATCTAACAGCAATTTACATCCTTAAGTCACTGGACCAGGCACACATCCTTCTCGCCTGCCTCATGGAAGAGTAAAGTAAGTTCTGGTTAGCAGTTTAAAATGAAACCATGATGGAGAACCAGGAAGGAAAGAGGCAACAAAAACCCTCAGAACAACTTAAAACAGAGACCAATGAATTTCCAAAGAGGGAGGAGACTCTTGATAGGGAAGACACACAAGGATTCCTTGGAGGGCCTTGTGTTACAGGGATTAAGGTAAATATTTAGGATAAAAAGAAGAATCGGCAAGGGCAGGGCAGGGAGGGATTGCTGTGAGCGGAGCTGGTTTGTTAGTATAATGAAACTGTGCTGGACTGCTTTCCAGAACTTGTTTCCAATTCCATGAAGACATCTCCCCTTCAGAAGGAAGGATGTAGATTATTAGACTCTTGGCAGGGGGTACAGAAAAATCTATGCTGCTTCAGGTCCAGCCCAGCAGTGGAGGATTAAGGTGTGATTGAGTGGATTGCATTCACAAAACCCACACTCTAAGATTCCCCTAGGACCTACCCAGGACTTCAAATAGGCAGTATCCCTAGGAGAATACCCAGGACTGAGTTCATTTCTTCCCGGTTTTTTCTTAAGTCACTTCTTGTGTGGTGACATGTAGGAACCCTCAACTAAGCAGCTTGTGCCGTTGGAAGATAAAGTCTGTGAACAGTACTTGGAGATGGACAATCTATAGGCTTTGGTTTTTTCACCTTAAAACAACAGTAGGCATAGTTCTTTCATTTGCAGCCCATCTCTCCTGCTTGACTCAGTTTGCCTGGAACAGTTTGACACTTGCTGTGTCACAGAGTTTTCCTTAGAGTCAGTATGATGCTCACTCTTAATCCAGGGGGAATATCTGTTTCCATATCCTGCAATTTCCAAATACTTCTTTGTAATAATAATAATAATAATAATAATAATAATAATAATAATAATAGACCCTAGATCATGGTTTCTTACATAACCAATTAGAAATATTCTAGGATGTATCTGAAATGTTACTTATTTCCATACTTGCTTTAGGCATATCCTGTACACATCTGTGCTATCATAGACATGTACATCAGATATATGAACCTGTGGGGAGCAGTTCAGAACAACACGTAGCACATGATGTCCTCAAAATCTATCCCTGTTTCCTGCAAATGACAGATTCTGTTCATCTCTTTAAGTGAATCATGCTCTATTGTGAATCCCAGCCATGCATCCATGTACTCCTGCTGACAGACAGGTTGATGTAATAGTGCCTCGGACAACACTGGTACTGGACCCTTGCTCACATGCTCACTTCAGTTCCTATGGATATATACCTAGGGTCAGGGCAGCTAAATCATATATGTGATATATCTCTCTGTGTGTATGTGTGTGTTTGTGGATGTATTTCCCCCAAGTCCTTTTGTGAAATTCCCATATTGCTTTCTGTAATGGGCACACTATATTTCCCCAACAATTTATACATTTCCCATTTTTCCGAATGTCAGTTTATGTCATGTAGGGATGAGTTTTTGAAATTAGTTCTAACTGGGGTGATACGGAATCTCATTATTCTTTTGTTTTGCATTTCTGTTAGTGAATGTTGGTGATCACATTTTGTAGATTTATTGGGGGTTTTATTTCCTTTCAAGATAAGTGTATATTTAAATCATTTACCTGATCTAGGTGTAATGACACACATCTATAACACAAGTGCATAGAAAGCCACGGCTTGCAGATCATTAATGAAAGAAGAGGCTAGCCTGTGCTACATAGAAACTTAAAGTCTGGGCTATGTAGAAGATACTATCTATGAATAAGTAAATAAATCCCAGATGACACACATACACACACACTCTCTCCTTCTCTCTCTCTCTCTCTCTCTCTCTCTCTCTCTCTCTCTCTCTCTCTCTCTCTCTCTCTCTAACACTGACACATATACCCCTTAGATGAATAGCTGGAAAGTTTTCCTCTTATTTTCAAGATTGTCTTGCCACTGCCTATCAGGCTGTTTCCCTTGCTGTACTGAAGCTTGCTAAATCTTATCATTCTCATTCCCTGTGTATTTAGAGCTCATGGACAGAAAATATCCCTGCCTCTACCAACGTGTTAAGATAGTCCCTCTTCATTTTGTTTCCATTGGTGTCATTGTTTCAAATCTCCCATTTTAGGTCTTGATCCATTTTGAGGTTTTTATTTTTCTTCCCCAGAAGGCCATAGGGAAGTGTCCAGTTTCAGTCTGCTGATGAAGGGTATCCAGTTATTCACACACTACATGTTGGCTCATCTGTCCTTTCTCTAACCTATGCTTATGTCACCTTCACTTACAGTCATTTAGCTCCTGATGTATGTGGGTATATCTCCAGGTTCCTGGTCCTATTTGCCTGACTATATTTGTGCCATCAGTTTTGACTGTTGTGGTTCTATAGTAGATCTCAAAATTGCTTGTCATGAGAGCTGCAGCTTTGGCTTTTGCTGGGTTACTTTGGTTATTCTGTATCATGTGTGTTTCAGATGAATCTGAACTTTGCCCTTTCTCGTTCTCTGTAAAATGCCACTGCCAGTTTGATGTGGCTCTGAATAGCATAAGACACATTACCAAGATGAGTTTTCCAGTCCTTGTCCATGAGAGTCTTTCTGGTGTTCTGTAATTTCATCAGTTTTTATCAGCACTATATACTTTCCCATGCAGAAAAATTCCAGTTTCTTAATTCATTTATTGCTAGTTGGGTTTTTATTGTTTGTTTCCCTGCATTTTTTGTGCATGAGGTTGTTTTCATTGTTTTGTGTTCAATAGATTCACTCTTGGTGTATATATGCTATCTGTTTTTGTATACTAATATTTCACTGAATTCATCTCTCTATTCCAATAGGAATTTGGTGGTATTTTTAATCTATAAAAGTCACACTTGCAATTTGGGGCCAAATATATGTCTTATGTCTTTCCTTTTTGTTTTTTGGTTTTTCTTTCTTTCTTTCCCATTGCCTCACTGTTATATTTTAAATTTCTAGGCCTGTACAGGACAACAGTGATGAGCTCGGACACCTTTTCTTCTTGCTCATCTTAGAGAGCTGCTTTAGTTCTTCCCCATCCAGGAAGACCTCAGTGATAGCCTGTCATTTACAGTCCCATCAGTAGTGTCCATATACACGCATCTTTCTGGAGGCATTTATCATGGAAGATGTGAAGTTTTATCAATTGCTTTTTATGCACCTATTGACATGAGCCTTGATTTTATCTTTCACTCTCATTTGGTGATATGTTGTATTTGTCAGTGTCTATTGAGCCATCTTTACGTATCTGAAATAAATTAATTTGATAATATCTTATGCTGATTTTAATTTTGCAGTATTTTACTACAAGGGATTTTGCATCTATGTAAATATTTACCTGTATCCATAGGAATATTTGCTGTTATTATTTTGTGTTTCTACATGTAGGTAGCAGGTAATCGTGGCCTGATGGAACAGTTTTTGAAGAATTCCCTCTCTTTTAGTTCAAGTAATTTAAGATACACTTGTATAGATTAGTCTTTAAAATATTTGAAATCCAACAGTGAAGGCATTGGAGGATGCTTTGGGGGGGGTGGGAACACCTTCTCCTTCTCCTTTTGGATTTTTTGAGACAGGGTTTCTCTGTATTGCTTTGGAGCCTGCCCTGGAACTAGCTCTGTAGACCAGGCTGGCCTCAAACTCGAAGATATCCATCTGCCTCTGCCTGCCGAGTGCTTTTTAATAAACATCATCAGAGTTTACTGTCTCTGGGTCCCAATTTCAAATTCTTGCCAATCAAATATGATTGGCCAAACGTCCACATAGCTCTGTGCAAGTTGATGAGCTGAGGCCAGTGAGGCAAGAGAAGAATCCTGAGATCCTCTGAGGGAGGACAATGTGACCTGAGTGGATCTAACTAAGGGCTATATCTTCCTAAATAAGAATTTAATTATGGCAGTTAGACAAAAAGAGGAATACAAACTCTATCCCAGTATTTTCAATCTACTCCTTGCATATATTCATTTCAATCTATAAGGCCACCTTACAAAAAAAATCATTCCTAAAAATTGAAGAAAATATATCCACCAGTGATAAACTGCGCTTGTTGAAATATTAGTTGGATAAGAAAGTTATTGGAAGCTGGATGGTGGTGACACAGGCATTTAATCCCAGCACTTGGGAGGCAGATGCAGGTGGATCTCAATGAGTTAGAGGCCAGCCTGGTCTACCAAGTGAGTTCCAGGACAGCCAGGACTGTTACACAGAGAAACCATGTCTCGAAAAACCAAAATAAAAAACCATAATAAAAAAATTTCTAAAACCACAGAAAGTAATTGGACAGTCCATCCAATGTGTTTTAGTGTTTCATTTTACATGTAAGTTTGGGATCTTCCTTAGAAACCTCATCAAATCATAAAAAGCAAAGGTCAGTCATCAATAAAGGGGTTAAAATTGTGCAAGTCAGTGGCAAATTAAAATTCTACACAGGAAAAGTAATTAAGTTTAACTTTTCAAAAAGCTATTGGTTGCTTTTTCACTTGTGCCCTGAAAGGCTGGCTCGTTTGTATGGGGCTTGGCCTATATTGTGTGAAAAAATGACTGCAGTAGCAGAGATTTTAATCAAAATCTTTGTGTGTGTGTGTGTGTGTGTGTGTTGTGTGCGCGCGCGCGCGTGCGCGCACGCGCGCGTATGCGTGCACCTGTGTGTGTGAGTGTGTGTGTGCATGCATGGTTTTGTGTGTGTGTGTGTGTGTGTGTGTGTGTGCCTAATTCACAAAACAACTTCTCTCTTTTCTCAGGAGTTACAAAAGGTAACGCCTTGCCTTTGCCGGATTAAAACCAAAAGGTCCTTAAGGCTAAAGACTACCCTTTGAATTTGCTTGGATGGAGGAAACGACATTTCTTTTCTCTCCCTTAAAGGAGGTTTGGGGTCATGACATGCAACTGACAACGGAAGGAGGAGTAAATATTGGTAATATCCCTGGCGGGTGAATGGGCTTCTAATTTTTTATTACTATTCAGGAAGTGTCACTCAAACGAGATTCTTTTATTGCAGCAGTGCTGTGGATCTCTGTCATAAATTTTGTTTGTACAATTTCCCCTCTCACATTGTCAAGTGTCTGGTGGTTTTATTAGTGGCTTGCCTGTAATTAGATTCCAGGTACTGACGCACACTCATCTTTCCAGGCAGGAAATCACAAAGACTATCACTTGTCTTCTGCTATTCCAGTGAATTCGGTTAGGGATATATGATCCGTTCCTAGTAATTTCATTTGTGGGTTGCACAAAGCCCATGACAATGGATGCTGTCCTCACCACAACTCCCTCACGCTTTGGATCTCTTCCACCTGCACATGTGTATTTTTAAGTGACAAGCTCTTCCTCATATTTTATGAACTCCACAAATTAAAATCAGAGTAACTAATAAAAAAAACTTCAGTGCTGTGCGTGTGTGTGTGTGCGTGTGTGTTATTGGGTTTTCAACATTGCTAACGATCTCAAAAGGTCCCTTACACCTTACATGATATCTGATGATGAATTACATTTTTTTTAAAAATGCATCTTTCCTAAGGGCAAAATCCCCAGAATTGCTTACTGTTGTCTTTCTTCTGATAACTATAGGTTGATAGCACTTTACTCATTTTGTAGTTCTCATTTGACTGGCCAAGTAGACACTCTATAGAGTGCAATTCCTGATACCTGTGCTTACCTTATATCTCAGATCCCAGTGATACTGACATGGTTTGAAAATTCTGTCAGTGAATCTGATATCCTCATATTAATGAGCACCAGCTCCCAAGACTTACTATAACAGAAACTATGAGCCTGTGTTACTTGGTTTTTAGGGATACAAGTACAAGAAGAGTCCATTGTCATCATGATAACTTACCGTATTAGGAGATGACTTTTTCACTTGTGTTAAAACCCTGGTGGTCCTCTTTCTTCTTCTGTCTGTCCCGAGGCTCACAATTCATGACACATACATACTTCAGAACAAATTAAGGGGAAAAGATGCTCAGATATTAATGGAAATCTCCCATTTTCTTTTGATTAATTAAAAGGGATTTTAGGAGAAAACTAATAATAGTCCACAGGGAAGAAAAGGCCATTAAAGTCATGGAATATATATTAGCAATTACACCACCATATTTACTGCCTGTTTTTCTGCTGAAAATGGGAATGCATAAAACATATAAATTGTCATAAAATAATAAATATACACAAAAATTCATGAAAGCCTGAAACATGTTGCTATTTTTCACGTATTTTTTAAATACACAAGATGCACTTACAAATAATATTAAATACGTGAATTAGCATTACACTCAAATGCAGCCCTAATTACATCCTCTTCATTTTTTTTTCTTTCAAACAACTTTTAATTCTCTACCACAGAGAAACATAGACTAGAAATGAGGGCAAATGATGAACCAGAAAAAAATTCCAGGTACTTATTATCTTATACAAAAACCAAGAGTGATTTTTGCAGATCAGCATATGAACTTTGAACTGCAACAGATATCAGTAGAGCAGTTTTTGTCTAAACTTACTTTATGTGCTCACTACTCCAAAGGGGGAAAAACACCAAACAAACAAACAACAAACAAAATAACCAGAATAGCCTAAAGAATCTGAGGTATTCTATTATTTCTGTGGAAAAGGATTACAATTAAAGCAGATTTATTTCTTTTGAAATTTTCAAGGTTTCCAATAAAAATCATAAAATAAAACTAGTGTTACAAGTGTGAATACTTAAGTGGACTTCATTAAAATCAGTGTTCAACAACTCAAAATTTTAAAGTTTAAGTATCTTCTCCTAAAATAAGACCTGCTTCAAAAAGAACACATCATTATATACAAGATATCAGTGAACAAGTTTAGTGCAGGGCCCAGCTTTTGGCTCTAGAAATTAAAGGTGCACCATTCCAGAAAAACGAGGAGTGCTTGGTATGATATGGAATGCTTGATCTTCAATGTCAATGTCCCAGAAGTTGTAAATCGAGCCAAATTCTTACTCCTTTCGTTTTCTTCTCCACGCACTAGGATTAAACATCATCTGCAACATAAGGTAACTCAAGGGATCAGAGGATCAGATGGGCAACCCCAGCACATGCTGAGTCCTCAACAGCTAGTCTCCACTAAATACAGTAAAGATGCATTGTGGGATGTGAGAGAAACTTGACAAAGTCCACATCTGTTTCTCCCAACATCAAACCTTTATATTTTGGTAAAAAATATAAATAATGCTTCAGAAAATAAGAATCATGAGAATTCACTGGGAAGTGACCAAGTATGCATCAATATTTACTAAGGAATTGGGAGGAAGAGCAAAGGAAAAAAATTCAGAGAGAAGTATCTGAATGTTTGAAGAATGATTCATAGGAAGATAACTAATCCAGGTCCATACATAAAATAGAAAAATTTAAGATTAAAAGAAGCCAATAGCAGTTGAAGAAACAGCTAGATTTTAATAAACATCATATAGACTATGAGTAACATTTTAATTGAACAAAACATGAAAAAAAGTCATAGTTGAAATGCTTTGTAATAAAGTAATAAAAATGAAGCTTTCCATCCATGAGCATTACCTGACATATATTGTGTTTTTACATCTATATATCTCAAGTAGGAACCTTGTTCTCTATATTTATTATGATAAAAGAGTACTTTTTATTCAAGTAAATCAGATACTCTTGATCAGGGAACAGCTTCTATGGTCTCAGCTATGGATCTAGACTCCTTTGCTGTAACTTCAGCCTCCTCTGAACATGCGGTTCACTCTGCAAAGCAGGAGAAAAAAAGAAATACAAGAAATGTTTGTAGAAGGTTGTTATTGTTCTAGTCCTGAAGATGTTTTCATAATTTTTCTCTGAATTTAATTGCTTAGAATTCAATAAAATGGACTTGAAGTAGAGGCTAAGACAATGGGAAATATTTTGTGAATTTAACGATCTATGGGATTCTGTCATATCGTCAGAGATGTGTGTCTGTCTAAGCTACAACTTAGAGAACTCAGTTTTTTATGAATAACCTACAAACAAGAAAAGATAAGAACTGATGGTTCTGTTATTAATTATGGTGCCTTTTATGTTGATAATTAACTTGTCAACCTCATAATAAAACACTAGTTTTCATTTTTTATTCAAGCAGGCACAAGTCAAGATGAGTGAATTTTGGGGGATTATAAATTACCTAAATTTTAAGAAAAATATTGAATTGGGTCTGACTGAACATATTGATACAATTATGTCAATACTTGGATACTTTATATTCAGCCTTTTTAAAATGATCATATTCCCTATGTGAATGCTAAATTTATTACCAAAAGAATTCTTGTGGATAAATCCCAAAGATAAGTTATTATGAGATATTTATGTGTAAAATAATATAAATTTTAAGTGCATTAAATAACAGAAATCATTTTAATATAAAAATATAACCAAAAATATTACATGAGCATGGAAATCATTTTAATATAAAAACATAACCAAAATATTACATGTGTATTTATTTAATATTACATGTGCACTAATTTATAAGAAATATAAAAAGTAAGAAAATATATAATAAAATTATTTTTCAACAATATTGGTAGTAGGTATGGTTTTACAGCATGAATGGTACCCCTGCCCCTAAATTTGTACATTTCTGCCTGATAGCCACTTCCTGATATCTCTGTTTGGAAACAGTCTTTAAAGGTTTGACTAAACAAAATGAGTATGTAGATTTTTGAGACCTCACACAACAAGTCGAAGTGTCATGTTTCAAGAAAGACAAATGTGAACACTCCATGAGAGAACAGCGAGTCACAGAAAAAAAGGGAAGACCTGAGGAGGGCATGGAGAGAAGGTGGCTGTGTGCAGACCCAGCACAGAGGCCTCGGGAGAAACAACATGAACATGTAACCTTCACTTCCAGCTTCCCGAGAGCACAAGATGATTTGTTTACTTAAGCCATGCTGACTACAGCTGTGTATGATTACAGCCCCAAAGGACTGAAGCAGGTGCTAGTTCGATGACAGGTGCAATTAGAAATTTAAGGTCTCAAACATAAATAGTCAACACAAAATTTCTACTAAATTACATAAAAGTTTCACTGCAATTCAAAGGGCCAATGAAAAGTGAGTCTCATTTAGAAATTTGAAATAGAGATATTCATTTATGATTGTGGGATGTTGCCCAAATTGTATATCATGAAAGTATGGAGGTCTGTACAGACAGACAGGAAGTGAGGTAGTTGGGCAGAAACAGGATATAAGCAGAGAGAAACAGGAAATGACTCTCGTCTGCTGAGACACCAAGGAGGTAAGGTATGCTGTAGCTTGCTTCTTCTCTCTGATCTTTCAGCATGCTTCTCTGTATCTGACTCTGGGTTTTTATTATCTAGACCAATTAAGAACTCCATTTACATTTCAGCACCCGATGTGGGGCCTTCAGACCTGTATGGTTAGCTAATGACAATCTCCATTCTCTGACTCTCAGGCTTTATTTGTACAAGCAATATATCACCACATGAAAGGTTTCTATGGTGTAATTATTTGGTACAGAGAATGCAAATTCTTATAAAAAAAGAAAAGCAATAATGGGGGTTCTTAATGACAAAAGGTAATACAATGAAGATAAAGGAAAATATTAATTTGTATTGGTCACAAAGCAAAATTTGACCCAATTTAAAGAAGTAAAATATATACACATGTGACCAATGGAACTGAAAATGTCTCCCACAGCTCAGATTTTCAACACTTGAGTCTTAACTGAGATCCTATGCTCGTTCACTGCAACTTTAGAAAGGAAAGTCTCGCTGCCAGAAGCAGGCCATGTGGAGGAGACGCCAGAAAGTGTTTCTTCTTGCAGCCTCAGCCCAAGCTCTCTGCTTGTGCCTTCTGCAATGTGAAAAGACACAGACTTCATGCTTGTGCTGCCATGGATAGAGCTAGAGGCTGCCATCGTCATGCCTCCTCACCCTAATAAATAAAATCTCTGAGACCATAGTGACAAGTGACTAATACAAAGATCAAGGGGACAATTGAAGTGCTTTCTTAATTTATACATAAGCATGAAATTTTGAATAAAACCCATATAATTACAAAAGTACAACTTATTAAAGCTCATTTGAAAAGAACTGGCAGTCTGAATAGTCTTACTCATATTAAAATAAGTAAATAAGATGAAAATGCCTGCCTCAACCAAGAGAGAAAAACAAATGAAAATAAAAACTAGTTCCACCTACATGCAATAGATTCACCAATGGAAGTCAGAAACTATAAACATTGCCACAGTGTAAAGCTACCATCACAACCTAAAAAAATGAGGGTGGCCTCACACATAAAGCTAAATAGAAGAAGCATGACCAAAATTGTTAGTATGTGCTTGCTTTATTGAAAAATTAGCAAATCTTATCTGTGCTCCATTTGTTTGGTGAAGAGAGGGGAGATACTGTAGAAGTTGTGCATGTAACATTCAATTTATTGATCTGAATGACAATTACATGGGCGTGTGTTCACTTCAACCATGCTAAACATCAGATAGCTCAGAGGTTAGGACTCTTAAAGAGGAACAGAGTTCAGTTCTCAGCACACATGTAGGATGTCTCACAACCAGCTGTAACTCTCTCTCCAGGGGAACTATTGTCCTCTTCTGAAGTCCAGGGGCACAACACTCACACACACAAATGCGCATACACACATATATAACTTAAAAATAAAAAAAAACTAAAAGAATTTCTTACTTGCCATATGTTAAATTCCATCACAAAGACTCTCAGTCTCATTATAGTAAAGCAAACAGGTTACAATTACCTGTAGAGAAAAGGCAAATGTAACATTTTGTGAGCAAATGTAACATTACGATATCCAAAACAACAACAAATCAAAGCAACTTATAATTTCATCTTGTGACGCTCATTCTCTTATTTATTTCAGAATGTATTATATGCTTATAAGACATTTTGATTTGTTCCAGAAGTAGAAATGGCAAAAGTATGGCAAATATTGAAGACGTTTTCACAACCGTGACATTAAAACCACAGGATTTGACTCTTTTAAAAATCAAAGGGAGAACAGAATGTGTTAATCATAAAGAATCAGCTGAGACATTGCTGCTCTTCTAATTAACAAGGGGGTGTTAATGTGGCATTTGACACTTAGATTTTAACTATTGAGTAGGAAATAAGCTGGGAAAGACTGAGCTTCAGCCATCAAAAGGCCTTCTCAGATATGTGCATATGACCATTCTTAATTCTGCCACCTTCTCCGTCAGTTCAAGTCCAGTAGTTTCAACCACAAACTGATCTCAGTCCGCTCTGAAGGCCGGAGCCAGACCCAAGAAGTAGGCCAATCAATGTGTTGTAAGCTGACCCACTAACAAGGACAGTAAGGCTACCATTATTAGTGTGGTGTGTTGACTTTGCTGCACATAAAAGTGAGTTCTTACTAATCTTCACAGTTTATGTCTTTCTCATTCGGGCCTCTTGAACAAATAGTTTGTAAGAACTCATATTGCTTAAGCAATCATATTTTCTTAACATTCCATAGCACAAAGGGCAAGGGGATGCTAGAAACAACAATTAAAACCACCACAATGTCAATCACATCATTCTGAATCGTTAATTATTAAAATCACCAACCACTTCAAAGAAAATATAGGTATGGGCAGAGCGTGTGATCGATGTAGAGAAACAGAGGTTGAAAAATAAAAAAGATCAGGGATAATCCTGTTTTTAAAAATACAGCTATTGTTGCTTCAATGAGCACAAAGTGAAAAGATCCCAGACTGCTAAAAAAACAAAGCTAGTAGATTAAAATAAAAAATTGAGAAAAGTGGCCGATGGGGAGGTGGCTTGGTTGGTAAGGACTCTCGCTGCATAAGCATGAGGATCCGAGTGTGTCCCCACTGACTGTGTGTCCCCACCATGTGTCCCCAGCACACAGAAAAGGCCTGGTGTGCCTACAGCCCCTGCTGTTTGCCAGCCTAACCAGGGTGCTCTAAGTTCAGTGGGAGACATTGGCAAGTGAATAACCCAGAGAGTGATAGATGCACATCTGACTCTCTCCCGGCCACTACATGCAGCTGTCTGTGCACCTGTAGAAATGCATGTATACATACACCAATGCCCACATACATGCTCACATTATGAAAAAGAGTCCACAGACAAGACAAAACAGAAAGGGAAAAATGCTTAGGAAAGAATCAAAAGAAACCATGCACAGTGAGAGCATACCATAAAACTCAGTGAATCAACTATGGATAAGCAAACATGTCAGGACGATAAACACTGGCAGGTGTAGTATACACCTTTTTTTTTTTTTATTTTAAGCAGTTGCAGATTAAGCAAAAGCCACCTGCACACTGGGAAAGAAAGCACTGGAAACAACATGGCAGAGAAATGCCGAGATGACAGTCATAATAAAAAAGGAAGGGAAGAGTACCTCTGGTCAAAAAGTCCATAAGGCATTTCCAATGGAAAGGTGAGCAGAAAAACTTTGACAGCCATCATTGCCTCGGAACAAACTGTCTACACACACACACACAGTAAAGATACCTGGAAGTCTAATCACAGTAAAGGATTCATACGTAGAAAAAGGTGTGAGTAGTTTGGAAATTACTGGATAGAATGATTTTTTTTGGATAGAAGGCAGTTAAAAACAACAAAACAGATTATAAAGCTAAAACTATGGGTTTCTATGTAATTGTAGCAGTCAAATGAATGTTCTTAATTATATGTCATCATGGATTTTAATGATATAAGTGACATAATATCTTAAATTGAATTCAAATAATACACATACAAGCACACACGCCCACATTTGTAGGTACACACACACACACACACACACACACACACACACACACACACAATGTTTTCCAGCCATGAGCATACAAACAAAGCCTAACAGCTTTGGATTAGTAACAAAAATTTATAAAATACAATGGCTTTTTATAGGAGGAAATTTAAAGAAACATAGCAAGCAAATCTTAGTGAATGACTGATATAACTAAAATGAATAATTTTTTCTTTAAAACTTAAAGCTCTGAATTTTAGAATTCATTCACAGTCTTTTTTAAGCAATAAGCTGAAGTGAATGTTGGCAATACAAGAAAAATATTTTCATAAGATGGAAAGTAGATAAGGTGAAATCCAATTAATATGAATATCAAAACTATTACTATCTTAACATATAAACTACAAATAGACAATGAAGCAACCAATAGGAATTGTAACAATTGAGAAAAGCCAGTCACAGTAACAACAAAAAATTGAAATAACAAAATGCAGAAAAACAGAAAGCTTTTGATTCCTAAATCATAGATGTAGACTTGCAAATTATTGAAAATTATTTTCGAATTAATTGCCCCAACAAATGCAAAATATAAATTAGATGACACAAAATAGTTTTAGGTATTTTATTAGTGCTAGAAAATATAAAGTCCAAATATAAATAAAAGAAAAGAAAAGGAATTAAATAAAACCTAAGTAAGGCCCCTACTGTGACTGTACTTCTCTGCAAATGGAAAGATTAATAATAATGCTACTGGAACTTCATCTATAGGAACCACAGCCCCTCAGCAACTAAATAGCTATTTATTCTCCCCAGAGAACTGGAAACAAAAGTCCCCAAAATATCAGAAATGTGTTTGTATTTAAAAGCAAAATAACCCCAAACTAGAAACTGTCCATTAATGAGAACATTTTATCTTAATTGGATTTCATCTATATTTATTTATTTCTAGACTTAAACAATTTTTGCATTTTATTTAGTTGTTGGCCAAGAAATCTATTTGGTTGACGGACTAGCCAGGGCTATAGAGTGAATTCTTTTTTTTTTTTTTTTTTTTTTAATTTATTATTTTACATGTGGATCCCAGTTCCTTCTCCCTCCCTCTCTCTATCCCTCCCAAGATCCATCCCTCCCTCCCTTTTACCCTCTCTGCCCTCTCACATGCACTCTAACCACCCTCCCCTCCCACCCCCTCCACCCCAATTCCATATGTAGGGGAATGCCATCCAGTTGGGGTCATGTAGATCTGACAGGTCATGTGAAGTGGGGACTAGGGCTTCTCTCCTGTCTCTAGGTTAAGGCAGTTATCCCTCCATGGGGGATGTGTTTGCAAGGTCCTTTTGTGCACCAGGGATACATCCTGGCTCCATTGTCTGAGGTCCCTTAGACTGCTCAGTCCTTCTGGCTGAGACCCATATTCAGGGGGGCCTAAGTCAGTCCCATGTTGGCTTCCCAGCTATCAGTCTGGGGGCCCGTTAGCTCCTCCTTGTTCAGGTAAGCTATCTCTATGTGTTTCTGCAGCCTGGTCTTGTCCTCTCCATCTGCATCTAAATCAGTGTTTATGTATGAGTGTTCTCTCCTGTTTCCAACAGGTATTAGATGAGGGCTCCATGGATAAGATGGATAAGTTAGTTGTTGATCTCACTATCCGGGAAGGGCATTTATGGTAGCCTTTCCACGGATGCTCAAATTGTTAGTTGGCGGCAGTCTTGTAGTTCTCTAGACCTTTCTTTGTGTTGAATTTTATCTTCAAACCAATATTGGCTCCCTCTTTTATGCTCTCTCTCTCTCTCTCTCTCTCTCTCTCTCTCTCTCTCTCTCTCTCTCTCTCCTGTCTTCTAGTCCTAACAGGGCTCAATCTTCCTGGTCGCACATGTTTTCCTTTCTTCCCCCTCTTTTTCTCCTACTTTTCTCTCCATTCACTGCCCCCCCACTTCCCCTGTGCTCTGGAGGACTCACATTATCACTTTAAAATTGTAAATGAATTCTAAATTCAGTGTTTTAATAAAAGTAGAACTTCTTTTTTAATTTAATTTATTATTTTACATGTCAATCCCAGTTCCCCCTCCCTCCCTCCCTCCCTCCCTTTTACCCTCTCTGCCCTCTCACATGCACCCTAGTAGAAATTCTTAATTTCAGTTATATCATGCATTCACCAAGGTTTGTCCAATAGTTTTGCTTAAAATCTTTGGGGAAAGTTCATGAGAAGGATATTAGAAGATAGGACCTTGTTGGATTTGTTACTGATGCTGCATTTGTGATTTGTGAATTTAATTATTTATAAATTTATTTAAAATATGATAAAGTAAGACCCTAAGTCAAGCAGCTCATGTCTGTAAGCCCAACATTTAGGAGTCACAGGAGAAAAGACTGGGAGTGTAAGTCCAACCAAATAAGGAGTGTGAAACCAAGCCTGAGCTGAATAAGACCTTGCCTCCAAAAACCTAAAAAGGTAATGCAGTAAAAGTGAATAAAACTAGGGCCCTCGGAAATACTTTAATTTGAAATCATAGATGCTGAAGTACTTTGTAAGGCGAAAATGAAAGCTTCCGTTCATTGAGAAACACATGAGAAAATAAGATAAACTGACAGAGGAATTGATAAATACTTGATCAATTAATTTGAGAACAAAATTCATGACATGGTGGTGAACAGTGTATGTTTGGCCACTTTTGGAGTATTTCAATATTTTTGAATAGTTGAAAATTTTCATATTAAAATATTTGGAGAAAGGAAAGAATTATGAAAGTAGACATGAAACTATATTATAGTACCCCTAGAATTTAACAAAACCTCTTGTGTGGAGAAGAGGGATGGCATGGCATATCTAGAGAGGAACTCAAGTACTGAAGCATATTTAACATATTTTTTGCATATGATAAAAGTGACTTCTCAAATCCCTGACAAGTGGCAGACATTTAATAAAGGGTGTTGACATGTTAGATATCTACTTGCATAACAGGTAAATGAGATCCATACTTCATAACACACAGGATAATAAATTCAAAATGGCTAACTAGACACAGTTGGGGTGCTACAGAAAGGGGAAAAAGGCAAAGCCAAGGGAAGACAGCTCCATACATGTATACGAGAGAGTGAGACAGACAGACAGACAGACAGATGGGTGATTGATTAAATGATTTCTTTAAGGAGGAATTGAACCCTACAACTGTGGATACTTGACAAATCCAAAATTTGGTTAAGAGGGCACTGCAGGCTGGAGACTCCAGAGAGTTAACAGGCTGAATCAGAAGGCAAAATGTTAGCAGAGTTCCTTCTTGCTAGAGGAAGGTCAGTCTTTGTTCTCTTCATGCCTTGGAATAATTAAATGCAAACCTACTAACATTGTGGAAGACAATTGTTATTTAAAGTCCACAAAATTTAAATGTTAATCCCATCCAAAAATCACGTTTGAAGAGATAATTGGAAAAAATAAGCTTGACTGCATTTCTGGGTACTAGAGCCCAGCCAAACTGACACAGGAAGTTAAACATTACACTTCATAAGTGTATCGGAATCTTGAAACAACATACACAGTTGGAGCAAATGTGATTTTATTCCTTGAGGCTCAAAATACAAATGAAATACAAATAAAACTTTAATAATTCTTGTCCCCTGAAGAAGGGGATCTCATATACTTTGGAAGGGAAATGATAAGCAAAGAATAACACTTTCTACAGAAAGAAGATAAAAAGTAATAATCAATGTGATTTACAAATAGCTCATGAACACTGAGAAGATGTGGCTGCAGAGATGGTTTACTAGGAAAAGCACTTCTTGCCATGCAAGTGTGAATGATTTGAGTTCAGAACCCCAGGCTCCATGTTGATTCTGTTGTGGTAGCATGCATCTGTTATTCTAGCACTCCTGCTATGGGATTGGAGGCAGAGACAGGAGAATACTGGAAAACTGACAGGGCAGCAACCATGGTGTACACACCTGTAAAGCACAAGAGACCCTGAGCCAACACCCACAGCTGTCACAACCTCTACAAGAGGACTATGGTTTGTGTATCTGCACATGATTGCATGTACATGTGCACACAAGTGCTAACACGCACGCACACACACACACACACACACACACACACACACACACACACCAGTTTTAAAGCTGGGAAGACAAACATGAAATCCTAAAGAACTGAAAGAGAAAGCTTTTCATGTTCTTGGCTAGTACATTGAAGAGCAGCACCACACAGATGCTACAGTATATCCAAAAATAATGATTGTGGACTTCATCATTAGAAAACAACTAGACAAGCCCAAACTGTGTGATTTCCCTGGAACCCAAGTTCATAGAAACATAATTGGAAACCCTGATACCACATAACTGTTTTTTCAAAAAAAAAATTGGAAAAACAGTTTAACAGTAAAATGTTAAAGACGAAGGTGGCACACACAGCTCTTCCAGAGGACCTAGGTTCATTCCCCAGCATCCACATGGTGGCTAATATCCATAACTCCAGTAGACACCACAAACAAAACAACATGTATGTAGACTTATATTCAAACAAAATACTCACCCACAAAATAAAGCTTTTAAAAAGAAGATAGAGAAATGAAAAAGGCAATAAATGCCATATTTAGCACTCTATTGCAGTGGAAGGAAAAAGCCGAGGCAAGCAGACATGGGGAAGCTAGCAATATTAGAATATGGATTGTGAGTAAGGGGATCTATTAGTGTTTGTCCTTCAAAGTAATGGTATCGGGGGAGGGAGGGGCTCTATAGGAGAATGTCCTGGTGCTTAGGAATCAAACAGCCATGTATTTCTGGGTGATTCTTCAAGATGCTGTATACTACTAAACCTGTAAATTCTCAAGTAGTTTCTATTCAGGGAAAATGCATAAGCAAAACATAGATGAACCTAAGAGAAGACTAGATGACGACTCCTTGCGGTTTCCCCTTCATTTGGCACAGGCAACCCAGAAACCCTTAAAATTGCTTCAAGTAGGGATGAACAGCCAGGCCTTGATGCCCTCATCCTTCTGAACCTGTCTTTGATTTGGAAGACATGTCTTCAGGTAGGACCACTTACAGAAGAGGGAAGCTTGGATACAGGTCCAGGCTGGGGAGTTTCCCTCCATTGCCCCCCATATCTGTGGCAACATATAGGCCTACTAGTGGTACAAAGGCAGCGAACCACAGTATCCAATGTAGAAGATATCCAACTATATAAAAAACGTTTTAAGTTATTTCCACAGGCAATATCATTTTCTCAGCCATAGAAAAACTAACCAGGGACAAATTCCCTGTTAGCAGAGTCATTCTTGGTAACACATGACACTTTGTCCTAACACTGGTATTGCCACTCAGTAGTTATTTTTGCAGCATTTGTAACCAGCTCATGTTTGCAGACCTTTCCAGAAAACAGCCCTCTTCACTCCAAAATGATATGCCTGTTTTAGCTGAAAGAATTTTGGGAAAACACACACTTTACTGAAATAAAAAACAGTGATTTTCCTCCAAGAAGGTTAAGGTTAACCTTCAATGCTCTTACTCATGTGACAAACCACCTAAACCACCTTTATCTCGAATCAGCATGTTTTTTTTTTTTTGTTTGTTTTGTTGTGTTTTTTGTTTTTGTTTTTATTAAGTGCAGTTCACTTTCAAGGTCCACAAAGGGATTACAATTCCAAGTAGGAAACAACTGCTTAGAAATAAAATCATAGGAAAGTCACAAATTAAGCTACAACAATGACATGACTATTTCAGGACAGGCATTGCTTATAAAGCAAACAAACATGCAAGACAGAAACTGAAACCTGGGCTCTCTGGTATGAATCATTCTTCAAGGATACAATGCATCTTTCTATCTGAATATTGGTGTTTGTGAAGGTATATTTCAAATGCAGGTGCATGCACACACATGTGCACACACACACACACACACACACACACACACACACACACACACATACATCATACAAATCTAAAGGTAACGACTAGGAAGTAGGTCTATAAATGTCTACTCAAGGAGGATAATCACAGCTAAGAATATTCTATCCTTCTGACTGTGCAAGTTCAGCTTTGTAAATTCTATGTCTGCCATTCTAAGTAAGTCAAAAGTTAATTTGTCATTAATTTTGGCATTGTTGGAGATATACAAGACATATAAGGAAAAGCAAGATACATTACAAGTGGGCCAATATTTGATGTCAGCCCCAGTTCAGTATTTATTTTTATTTAGAGGCACAGCCTGATCCATACTAAGTATGCCATATATATTCACCATGTCAAGGTTAACATTGATCAACAGAGAAATTCCGTTATCTTTTAGGAACATGAAAATAATGGTGCTAATTTAAATGTGGCATATCTTCTAAGAAAATATAATAAGGAGATTTTCATAAGGAGAGTTTGATCTGTCTATCAATGTTTCATCTCTCATAAGCTTCAAAATGTTTGCCTAGTTTGGGTGAAAATATTGCCTTGTCTTTGTTTGGCAAAATGCAATTTCTACAACAGCAAATACATAGCCTGTTTTATATCTTGGTTTAATGAGATTGTCCCTTGTCTTCTCAACACAGGCTCCATGGAGAAGTCTCACCATCTTCTAGAAAGTCACTGAAGGGAAGATGAAGGTAAGAAGGGTTTTCTGTTTGTGTTGCTTTCTGCCTTCTATCAAATACGTGTTAAATTCAATCAGTTTGCCCATTTTATCTCCAAGTAGCTACTACATAGATGGAACCACAATGGTGCAAATTGGGAGAAAGTCAATATGTTGGAAATTTCTGGGGCATGCCTTTCTGAAAAGAAGTTGGAAAAGCTTTCTAAAGTCAGGAATATGTGAGAAAACTCTTCCTGTTAATCATGCTTCCTGGAACAAGAGAGGTTGACAAAGCTGCCCTGAAGCAATCTGAGTTATTACTATTTACTTTTCAAATTTATCTGGTACTGTCTTGACAGGACAGACAAGAAGGACAAGATGAGCTGTCTGGACTTGAGAAACAAAGTCTCTTTTCTGTTAATTAGATCTGTTCCTTTCTCCTCACTTAAAAAGCGGGAAGTACTCCTCCGGTGTGCTTGATTTTATTTTGGAATGAGGTTTGGTGGGGCGTGTTTGTTGTTTGTTTGGGGGGGTAGGGTTTTTTGTTTGTTTGTTTGTTTCTGTTTTGTTTTTCCTCATTCCCAGGATCCTCATTTTGAGTCTGTGTCAGGAACAAAAGTGTTATCCCTAAATGAGAAGTGCATGCAAGGATCTCTGCCAACGTGGAATTTCAGTGAATATGGTTCTAATGTCATGAGATTCTGTCAAATGTGAACAAAAAATACAGACAGATTCTTAAGGAAGCTCTCAGATCCATAGATTCTTCTGTCAGCATTTGCAAACAACCTGGAGTCTGTGATCTGTGCAGACACTGACACGTAGTCGTGGCCCTGAAGAAACACACTGATGTGTAGCTGTGGCACTAACCCTGGTTTTCCCAGTCTAGTTAAATGAACAATATGTATTTACAAGTTTGAGCATTTTAAAATAATCTAATTGTGTTTTTTCTGATCCACTACATTGAAAATAAGAAAAATAATGAGCAACACAAACATTTATTTGATGATTGTTGATATTTCTGATTATAATGATAGCTTTTTTTACCCAAATGTTTTCTATGTGTGTTTTAACAAAGGGAAGCCAATATGAAAATCTTTAGAGGTCTTTCATTTTCTAGTGATGTAGTCAGAGGCAAAATCAATGTTATTTAATACAACAACCAAAATGTTAAATGCAGATGTTTTAAATGCCCTTTTGTCTCTCTCCCTGTGGAGTCTGTACGTTTCCATGAATATAAGTATTTAATGTAGATAATGAGCCATAGTGTTGTTCACCTTCATTCTAATCTTTGAAACATCAGTGGAAATCAACATTCAAGGGGCTGTGGATGACAGGGAATTCTGAGTACAGTTTATAGGGTTCATAGGGCAGTCATTCTCCACTTAGCTAGAAGCACATTACATCTGCCTTCCTCCCGAGTTTGCCCATTCTAGAATATTCAACACCAGATAACAATTCAGAGACAGCTGCCTTCCCAGCCCCTGCCAAGATAGTCTTTACTTCTACCCTGCTAGTTTCATTAACAAATGATTCCATCGCCATTTTGAAATAAGATTTAAGCCAAGGAAGAGGCAGTTTCAATGAGCATTCACACAGGGTTACATTGGCAGTTTCTAGCCAAAGGGCTAAGCCATCTATCTATCCTTAGACTACAGTGAAGAAATATGAATGAATGTTCTGGCCCTATCTTTGTTTTTAATTAATTCATTTTTTAAAAGTCATGTTTTTATTCTAACAACAGTTCTTCCTCCCACTCCACCTCCTCCAGCCTCCTTTCCCCATTTTACCCCCCAGTCCACAATTCCTCATGGGGAGTCAACAAAGTCTGGCACAATAGGTCGGGGCAGGGTCAAGTCCCTCTCCCATGTATTAAGGCTGAATATGGCATCCCACCGAAGGGAATAGACTCCAACAAGCTAGCTCAAACTGGCTTACCCCTGTAATCAGATTGGTGAATACCCCAACTATTGTCATAGA
Source organism: Phodopus roborovskii (assembly GCF_943737965.1). Taxonomy (NCBI): domain Eukaryota; kingdom Metazoa; phylum Chordata; class Mammalia; order Rodentia; family Cricetidae; genus Phodopus; species Phodopus roborovskii. Next base: position 7,815,420 of record NW_026125278.1, read on the forward strand.
GCCTTCATCCAGTACTTGATGAGAACAGACAAAGAGGTCCAGAACCAAGCACCAGACCAAGCTGTGGGATCCAGTCAAACAGAGGGAGAAGGGAATATATGAGCAAGATCATGATGGAGAAATCTACAGAGACAGCTGAAACAAGCTCATGGGAACTCATGAACTCTAGATTTACAGCTGTGGAGACTCCAGGGCACTGAACTAGGCCCTTTATATGTGGAAGACAGTTGTGAAGCTTGTACCATCTAAGGGGCTCCTGGCAGTAGGACCATGATACAAACCTGGTACATGAGCTAACTTGTTGGCCCAATCATAAAGAAGCTGTGCTGGCAATGTTCCCCAAAGGGGCAAGAATATAGCAACCTGTATCCACAAGTTCACATTCACTGAAGTAATTATACTTACAAAAGGCAATGTACAGAAACATCAAAATCCCAATCAATGGATAAGTGGATAAAGACACTGGTGTCATATGCACTGGACTGTTATACAGCTGTTAGAGAGAGAGAGAGAGAGAGAGAGAGAGAGAGAGAGAGACAGAGACAGAGACAGAGACAGAGACAGAGACAGAGAGACAGAGAGAGTGGTATCTGTGGCATGAGTGAACACTGGAGATATTAGGGTAAATGAAGAAAGTCAGAAACAGAAAAAAAAAACAATGTAACAGATCTCTACAACCGGAGAGTGTGCTGACTCTAAAAGAGGCAAAAACAGAGGTAGAAAGTGTAGTTTGAATTTCCAGAGAAACAAAGAGGAGAAGCTGGTTAAAAGATACAGCTAGCCATTTTGAGTGATTGTCAAAGTCCTCATATATAGCTGGTGTGTGTGTGTGTGTGTGTGTGTGTGTGTGTGTGTGTGTGTGTAGATATATATATATATATATATATATATATATATATATATATATATATATATGATAGTTTACCTGGAACAGAAAGAATTCAAGTGGTATTACCATAGAATAGGAAGGAAGGAAGTGGGCTGATGAGACAGCTCAATGGGTAAAATAACTTCCCATATAAACCTTAACTCCTGAGCCCCACCTCCTGAACTCATGGTGGTAATGAGAGAACCCACTCCCAACACTCCTCTACACACACACACACACACACACACACACACACACACACACACACACCATAAATTGTAAAGAACAGGTAGACAAGAGAAAAACAAAGAGGGGAGGAAGGCAGAATGAAGGGAAGCGAAGCCTGTAAGAAGGGGGGTGATAGAGAAATTAATTGCGGTAAGGATCTCCCATGTACACCATATCAAACTGCCAAGGTACATGTCTTAAAATCAACATGCTTCAATGAAGTTTGTGAACAATGGAGACAAAGTAGATAAACCACAAATCCCAGAAGGCTGGGCCCATGTAGGATCTGCTCACTTCCCACCCATGTTCACTGTACTTAACACAATGCCCCCAAAACAAACAATGAATACACAATCCGAGAATGAAAGTGCTCTGAACACCCACCATGATAAACTGTATGACAAAATCAACTTAAGGAAGGTGGGCTCATTTGGGTCACAGTTTAAGGTAATGGCTCACCAGAGTGGGAATGTAAACACAGTGAGGGTTTGCTGTAACTGGCCACATCTCATCCATAACTGGAAGCAGAAAGCAGTGCATTCATGTTGCTGTGGGTTCCCTTGTCTGTTCATACAGTCCAATATACCCCAGCAAATGGTCCCTACATTCAAGACAAAGGTAAACCTTGTAACATTAATTCATGTAAATTTGATGATCACTCAGTTATAAGTATGCTCTGAGGTTGGTCTTCAGGTGATTCCAGATCCAAGTAGGCTGACAATTGACTGTAACCATCACACTATTCTGTGGTCTTTTTTTTTTTTCCTTTGACAGTCTTTCCAGCCATAATAGATATTGTCAGATAGATTTCCTCGTGTGTGTGTCTGTGTGTGGTGACTGTAATAAATGGAATAGAGTGAATGAACTGAGATTAGAGGCAAGAATAACGTAATGTTTAGGAATCCAATTTTCCCCAAACTGCAATGTCCTAATGGAGGTATTCAAATTTTACAATTCACTACTAGTTATTAGAGATTTGAGGCTTTAATCTTAGAGTAACTGAACACTCGAAAAATTAACATAGCAAAACTAAAAAAGAACAAGCTATTAAAATATATAAAGTTGAAAAATCAAATTATAGGTTAAGTTTAGAGAAAATTAAAATATTTAAGAAACAAGCCATTATAAATCATAAGATAATTTTAATTTGCTACTTATTTGGGCATTGGCTCAAGAACAATTGAAGTGATATTTGAACTATGTTTTAGACATCTACCAATAAAAAGTAAAAGAAAATGTCTTGCTCTACTTCTACCTAAGATATTGATAGTTGCTGACTTTCTATTTATAAATATTTTTTATCTCATTTTACATATCTCCACAATTTCATGTACTCCCATGTCTGAAACTGATCTTGCTCATATTCTAAATACTTCTAACTGAGCTAATCTCTGTTTTGCTTTCCAAGAATCAAGTATGTCAATCTGCATAATCTTCTCTATTGGGTACTCTACAACCCACAAGGTTGCCACATTCAAGTAGACTGTATATTTCTCCACACCATTCCTAAATCCCATGGAATTTTCCCTTGTTTATTTCTTTACCTCCTCAGTCTTTCCAAATAGTACATACAATGTCACATCAGTAACTTCCCTTTCCCCACCCTGTCCCCACAATCAATTACTATCATGTCTACCTCCCAAAGTTCTTTTTAGTACATGCTTACCTGAAGTGGACATCCTTATCTCTAGCCTGGCCTACATCATCCCTTCATCATTCAGTCTCAGTGTCATCTTGTATCCATGCTGAGTTCGCCACCATAATTCCTCCAGTCTTCCACTAAAATAATCCAATGAGAGAGCAACCCTGATTACAAAAGCCTAATGTGCAGAATTCTCAATTGTTTACCAGTACCCTAAGATTCCATTACAGATGTAACAATCATGCATTTAATGACCACCTTGATTGCTTTGTACACTAATATTGAGTGTTACTGAACTTCTGAAGTAAGCCATTTCCCCTCTGTTCTGTACTGAATTGTGCCTCTCAGAATATGTGTGTTGAAGCTTAAATTCCTGATGTGACTGTAGTCACAAATAGGGCCATTAAGGAGGTAGTTGGGGTCCAATGAGGTCATTAATGTAGGTGTAATGTCTTTATAAGAAAAGAATGACACAAAATAAGTCATGCAAACATGGATAGCCATTTTCAAGACAGCCCTGTCAGTCCTTTGATCTTGAACTTCTAGACTCCGGATCTTTAGGAAGCAAGTTTGGTGTAAGCCCCAGTCTGTAAGCATCCCTAAGATAGTCACCATCCTCCTGCCATTCTGAGACTAGAGATGGTCTCTGCTTTCTTAATCACCTCCTCATTCCGCATGTGAAGGACTCATTCCTAATGATATTTATTTGACTCCTCTACTCAACTTACTACCTGAGGCAGCTAAATACCCTGACTCCCACTCCCACCCCTGTAGCCTCTTACTGTCTTTCAATAGTCTAAAGTGTACTCCTTTCTGCTCAAAATTAATGGAGGCAGAAAGATTTTATATGTGCTTTCCTTCTCAGCACAGGTCATCAAATTATTTTTGTTGAGAAACCTAATGAATACTACCCAGTCCTTAGTAGACGGTCTGTAGCTGATAAATAAAAGACAAGTTACATAAAATGATTTCAACAAAATTGTGAAGGAATTCTAACAGATTCCAATTAAAGATGAAGGAGTAACTACCAAAATTTAGCACAAAATATATTCTAGGAACACGAAGTACCTTGGTTCTATTCAGAAATTAGGATAGCAAAGGACACACACACCAATCATGGCGGAGAATAGAACAGACAAGGTTTTCAGAGTAGACTTTAATGCAAAAAGTAGTTTTATATCAATTTTTTATATCAATTTTTGATCAAGAGTATAAATTCTACTTCCTCATTACCTCATTCCAATATATGTACCTTCAGAAGAAATGGTTATAAGATAAATCTTTTAAGATTTCATGAGGTACTTCACGTTTAGTCCCTGCAATGATTCTATTAAGTCTCTTCAGAGGGACTTTCCACAGGGCAAACCTGCGGGACAGAACGTTTATTCCAAAAGGCAATCTCCTCCCCAGTTGTTCCCATGTTCCCTCAGCTGTGTTTGCAACAGTGTACTTGAATAAGAGCTTATTGGATCCCAAACCAGTTTCACCTGCTGTTTGAACTCACAGCAAAGTCTCAGACCGTTTTGTGTGATGCCTTCCCCACAATCTGCTCCCATGGGAATGATCTGTTACACAAGTGAGGTACACATTTTGTTATGAATTCCTAGACTTTCAAAGAAAAAGATTCAAGGCGGTAAGGTAATTACAAAATGTGGTCAGAAGTGAATTTAGATCCATTCAAAGACATTAAACAGTTTCCCAAGCTTAATTCTTTATGTTTAGAGAAAAATGTTAAGATAAAAAAAGATGACAACGATCGGTGGGGGTGGTGGTGATCATAGCAATGTCTTATAACTACATCACAGTGTAAATCAGGCAACAACAACAACAACTAGTGGTTTGTAACAGTGTATGGAAGGAAGAATGATTGTATATTCCCATTTCCTGAACATGCAAAGATCTTCTACGAGGGATGTCTCATTCAGGTTTCTGTATGAAGGACTCATACAGATTTTCCTAATAGCAAGTCTCCAGTAAGAAGCAAAGCCTTGCTGCTTACCCATGAATACCATAGATATGATAGCTGGCTTCTTCTGATACATTCATTACATCCCAAGGGTGAGGCCTCAGGAAGGTTTGTTTACTGTTTTAAGCCTTTTTTTAAAAAAATAAGAATTGAAAACAATCAAATGTTCCCATAGTTCCAAAAGAAGCCCTTATAGAAAACTTGGGGAATGATTTACTAAACAAATTTACAGATGACTGAGAACTTTGACAGATTTTGGGGTAGACATCTCCTATATATATGTTTATCCAAATGGGGAAGTGTTCTAATGTTTTATTTTGCTTTGTTTTGTTTTCCCACTTAAGCCATATTTCAATTCCTTGTAGATCTAGTTTTCTCTGACCTACCAAGATCTGGACCACTCCCTCAGGACTTGTATGGAGTTGTAGCCATCTCCCCACAGTCTGGCTGAGATGCCACAAGGATAATGGGAGGCAACACTGTGGCCTCTTCCTGTTTCCTTACTGGATATTTAAGATCCTTCATGGAGTGTCCAAATGGTTTTCTTTAGTAGCCAGCTTCCTCTGCCAGATCAGCTTGCACTTCCACAGATAAGAAATCATTTTGCTCTTCCAATGCACTCTTTATGTATCATTCCAAATCCGTCTGCCCCATAGCTGTGGGTCCAGGAAGCAATAGGGACGTGTCCCATAATTACATGTGCTCATAACTGCTGCCACTCTGAAAGGACCACAGTGCATGGTCCTCATCTAATCTCATCCCCAAAGCCAGACTCTGCCTTTGAAACCCCCACCCCCACCCCATAGCTGCTCAGGATGCTGGTTTTTGTTGTTGTTGTTGCAGTCCCCAGGTGTCTCTGCTAAAATTCCTGGGGCAAAGAACATTTATAGTTCTGCACATGTTTTCATAGTCAATGGGAAAAAAAATTCCCTGTACTCCTAATGGACTGTCTTCAGTAATATGCTTCATGGCACCCTTGGATGTGTGGGAGACTGACGTTGCCAGAATATTTCTTTTTTATGGCTTTTGTTGCTTTGACAGCTTTGATTTTATGGCAACTTTAATCATGTGTGTCCTATCCCTTCACCTCTGGCATTTTGCAAATATTCCAATTCTCTGTTGCTGCGACCATAACTGCCTTCAACAAACTGTGATTCATCAAAAGGTTTCCCCCATGTCCTTCTACCACATCCACAGGGGAAACCCTGAAGGGGGCTGCATCAAACAAACAAGGCGATGCTAAATGCTCGAGAGTACGGAAATCTATTAATTACAAAGGCGAAGAAAGAAAGAATAGGAAGGAAGAAAAAACACATGTACCAGTTAGTGCAGCCCCAAGCCCCCACCGGCGTAAGCTATGGGCTGACACTTTAGACAGGCTTTGTGAGTCTATTTGCTCTTTTAGCAACTGTTCATGAGAAAAGACGCTATCAAGTCTAACACAAAGTACATGCGTTATCTTAAAGATACAGCAAGTCAATAAATCATACCTGATCCGTAACGGTATTACATGCCCCTCTCTTATATAATCACAGAGTAATGGAAGTACAAATGAAAGATAGTCAAAGCCAGAAAAGACCAAATAGGTTATCTGTTCAATCTTGCTCTGACAGAGGATCAGTTCACAGCAATACATCTTAAGTTGTATCATAGGGAAATGTGCGTCTCTGGTGTTGTCACTCTCGGCCACTTTCTAAGCAGCTCATTTCTGTGAAATGGGGGGAAATGGATTCTCATCTCCTTCTCTACATTGATAAAAAAAAAATCTGAGTTTGCTGACTCATCCCCCCCCCCCTTTTATTTTCTGGTCCCCTGGACTCTGTGTAAGAGTTTCCTCTCTGGGTATTTGTCATGTTTGAACACTAAAGGAATCACTCTGTTTCCTATTCTCCACTCTTTTTCTTTCATTAGTAGGAATGCTGCACATCCCTTAGAAATGTGGACAGCCCCTCCCATGCAAACAATTTTGTGTTTACCACATCCTCAAGAGAATGACAGAGTGTCATTCTCTGTGTGGTGTCCTCACATCAGTATGGAAATTCCTCTTCAGCTGCTCTATTGTACCCTTGCTTTCCAAGCCAGGCTGCCACACTCTCACTTTATCCCAGCAGCCATTTCTGCCTTTGTGCACCTATGTGTCACACTAATGTGTCCCACGTTATCTTAAACCTCAGCAAGCCATAAGCCTTATTCATGATCCAAAATAGTGTGATCCATTTTTAAGACTGTTGCTGCATCTTAGAAATACCAGCACTGTCTTCAAACTTTATTGAAGCAGGGCTTACATTCATGTAGAGCATTGGAGATTTGTTTTCCACCTTGGATAACACTTGCATTAGGGTTCATGCCCTCTTCAAATTGATCAAAACATCACAATTTCAAAGCATGGAGATTCTTCCTCGCCATGGACAAGTGAATTCCAAGTCAAATATTTTACAGAAATCATTATTGCTATCAAAGCAATACAAATGTTTTAACTATATGCTGGAGATTGTGGCATGATGCAGGACTGACATAATGAGAATTCTAGATAATGCATCATTTGTTCAGTGCCAAATAAGTATAACTATGTTAAGTATGTGCAGTCCAGGCTGAGCACTGAAAGGTAGAATTCATGATTAGGATACGCCACTGTAGTTACCTAGAGTTATGCCACTCAGTTCTCTGATAGAAAACCCACATTTCACAAGATTCTTTCAAGTCAAAGGAACAGGTTATGATTCAGAAAGGCATATTGCCTAAGATCAAAGTACTGCAGAGAAATGGGAATACGCGCGCGCGCATGTGTGTGTGTGTGTGTGTGTTTTAGTACACAAACACACACACACATACACACACACACACACACATATATATATATATATTTGATAAATGGTAGTGATTATACCAATAGCATACTAAGAAATTGCAAATACCATATTTATTCATGTAAAATATCTCATCTTATGGAAATATTCTCATGCAATTATGATGGACAACCAGTACCATAATGCAACATCTAAAAATGGAGAACAAACAAGGTCAGTAGTATAATTTATTTGGAGTCTGAAATCTGGAGAACAAGGAACCCCATAGTGTGAGGCAGGAGCTAGGTATCTTCAAGAATAGACAGAGAATTTGCCAATCTCCTGCCTTGTCTACTTTTTTTAGGTCTTCAATAAAGGAGATAAAATCATTCATGTGAATATTTTTTGAAAATGAAACTTCTTTGCTGGCTCTACTAATTCAAATGCTGATCTTCTCCAAAAACCTACACCCTATACCCAGAAACATCCTGTTTTACCAGCTCTAAGGGCAGACTTTGGCCAAATGAAAATGGCACACAAAACTAAATGTCACAGAAACTAAGACAGAACAAGGTTACAGGAATAGCTCCCTAGTGCCTGGAATTTTTATTTAACAAAGACAAAAGAGAGCCAGGAAACAAATGAGGGGGCTGACCAGTAGTCCAGGTAAAAAGAAGCAAGAAGCAGAATAGATAGGCTGGAAATATGCTACTGAAAATAGGTTTAGAGGAGAGCTTTGCAACGATAATAGGAAAAGTTTGTGAAATCTGATCATAAAGATCATGTTCTTTGTTGGCTAAAATCATTTTAGATTTAATTCTATTGTAAAAACATTTATTGTAGAATTCTATGGTACAAGGCTCCCAGAATATCTCTCTCTTGTAGCACTAAGTACCAATTTGAAATGAACATGGAGAGATAAATGTCTAAGGGTATACCACAATAGTCTAAGTAAAGAATTATTACTCAATAACTAACACACAGTCTGTGAGAGCAGAAACCATGAGTCCGGCTGACATCTTCCTTATTATGGGGAGCTGAGTGAAAAGGACATGGAGTTACTATATAGTGAGATCAAAATGTAGAGCCTGGGAACAGTTACAGAAAATAATACATGGAAAAAAGTAGGATTGGCAGTGTCCTAGTGCACAGTCTTCTATTGCTCTGATAATACACAATGGCCAAGACAACTTATAGAAGAAAGTTTACTTGGGGCTTACAGTTCCAAAGGGTTCTAGGCAATAATCATCATGGTAGAGAATGTGGCAGCAGGCAGACAGGGATGCAGATGGAACAGTAGCTGAGAGCCTACTGTTATGAGTAGGTTTTCTCCTGCAGCCACTCTGGTCCCACAACCACGCCAGCCCCAAATAACACACAGAGACCCTGTATTAGATCTAATTCTGTTGGCCTGTTACTTTTCTTAACCTCTAGCTCTGTCTAAATATTAACTGATGTCTATTAATCTAAGTACTTCCATATGGTCTTATCTTACCGGAGAGAGGGGCTGGTGTTCTGCTCTCTCTGCCTTCCATTTTGGATCTCCTCAGTACTACTTCTGGAATCCTCCTTGTCTCCTAGTCCCACCTATCTTGCTTTCCTATTGGCCAACAGTGCTTTATTCATTAACCAATACGAGAAACATATTTACAGAGTGACATCTCGCATCAGCTTACATCTTGATCCACAGACAGGAAGCAAAGTGAGCACACAAGGAATGTCATAGGCTTTTGAAATTTCAAAACCCAGCCCCCGTGACATACCTCCTCTAACAAGGCCACATCTATTGATCCTTCTCAAATAGTTCTACCAACTGAGGACCTATGGAGACTATTTCTCATACAAACCACTACAGTGTCAAGACTAACTTGGAGATAAATCCATATAGGGCATGTTGACCTTAATAAGGCACCAATCTAGTTGAGTATTCATGGTGGGAAGATCATGGCACTGTGTAGGATTTTTTGAGAGCTGTGAAAAATGACAATTTTTCACAGAATGCCTTGGCATACACTTTATGATTCAAAGATTCTGATAGGAACTTTAAGTGAATATTTTTAATAACATCACAAATAAAAAAGATAGTCCAAGCCTAATAAAACAGATTTGCCAAAGCTCTGGTAGGCAGAGATAGTCAATGAATCTCTAGCTCACCACCTTTTCACTATTATTCAGAATAGTGTTTTATAAACTGAGTCACAAACCATTGGTTCACCATGCATCAACCTATTAAATTACAATCAGAATTTCTTATGAAATTAAGCAACATAGAAACTCTCATAGTTAGTAGCACAGTATATATAGTTTTCTGATAATTCATGTATACTAAATTTGTATCTAGAGAGAAATTTTTACACTATGTATGTGCTGGTTTGTAATAGAAAATCAAACTTTTCTTTCACAGCCAAAACTTTTCAACTCATTGTTGTAGAGGACCAAAGAAATTTTTAGACAGAAATGTTAGACACGATGCTTAACATTAAGTTAAACAGATGAAATCCTATGAAGATTCATTGAACAAGATTTTAAAGAGACTCATTCTCAGTTGAGAATCATTACCTACATGTTCATTTTTTTGGTAACACTTATACACAATCTCATATAAACAATCCAATGAAATCACTAACCCAAATGCTTCAAAATAGGTAAGAAGAGACTATAAACAAAAATGTCACTTGGCCTTAATTAAATTTGCAAAAATATTTAAGTATTAGTTATAAAGTTTGAGATTTTCACTGCACAGCTCTCTGTCTCTCTTTCTGTAATGACTTTTGAACCATGTTTGATTCTTTGTATTGAAGCTTTGCACATATAATATCTCTCTCAAGGCAAGTATCTGAAGCAGCTTGGAAGGTTGCTTTGCCATACCTGCATTTCTCAAATGAGGTTATTAACTCTAGAAAGATAAAATGATTTATTCAAGCAAATATAAGATGGTTCTTCTAAAATATTGAATATCTCTTATAAAATTTTGATCATTTCAGTTGTGATTAATAAACAATACTAATCAGTTTCTATAAAGCTAACCATTTCATGACATTTTGTCATAACCATAGTTAGTGAGCACAATATTTTATATATAAATACTTGTGTGTGTATATATATATATATATATATATATATATATATATATATTTACATATAATTTTGCAGCATGATTTTACTCACTGCTTGAAGGAGAGAGGGATACTTTCTGACAATTACTTTAACTGTCTGCTTTGGCACAGGTGCATCATGCTGTTTACACATTTGTAACATAAATAATACAATTGTGCTCTTTACTCAGAAATATTTTCTGACTAATTTGATCATATCAGTTCTTACCCTTTTCTTTAGAAATAACTGGTTTGTGGATGGACTACGTTCCATTCTACACAAAGACTAGACAAAGAGATCTAAAACAGGGCCTACCTTAGCTACGGAAAGGAACTTAAGAAAAGGAACCACAATAATATTCCACAGTTGTATTTCTCTAGATATGGACTATAGAACTGTGGTCTATCCTCAGTCACAGTAGACCCTGAAGGCAAAGAAAATTTCCTAAATTGTTACATGAAAAGTTGGGAAAGGCTCATGATTGATAATGTTTGTGTGTCTAATATCAGAACTCCAATTGTGGCACAGGACATTTTTTTAAGCATTTTAAGTTGTACATTTTGGTAATCATAGTCAATTACATTCTAATCAATTCAAAATGTCTACAATATTTGACTTATAGATAGAAGTTTTGATACTAAGTAGCCTAAGACCTCTCTTAATTGCCCTTTTTTATAACCATTTTGTGATAATTTGGAAATAGTCTAATTTGAACTTTGCTTATAAAAATGTATTCATTTTCTGATGGAGCATATGAAGGGGCCAGACCTACAGATCCAAAGCTGCAAGATCTCCATGACAGAAGGCAGCAACAGGTTATCCAAGAGGAGTCCTGGTTAATGGACCAGCATGGAGGATGTAGCAGAAAGAAGCCAGGGGCCTTGAACCAGACCAATGACTCATTGCAAGAAACACTTACAAATAAGTATGTATGTGCTGCAGGTTATGCTATGCGACTTACAGCATCACACTGTGGCTTCCATGCTAAGATCTTTCTTTTTATTTGGCAGGGGAGAGGTTGCAAGTCAGAAGGCAGATATGAGGGGACCAGGAGCTGAATGGGATCTGGGTGCATGATGTGAAAACCAGAAAGTACCAACATAAAAAAAAAGTCTATGGAAAAAAAATATATTTCATTTTACAAATATCTTGGTTTTTTTTTTCATTGAAGTACTATTTTCAAAACTTTTTATTTCTTCAGAGAATCTAATATTTTGATTTAAGAAATTTGAAAATATTAGATAGATGTTGTCATGTGAATTTATATTTTGCATGTTAAAATTTTCATGAGTATTTAATTTGAAAGATAGCACTTTCTTTTTTAGAGTATTTTGTCTAGGAGACACCATGTGTGGGTAAAAGTGCTGTTAACACAAGTTTCAGGACCTGAGTTTAAGCCCCCAAATTCAAATAAAGCACACAAAGAAAAAAGAAACAGGCACAAAGAGAGTTCTAGAAGCTCATTGTCCAGGAACCTGGTGCATGTAACAGAGAAACAACAAAAAGACTCTGTATCAAGTGAGTTAGAAAGAAGGGCTGGCACCCAAGGTCGTCCTCTGGCCTCCATGCACGCCCAGAAGGTACAGCCACACACAGAAGTGAATGTACATATGTCTGTATTTACACATACATAAAAAAGGAAGGAATGAAGGAGAGGAAGGAGGTAAGGAGGGAGAAAGATATGGAGACAGACAGAAAGACAGAGACACCAACACTAACCCAGCTAAACGACACACACAAGGGAAGCATGCATGATGTTGAGGTGGCTTCTAACAACTGAAACTGCTCAAAGTGGCATGTGTGTTTTTTCTATGTATTGTTCTGGTCCATCATGCTCACTAAATTAAGAATCACGGTGTAAAGGCAGATAATCATTTTTTCTTTACTGCTTTTTTAGTCAGAATGGCACAAGTCTATATCACTTATTAAATAAAGAGCAGTAACTCGTGTTTCTCACTTCATATAGACAGAGTGTGTGGGCATGTTGATACGCAAGCTGTGCAACTTGGTGGAAGCTGAAAAAGCTAGAAACATTGAGTTCTTTCTCAGAGAGGAGCACGTCAGCTCAGGGATTGGATTTTTAGTTCTGCCACAGTTTTTTTCAAAAAGATATAGATTATCTTCATTTTTTTTCTGAGACTCAATAAAATAAGCATAAGGAAAAAGTAGAAAAAGATTCTTGGTCCACCAGTTTTCTTAAAATGAGATTGCCAAGCTTTAAAAGGTTTACCAAACACTCTTCTAAGGTCTAACATCCTGGACCTCTCTGGAAGCCCACCTCGGCCTCCACTTTGTCCACTCACAGGTTCTGCTTGTTAAGGATTGGAATTTTCTCTCCAGGATTCACAATCTGTGTTTCTGAACACATGGCTGGCCCCGCTACAATGGTCTCTCCATTGTTCTCCACTTGTTGCCTGGCATCTTTCCCTATTTCCCACACTATTGTCCCAGGAAAGGAGTCTCCTAAGAAGAGTATGGTACTCCCTGCTGATTTCTCACACAACCCCAGGCACTCTTTTAATAAATATTTCTCAATATTTATGAATATTTATTCAATGCCTCTAAGCACTGAGGATGCATCAGTGATCGAAACAATATGCTTTCCCGTGGAAATAGAACCTAGAAGAAGCAGCTAGATTATAAATAAATAAGCGCATAATACATGGCAGAGCTTATAAAGCCTCCGAAGAGGAAGGAATGAAAGTCAGATACCAGTGCAAGGGAGGAGGAGGGAAATCCTCCAGGTGAGAGCAACATCTGAGCACAATCCAGATGTGAGGCAGGGAGACGGGTGGCTGTCTTTTAAAAAGCCCATTCAAGGAAGAAAGAACAGCAAATCCCTGCATCCATGCCGGGACACACTAGGAATGTTTGAAGAGAAGTGGAGGAGAACAGGGACTGGGGGAGGGACAGAAGCAGAAGATGAGGTCAGAGAAGTAGCTGGTGCCAACTCGAACTCTTGTGTGCTCTGGCAAGGGCTCTTGGCTCTTATTTGGGTGTAATGAAAGCATCAGGAAAGTTTGAGCAAGGAGTAACTGGGTCTTGCTCTCATTTCTACTAGCCTACTCTTGCTGCCCTAAGCATGGACTTGGCACTAAGGACACAGGGAGGCCCCTGGCAAAGCCAGGGGAGGAAGTCAGGAGGCCAAGGGGAAACCAGGAGCACAGACAGCCATTTTTGAGGGGTTGAGCTGCCCGAAAGTAAAGAAATGGCCAAATTGTGGTGTGTGTGGTGTGGTGTGTGTGTGTGTGTGTGTGTGTGTTGGGGGGGTGGGGTTCGAAGGAAAAATCATTCTTATACTACATAACAGCATATTTACACTCATGGGAACATGCCAGATAAACTCTAGGCCATGCTGGATGTAAAGAGGCTAATCACCATGCCATTTGGTAGGTGATTATAAAGGGTTGAATCCAGGAAACAAAACTCTAGGCTAGCCTTTGCTGCCACATGGACAAGGACAGAGAGAATGTGTGTTCAGACTGATACAATTAAATCAAGAGATGTGAGAACTCAAATCCAGTGGATGGGGAGGACAAAATACCAAAGGTGTCAGTGTGGTTTGCAAGTAAAATGCATGCCGTGGGCACAGGTGTTTGAGTAATTGGTACTCAGCTGATGGCACTGTCTAGGAACATTGTCACTGGGGAAATGCTTTGGGGTTGTATAGCCTGGTCCCACTTCTTTTCTGCAGGTGTAATGTGACCACTTGAGCTCTTGCTTTTGCTGATGTGCCTTTCCAGTCATGAAGGAATGGGCCTTAAAACTCTGAGGCAGATAATAATCCCCCCCACCGCTATTAAATTGCTTTTTGGAAGGTATTTACCACAAGAATAAGAAAAGTATTTTGTTGCTCCCTCCTGGAAGGCATCACCCTCCCTGTGAAGTGGGGGAGGGGTAAGGGTGGAATGGGAGGGTTGTGGGGGGTGGAGTGGGGCATGAGAGGGCGGGATGGATGGATGGAGGGAGGGAGAAGGACCTGGGATCGATATGTAAAATGAGAAAAATAAAAATAAATAAAAAACAAAAAAAGAAAAAAAAAACAGAAAAGTAACTAACACAGCTGTCCTTTGAAAAGTTTTATTATGCGTGAATACATGTGTCTGTGTATGTGTACAGATGACCACAGATGCCAGAAGAGCATCCCATCTCTGGAAGCTAGAGCAGTTGTGCAATACCCTGTTTGGGTGCCTGGCTCTGAATTCTGATTCTCATGATTGAGCAGCAAGTACTCTTAATTACTGAGCCATCTCTCCAGCCGAATGCAGGTGGTTATTTTGGTTTGTTTTATCTTTTGTTTTTGTTTTCTGTTTCTGTGGATTTTTCTTTATTATTATTATTTTATTTTTAAAACAATCTTATTTTACTTACCAATCGAAGTTACCTCTCCCTCCCATCCTCCTGCTCCCCATGCTACTTCCCCCCAGGTGTCTTAGGAAGTCATCTCAGATGTGCGAGAGACAATTAACTGACAGTAACATGTTACATACACCTTGTGATGATTAACCTTGTCATCTTGAGTACTTTCACACCTATCATGGAGACACACTTTTGGGGTCTGTGTAAGAGGAGGATGTTTTATCTGAGGTGGGATCTTGTATTAAATAAAAGGAAAAAGCCATCCAAACCCCCACATTTCTCTCTGCTTCCTGACTGGGTACCATGTGACCAATTTCCTCATTTTCTTGGGAATATGCCTTCCCCACCATGACTCACTATATTACTTTGAACTTTGAGCCAAAATAAATCCTTATCTCCTTGAATTGCTTTTCTTGTCAGGAATTTAGTCACAACAAAGGTGTGACTAGCAAACCCTGATAGGCAATGCTGTAGGACCACAGTGCTTCAGTATTGCCCAGTTAAACAGAACTTTCTCAACCTGACTGAAATCCAAATTACACTTAATTCCCAAGTTACAACTTTGGAACCAGGCAGCTCAGGTCATCTCTCATTTCTCCTCTCCAAAAGAGTTCCTACACTGTACCCCTTCCCAGTGTATTCTTCCCAAACGAAATTTCTAGTCATATTCTAGGCTCCATTTCTACAGGAAGTTGGAAAATAATGTTTCTGAGACCAACCTTAGAGACAAAGGTTACCATTGTCTCCATTGTAAAGCATTATGGGAACCATGCTACTCATGAGACATGGATAAGCACAAGGTTGGAATAAAGGAAATGCTGGGCAGCAGAATTGGTGACACACAAATACAGGTCTTTATCTGTTTGCTGTCATATCTCCAGCATTTTCATCACATATGGCTAAAAATAGTATTTAATAAATATTTGTTGAGTAAATAGAAAAAATAAATGAGTAAATAACATTCTTAGGCACAATCTGTTTTCATTCCTGGTCCGCATTTTTAACTCCACAAACAATGAAACATACTGATTAAAGCAAGAAAACCCTGCTTCAGTCTCTGGAGTTGTTCAGTAGGTGAGGCTTCTGCGGGGAACTGAACATTTAGATTCTTGTTCATATCAATGTAGCAGTCGCAGGAAAGTGCTGGCCTCCTGGAATGTTTGCAGATATAGGACAGGGTAGGTATTCTTTCATTGAGTGTGGGGGTATTGAGCTCTTTCTGTAGCTAGGCATTGTTGGTGTTGGACATATGCTAGAGAACCAGAAATCAGATTTCATGCCCTATCTTCCAGAACAAAAGAATGGTTCCTGTTTCATAATTATGTCTGAGTCCTCACAAAACCTAATTTTCTGTGGTAGGGTCAAGAAGTAAAAGACAGTTTTCTTTTATTTTCTAAACAATTTTTAAATGTATATGTGTGTGTGAGTGTGTGTGTGTGCCTATATGAGTCTGAGTGCTATATTTGTAAGAACACACATCTTTGCAGACACAGAGGCCAGAAAAGTATTAAAACATGCAGTTCTGAAGTTCCATATATCTATAGGATGCCCAGCTGCTTATGTAGTTTCAGGGATCAGAGCCGCTGTCTTCATGATTGCACAGTAAGCTTGCTTATCTCAGAGCCATCTCTCCAGCACTTTACTGCCTTTAAAGTCTTACTCCTGCACAAACATAGTCAAGGCAAAAACCAGACTGCTACTTAAACACATGACTTTCTACTTTTATACAGTTGGTAACGTAGCACTTGTGTATTTTTATGTCATTATGTAGTTTTTAATAACATTTAAAGCATATATATATATATATATACACATATATGTATAATTTATTTTATAAGAGTACTGCAAGTAAGTCCCTTTTGCTTTTCTCTTTGTTTGTATGTATGTGTTGTATGTGTGTATACATGAGTGCATCCATGAAAAGTTATATGTGTTTGTACATGTGCATATGGAGGCCATAAAACAAGCTTGGGTGTCATTCTCAGGAATGCTGTGAAAGAAGATCTCTCATTGGAATTGACACTCACCAGTTGGTCCTGCCTGCCTTACTGGCAAGCCCCAAGAATCCTCCTGTTTCTGTCTGGTAGGATTGCAAGAGTGTGCCAGCACACCCAGCATTTTCTCCTGGGTTTTGGGGATCAAACTAAAGTCCTTGTGTTTGTGAAGTGAACGCTTTTCCCAGTAAGCCATTGCACTAGCCTAGTGTTTTGTTTTTCTTTTCTTTTTTTCCTTTCATTCATTCTTTCCTTGCTTTTTTGTTTTGTTTTTTAAGATGATGTCTCATACTACACACCCCAGGCTGATCTCATACTTGTAATTCTCCTGTCTCATCTCATGAAAAGTAAGCACATTTTGATGACTGGATAGTTCTTATTTTTTCATTCTATAAACACTGTTGCAATGAACATCCTGGTTCCTATATTCTGCAGATACCAGTTATTTCCTTAGAATTATTCCACAAATGTGTGATAACCAGACCAAAGAGTCACCATATGTTAAACTGTTACTCCCCTCAAAACTTTACCAATTCTACTGTCAGCTGCCCTGTATGTGAGAGTAACTACTACCTACACCCAGGAAAATCTGCTTTTTTTTTTTTCTAGTAATCAACTCCTGATGACTCAGCCAGTGACTCTCCACAGTAGGGAGAAAGGCAGGTGGGCAGCTGCCAATAGATGATAAGTCAACAGATTTTCTTGATACAAACTATTTGTCTACCAGGATTACCCAGTGCCCAGTGGGAGGGCTGCCTGTTTTGTGCTGATAGGAATGCTTGAGAGACTTTTTCAGGGGAAAAGGTGAAACTTTGAAACTTGAGGGCTACCACCTTCATTACCCACCCAGGTGTTCATTAATACAATGTTCATTACAGATGGCTGTGGGTACACACCTTGCAATCCCTGCACTTAGGAGGTCATAGTGAGCTTGAGTTCAGCCATACATCAAGTGTGAGTCCAACACAGGCTACCTGAGACCTTTATTATACAAACCAATCTTTTGAGGATGTCTGAGGCTCCACATATAAATTTGCACCAGGTACACAGAGTAGTCAGTGAAGATTACAAATTTATACCATTCAAATATAAGCTCTGAGTTGCTGAGGAAATACATGTAATCTCCTGGAATGTCTACATCCCATAATAAGAAGATAGCATACTACATGAGCCTTAATTTTCTCCTTTTGTTCATAAGAGTTAATTATTATGCACACAGTGCCAGAAATATCACAAGCAATACTTTAACCAAACCTAATAATAATATTAAGGATGATCTCCCCATCTTGTCAAGATCCAAACACACTATGCAAGACCACAGTTAACATCTTGTAGGTTCTGAATTTGAAACAAATTTTATTATCTTCAAAACCTGTATACAAGTGTACCTTTTGTGTCAAACTATTTCTTGAGATGTTATCAGCCATCACTTACTAACCAGGGCATGAGTATATTCTTAATGTCCCCAGAGCCATTTGCCTCTAAGTCAGAATTATTCCTTTCTATCCTAAACTTCTAAAGATCACATTGAAATAAGGTGAGTTAAGTTGAGTCTGGTGAAATACCCCAGATTAAATATCTTTTATTGCTCTTGTCTGTGTTGTCAAATCCCATCTCTGTCTGCCCTTTTCGGCAGCCTAAATCTATAAACTTTTACCTTCTTCCACAACAAAAGTTGATCCAAACAATAACAGTTTAATAGGTACTAATCATGAGTACTAGACCAGCTCTTACTTCCCCTTAAGCGTGCCTTATACCTTGCTCAAATTATGCTAATAGGATCACACCACTTGGTTGGCCTACAAAGTCTTCCTGTGGCTTCAGTGTTTCTACTCTACTCCACAGAGAACACATCTCCTCCGATTGTATAAATTGCTGTGCACGTGACCCACTGGCCATCTTTGTCCCAACAGAGCCCTTCTTTCTACAGTCCTCAGCAAATGGCTTTCTTAGTCTTTTCAATTTGAGGTTTAGGCCAAAAATATTTTGTTTGAGGGTGTTTGGAGTCTATTTCTGTCCATTTCATTCTTTAATCATTATTGCACTCTTACTTATCTCTATCCATTTCTCTTCTTTTAAAGGAGGTAAGTATATTGTCTTCATTTTTCATCATATCTAAATGTTTAGCAAGAGTATGGGGAGGAATGATACAATTAATACATGGTGGAGGGTGCATTCCATCATGGTAGGAAAGGTATGATCGCAGGAATAGCTAAGGGCTGTGGTGGTAGTGCATGAAGCCGCTTGCTGATATCTCAGTAGACCAGGATGCACAAAGACGGACTAGCAGAAGGGAGACAAGCTATAAAGTTCAGTTATCTCATCCATTAACTCACCTTCTCCAGCTAGGTTCCAATATTCTCAAAGGCCTACAGCCTCAGAAGAAAGAGGGGGGAAGAAAGGAAGAAATAGAGAAAGAAAGGAAAGATGGAAGGAAGAAAGAAAAGGAAGGAAAAAATAAAAAAGAAGGAAGAGAAAAGAGGGAAGGAGAAAGGAAGAAAGGAAGAAAAAAATACCACCACCAATAAAGACTTCCCATCAATTACTCAAACATCTGAGAAAGTGGGGGACATTTTTTTATTCAGACCACAATATTCCACCCTTGGTCACCACAGATTTTTTTTACCCTCTCATAATGAAAAACTACATTCAATCCAACTTCAAGCATCCCCCATAGTTTTGACAGTCTGAATTCTATTCAAAAGTCCATGCAAAGCATCTTTTAAGGCATAGACAACAACATACCTGTAAGTACCTGTGAAATCTTGAGCAATTTAACTTATATGATTCTTACAGATGAAAGCACAGAGCAAGCATTTCAACTGCAGAGAGATGTGTAGGCATGGCAAGGAAAGACAACTCAAAGCCAGCCAGAAACACCAACAGGGCAAATAATAAACTGTACAGTCTGAGCACATGATGCCATTATCTGCGCTGCAAAAGGCCTGGGCAGCCTTGCGGGTACAAGCTGTTGTCTGTGACACGTGTTCCCTTCTTGGGGCTGGCTCTGCTTAGTACCTGCAGTATTCCTTGTCAACTGTGGCATCTCTAACATCCTGGCCCTCCACTGAAATTCAGGCTTTCTTTCCATACTTCCATGCAGGGAATTCAATCTTTCTACATATCTCTGGCTTCCGTGGCTTTCTTCAACTTTGGTGCAAGTTTGCACAAACTCTTTACTCTTGTATGCCTGTAAATGCAGAACCATGGAGATGGTGCCTAGTTTTGCTGCCAGCTTCATAGGGAGTCTGTCTTCTCATTCACCTCCATCTGTATTCACCTCTGCTTGCCTTCAAGGATGAATTGGAGAAAACACTTTCCTAGGGAGTCTTTTCTTAGCAACATACTCTGAAGGTTCTATGCTATTAGCCACTCTGCTTTCAAATGAATTCGTCTTGAAGATTTCCATGAGTAGTGATTTGGTGACTTGTCTAAAGTGCTCCATCTGTCCATGGTCAGATCATTACTGTTAAACTCATTCTCACTCAGAATTTCAGGGCATGAGCAAACTGTAGGTAGTTCTGCTTGTTTGTTTTGTTTTGTTAGCCAGAAAGTAACACAATGGCCTCTAGTCCAATTCCCAATGCAGCCCTTGTTCCCTTCATATGTCTGGGCCTTTGCTGAACTTCCATAGGAATTCTGCTCTTCCGTGTTTTCACGAGAGTCCATTAAACTCTGCTTGTGGCATTCTAGAACTTCTCCATCCCTCAGTCCCAAACACTTCCTCATTCCTCCTACAAACTAGTTCTGAAAACCTATAACCTACAAGGTAAGTTTTATCACACTGACAAGCTCACTTCATAGAACCAATTTTCTGGTTTTGATTCTTTCCTCATAGGGGATGAAAGAGATACTTGGGCTCATAGCTTCACAGCACCAATCATCATGGTGGGGAAGACATGGTCACAAAATCGGCCGGCAGCTAAGGTGGGGGAGTCTATTTGTTTGCTCACATCTAAATGGAGCAGAAAGCAGAGGGAACTGGAAAGGAGTTAGGCTATAAACCTCAAGACCTGTTGCTAAGAACCTTCTTCCATATAATCCTGTTTCCAGGAAACTTCCTCCATATAATTCTGTTCCTAGGAACCTTCTTCCATATTATCCTTACCCTCCAAAGGTAAGAGCAGGACCACCCGGTAAGAGTCAAGGATTCAAATACATGAACCAAGCTGGCAGAGACAGATCGAATGACTAGTGTGACCTGAACAGTGTCCTGACTAAAGGCTTGTTGAGAACCTTGTACAATATGTACGGTGATTAAACATTGCTGGAAAACCAGTTTGACAATATAAAGAAGTAGGGCTTTTAGCAGGCATTGACAATTATGACATGAAGCAAAGGGGTCATGACCAGGCTGGAGAAACCCACAGATATAGCTGGCCTGAACAAGAGGGAGCTCATGGACCCCAGACCGATAGCTGGGAAACCAGCATAAGACCGACCCAGACCCTCTGAATGTGGGTCTCAGTTAGGAGGCCTGGGCAGTCTATGGGATCTCTGACAGTGGAATCAGGATCAGATTCCAGGAGCCCATTCCGCATGGATGGATACTCCCTTAGCCTAGAAACATGAGGGAGGGCCTAGGCCCTAGCCAAAATGATTGAACAATCTTTGATGATCCCTCATTGAAGGCCTCACCTTCCCTGGGGAATGGATGGGGGATTGGATGGGATGTCTGGGGAGGCATGGGAGGATGGGAGGTAGAGGGAACTGGGATCAATATATAAAATAAGAAAAGATATTCAAAAGTTTAAAAATTCTCTCATGTTAAAAAAAAAAACATAATTGCGACATGAGGTCTTTGCTTTCATGGATGAGATTGTTGCCCTTATAAAAGGCATAGAAGGAGAGCATATTGGTCTCTTTTGTCTTTTCATCTCCTGAGGTAACTCACTAAGCTATTAATTTAATGTCAGAGGTCCCTCACAATATACTTAACCCACCAAGATTTTGCCCTTGAACACCTCAGCCTCTAGAAGTACCCTCTTTACTAATTATCATTCCTAAGATATTGTGTTAAATAAATAGTGGAAGACTAAAACAGTGGCTTGTTTTGTTACACAGGGTAACCACGATTTGAAACTAAGTCTTGTAGGTTGAAATGAATGTTTTTCCTATTTGTAATATTGAAAACGAGCCACTCAGACTTAGCCTAAGTTCTCTTTTAAAACAGAGGTGCCCATTCTCCATTTGCAGATATAGGAAATTTTATATGAACAAAAACTCCTGTGCTTTGTTCAGGTGAATCTTGTACTCAGCTGCAAAAGAAGAAACTCATGAGTTAGTCAGGCAGGTACACTTCACCCAGAACCTGTGCTGTGAGATGGGAAGCACAATTAAATATTAAGAAAGATCTTGCCAACGCTTAATAATAAATGAAAGAGTTAGTTGACCTATGCAAAACTTACAATGCACAAAGATAAAATAAAAGTATAAAAAGTTTTCTCTCTGCTTGTCTTCTCCCCAACACAGTCCCCTCAGCAAGACATGCCATCCCAACACACACCCCATGCGAAGGCATTCCAATTAGTAATAGACCCTAGGCATCTCAATGTGGAAGACAACATTCAAAAGGTTTGTGATTATATGATATGCCATAGTTTTCTGCAAAGAAATAAGAGAGAAAATGACAAAATCTGCTTGTGAGCCCTTGTTTAACAATCCTCTCAGACTAATCAGGAACAAGGATGATGCCACCTCTTTCTCTAACCTTTGATCTCTTTCCTACCAGGGCTTGTTTCATTCTCTCAAAACCATAAAAAATAAAATAAAATAAAACAAGGTGATCAAGGCTGAGGCCATCCCCTTTACAGCCTCCTCTCATTTGACACATTTTTTATCCTTAAGCTAAATCATGTAAGAATTCTGTTTAATAAATAACAGGTTACTGCTGCTAATTGCCAAGGAATTGCACAGAAAAATAAAAAAGAAAAGAAAAGGGAAAAAAAAAAAAAAAAAAACCTCCTTTACTTAGGTTCAGTGGAATTTTGTTCCTTAAATTGCAAGAGTTATAGGTACTGATTACAATTAGCTTTCTGGTTTCAGCTAAGATTCTATGGCCTCTAGATCAGCAGACACAGGAGTGCCAGAATTGGCACAGTTTACAAGACAAAAAAAAAAAAAATAGTGTCCATTCTGAGACAATATTCTTATTGCACAGGTTCTTTGGGGGTTTGTGTAGGTGGATATGGGTAAAATGCTGGCTGCACAAGCATGAAAGATCTGAGTGCTGATTCTCTGTACCAGTGAGAAATGCAAACATGGCAGCTCATGCCTCCAACAACCAGGTTCAGCTCTGCAGATGGCAGATGGAGACAGGTATGACCAGGTTCTTGCAGACCACCCAGTCAAGCTGAACTGGCAAGTTCTACTTTCAGAAAGAGACCTTATCTTGAAACAAAACAAAACAGAAAAGTGGAGAGCTATAGAGGAAGACACCCTAATTCAAGTCCTGGCTCTCACATACTCATTCACACATGCAACACCCCCACACACACACACTCACATACAAGCACACACATGTACATACTACAGACAGCAGCAACAACAACAACAAATAGAAATCTAATTCATATCTAACTAGGTGGTGTTCTATATTGTAAATAAAAATAATTCTAAGTTCTCAAGTTTACACATAAACATTATAATCACCTAGAGGTTTTCCTAGAAAACTAATAGGCTAATATTTATTATATCACTCTTTCTCTTTAACCAGGGATTTGTTTCTATACCCTCTATATTTTCATAAATGGCATTATATGCTTATAAAAGGAAAAATGGATAATGATATTTCCTGGAGCTGTACTGGGTGGACATTTTGAGACATAAAAGCAGCAACCATTCACCCTAGTTTAGATACAGGAAGAGAGTGGACAATACCAACCCCTATATTTACTTTATTCAAGGAAGTATATGGTTTTCATTATTAAGTCATCAACAAGTTTCTTGCTTAACAGTTTTTGTTTCATGAAGTATTCTACTCAAGAAATTTAATCTATGAAACATCTATGTTCCTCATTACAAAATATTTTATAGCTTGAGTGGACCTTAGTGATCATGCTAAAAGAACCTGGACAAAACTGGTTCCATATTGTTTTACCAAATACAATATTTTCTGAATCTTACCATCTATCGGAAATTCTTCCAAAGCAAAGAAATGGAATGACTAATCAGTGGTGGGTGTGTGTGTGTGTGTTACCACTGTCCTTTGTCAGAAACTGCAGTAGATATTAATCTTTGTTGTCACACACACTCAACTTCTTGCTTGAAACTTCATGAAAAGAGTGTATTCTCCACTGTTTAGACATAACAGCTCAGAAGTATATGTACCCTGGGTTCTGCCTTCCAGATTGGAATTGGAAAGTGTCAAAAGTCACACCAAGAACAATTTAGATCCTCTCACAATCCCTGCATGGCGCAGCTCCTGCCTATAATAACCATCCTGAACATCATTTTTGCATCCCTGAGTTTGGTCTGAGTATGGACTCTATGTTCTTGAAGGATGAAATCAAACATGCACTGTGTCCATATGGCTCACTGTTCTCCATTTTCACCATCAGGAACTTCTCTTTACATTTGTTAATTTACTCCACCCACCTGAATTAGAAAACTTCCTTCTTTCCCACTTTCTATGGTAATTTGATCCCACAGGTCTCTCCTTAGCTTTCTCAATTAACCTTTCCATTTTGGCTCTTACATGTCCATCTTCAGAAAGACCCAGTTACTCCTGCTTTTAAATAACTTTCACCAAGTGTGCTCAGTTAATTTAGAAATAACCTCTTCCTGGTAATTCTAAATGTCAGTCAGTTTCTGACTGATCTTGACCCATTCTTTCCTGAGATCCATTCCTGCTGTGGCTTCTGTGCAGATGAACCTGGTTTGAAAGGTTTATATTTTGCTCTCTTTGAACAGACTTTCTACTTCATACTTCTCAGGACTCTGTCCTTAGTTTTTATTCCATAGTTCTCTTTATGGGACTTTCAGTGATGCGGACTGATGGGAGATGCCATTATGTATATATGTTTCTCATACTGGTTAATGAATAAAGCACTGTTGGCCAATAGGAAAGGAAGATAGGAGGGACTAGGAGACAAGGAGGAAAGAGGAAGTAGTAAGGAGGAGTCAAGATGGAGAGTCAGGAGGGAGCTAGATGCCAGCCGGTTCTCCGACGGTAAGAAAAGATCACGTGAAAATACATAGATCAGCAGAAATGGGTCAATACTTAAGACAGAGCTAGCCGATAAGAAACTAGTACCTGGCCAACAGCATTATATCAAATACAGAGTCTCTGTGTGTTATTTGGGACAAGACCAGCGGCAGACGGAAAAACCTTACTCCTTACAGTGGACCTTGCCTCCAACCATTTCTTTTGCATACATGGTTGCTGCTATTCGCAAAAGACAGACCTCTAAATTTTTGATTGTGCAATCATGGTGAGGACCCAAGAGTGTCTTGTCAGTTATCCTTTTGGGACAGCTATCCAAATATGGGCTCATGTTTGCACACATTGGGACCCATCACTATATACTCAATAGGCGAGGAAGGGGCAAAAGTAGAAAGGATTTGGAAGTAGTTTTTTTCTTCCTACTTAAAACAATATTATTTTACCTACCAGTCCCAATTCCCTCTTCCTCCCATCCTCCTGCTCCCTTGCCTTCTCCTCCCCCATCTCCTATACCTCATAGAAGGAATCAATAAAGTCTGTCCCATCACTTGAGGAGGACCAAGACCCTCCCTACTGTAACTAGGCTATGCAAGGTATCCCTCCATAGGCATGAACTGGATTTTTGGCAGTAGCTTTGTGGGGTTTGTTTGTTTGTTTGTTTGTTTGTGGGGTTTGTTTGTTTGTTTGTTTGTTTTGTGGGGGTTTTGTTTGTTTTGTTTTTCTAGACAGGGTTTCCCTGTGTAGCTTTGGAGCCTGTCCTGGAACTCACGCTGTAGACCAGGCTGGTCTGGAGCTCACAGAGATCCACCCGTCTCTGCCTACCTCCCAAGTGCTGGGATTAAAGCTGAGTGACAGTACTACTGAGCTTTTATTTTGCTTTGTTTTAAAATACAGCCTTGGAAGTTGGCATTTGTATTCTGAACCTGTGCCATACTAGCTATAATCGACCATAATTGCACTTACTTAAAACTGATGTTGCATGGAGGGGTGGTGATGGGCCAAACAAGGCACAGAAGTTAATTCTAAGGACTTTACAGCTGTATCTTCCTTTACTCCAACTCCTGTCACTAGCTGTGACCTTCAAGTCCTTCATTCACAGATCCTACAGGATATCTAGGAATGATATTTTCATATTCCCTTCCAATCCAACACTCCCAAAACTTACTTGACCTTTGATGTATATGCTTTCTGAAATCCAAGAGCCATTGTGTAAATGGAGAAAGCAGCATGAACAAGCTACCCAGATGACTCAGGGACTCAGAAGGAAGTTAGTTTCACAATTTCTACTTGTGAGGGCTGAAATCAATAAAACAGAAACCAGGAAAACAATACAAAAAATCAATGCAACAAGGAGTTGGTTTTTCAAGAAAATCAACAAGATAGACAAAACTTTATCCAAACTAACAAAAAAAAAAAAAAAAAACAGAGAACATGCAAACTAACAAAATCAGAAATGAATAGGGGGACATAACAATGGACATAGAGGAAATTCAGACTATTTTCAGGTCATACTTTGAAAATCTGTACTCCACAAAATTTGAAAATTCAAAGGAAGTGGACAAATTTCTGGATAACTATCACTTACCAAAATTAAATCAAGAACAGACAAACAATTTAAATAGACCTATAACCCGCAATGAAATAGAAGCAGTCATCAAAAGCTTTCCAACCAAAAAAAGTCCAGGGCCAGATGGATTCAGTGCAGAATTCTACCAGACATTCAAGGAAGAACTAATACCACTACTCCTCAAACTGTTCCACAAAATAGAAAGAGAAGGTTCATTGTCAAACTCTTTTTATGAGGGCACAATAACCTTGGTACCCAAGCCTCACAAAGACACAACTAAGAAAGAAAACTACAGACTAATATCCCTGATGAACATCAATGCAAAAATACTCAATAAAATACTGGCAAACAGAATTCAAGAATACATCAGAGAAATCATCCAGCATGACCAAGTAGGCTTCATCCCTGGAATGCAGGGATGGTTTAACATATGAAAATGTATCAATATGATCTACCATATAAACAAACTGAAAAAGAAAAATCACATGATCATCTCCCTAGATTCTGAAAAAGCCTTCAACAAAATTCAACACCCTTTCATGATAAAGGTCTTGGAGAACATACCTAAACATAATACGGGCACAAACAAGAATATAAGTTACGCATATAAAAAACAAATATTATAGTCAATAAATCACTACCGTTCCTAATACAACTGAACATCAAATTCAAAGAGTCATGTTAACTTAAATGACTCTCAAGAAGTAAAGGGAGGTCTGGTCAAGAGCAGCCTAGTATTTCATGCCCTACAATATTATTACTGAACCTGAGCATAACGAGGATCAATCACTAATTTGAGAAATAAATAATCTGATTTAGCTTCAGGCTAGAAAATAAGAGCTGGCAAAAAGGAATTTGAGCTGGGTAAGTCATGCTATAAGAAGGGGCCAAGTATCGAGAAGAAATTAAGAAAAGCCTTCAGAGAGTGGGTCCACTAGGCCTGTTTAGTGAACAGAGAGATGCACACCAAAGCAAGCGCTAGTAGAAACAAAAAATTTGACATGGCATCATCACTAGCCACATACTCTCTCCGAGGATGAAAAAGAGCTCTGAGTTCTTGCATATATATAGCTTGGTCAGACATGGAAGGGAGGAAAGATGGTCGGGTTAAAGCACAGTGAGTGTAACAGCTACATTAGCCAAAAGCAGACTGGGATAGGCTATATACAGCAAAATGCTCCTGAGAAGTGGGGGCCTAGGAGCATTGGGCATTTTGACTGTCATTTACATGGATCCCTTCAGCTCTTATGCCATGGACAGTTTGAAAGAGGCCAGAAATCATTTATGAAGCCATTAAAAAATATCAGATGAAAATTATCTAAGACTTTGACCAGAAAGAGCTTGCAAGGGAATAAAAACAAAAACAAAGGAGGAGAAGAAGGAAGAAGAGAGGAAAAGAAAATAGTGCTACTTGAGATATATTTGTACACCAATGCCTGTAGGTTTTGATGGTAGATAAGATGATGCGAGGTTCCAAATAAAGAGACAGGTCAAAGATTGTTTAAAAGTATCAATCCCATCCACTAGAAAAGTTGAAGGACAATTACCTGACATAAGGGTAACTTGAGGAATGTGGTTTTGGATATATTAAGTGTGATGTGTCAATTACACATTCAAGTGGTGATGTAAAGTACACAGTTGAGTCTACATTTGAAAGGGTATCCCATCTGAAAACTTGCCTTTGGGAATTACCAGTGATAGATAACAGTTAGAACCATGGTGGGGAGGATAATCAAGAGAAAAACACAGTTTAGTGTGTGTGTGTGTGTGTGTGTGTGTGTGTGTGTGTGTGTGTGTGTAGCAGGGGTGATTTCTGTAGCTTGATCCCTACAGTGAATAAAGCCTACAGGAAACAGCCACTGCCTCTGAAGTCAAGGAAGGAGATGTCAGGGGAAAGAGAAAGAAATTAATTAAGGTCATGTTGGTATTTGGGAGCAAAATGTAAAAGGCAGTTTAGGGTAGAGTGAATCACCAAATTTATGAACAGATACCAAGAATCAGTTAACAAGAGGATGCAAGTTACTGGTTAGAGGTAGTGACATCAACCACTAGTGACATTAAATGCTGAGGTTCGGTAGCATCGTGGAAATAAAATAAGGATGAAGATGATGGAAAAGAAGAAGGTGAAAATGATTTAGATTTTCACAAGTTTGTTATAGATACAAAAAAAAAAAAAAACATGTAGGGTAGTACATAGACAGCTAAGTAAAGGTCCCTCACAGAAGGGGAAAGGGACAAGTTTTCCAGAGCACATGGGGAGTGGGGGGGGGCAGTGAGTGGAGAGGGAACTAGGAGAAAGAGAAGAGGAGAAGAGGAAAGCATGTGGGACTGGGAAGATTGAATCAGGAGAGGAATAAAAATTAGAAAAGAGAGAGGGGGGATGGGGAGAGGGAGAGAAAGAGAACATAAAAGAGGGAGCCATTATAGGATTGAAGAGAAAACTGAACCTAAAAAAATCTCCAGAGACCTACAAGACTGACTCCAACTAACAATTTGAGCAACAATGGAAAGGCTACCATAATTGCCCTTCCCTGATAATGAGATCAATGACTAAATTATCCACCATCATGGAGCCCTCATCTAGTATCTGTTGGAAACAGAAGCAAACACCCACAACTAAACTAAGTCGAACTAGAATCCAGATGCAGAGAGGGAGGACAAGGCCAAGTTGCAGAAACACATAGAGACAGCTGACCTGAACAAGGAGGATTTAACTGGCCCCCAGACTGATACCTGGGAATCCAGCATGGGACTGACTCAGACCCCCTGAATATGGGTCTCAGACAGAAGGACTGAGCATTCTAAGGGACCTCAGACAGTGGAACCAGGATGTATCCCTGGTGCACAAAAGGACTCTGTGGGCACATCCACCATGGAGGGATAACTGCCTTAACTTAGAGACAGGAGAGAAGCCCTAGTCCCTACTTCAAATGACCTGACAGATTTAGATGACCCCTCTTGGATGGCATCACTCTACATGTGGAGTGTGGGAGGGGTGGGAAGGAGGGGAGGGTGGTTGTGGTGCATGTGAAGGGGGAAGGGGGAAAAGGGATAGAGGGAGGGAGAGGGAACTGGG
Source organism: Phodopus roborovskii (assembly GCF_943737965.1). Taxonomy (NCBI): domain Eukaryota; kingdom Metazoa; phylum Chordata; class Mammalia; order Rodentia; family Cricetidae; genus Phodopus; species Phodopus roborovskii. The sequence continues at coordinate 7,845,166 of NW_026125278.1, forward strand.
ATTGACATATAAAATAAAAATAAAAAAAGAGCAATTAAAAAACAAACAAACATATTTTATCAGAAAAGATCCAATGCAAGGTTTTCTGTGGCCTTGCTGACATCAAGTTCATGGCTAATCCTACTGTAGTGAGATAATCACCTTGTCCATACCTGTGGCATAGACCATGCCCATTGGGGGTGGAGATAGGGCCGGATGTGACCTGGGGGAACTAAGGCTGAGGAGCCTGCTTCTTTGACAAAAAGTGTAAGGCCATGTATATGGCTTTCTTTCTAGAACAGTATCTCTGGAGCTCCCTTTATACTATGACTGTATTCTCCAGGATAGTGCTATTCTGCAAAAATGAGTGTCTGTTGGAAAGGCTCATGACCTCAGGCTCTCACTGAGTAACTCTTCAATCTTCCTTTATCCTCCTTCTCTGGGCCCACTCTGACAGTCATGTCAATTGAATTGTGATGACAAGTTTAACATCTTTTATTTTGTGGTTCTGAGGATCTTTAACTCAGCACATGCTGATTGGACCTGTAGTAAAGACACAATCCTAATCCAAACTCACCTTTGGGATCACTGTACTTATTCCCATTTAATAACGTTAAGTCACGGTAGCTACAAAAATCTCTCTACTTACTATCGTCACACATCCATTTTATCTGATTTATTTTTCAAATATTCAATGGCAAGCTACCAATCATCTTAACACTAATCGTACAGATGCTCTCATATTCGGAGATATCCTACTTTTCCAAAAATGGAAAGAATAGAACCTAAAACATTTTTAAAATAAAGGGTCAGAGACTCAAACAAATGAAAAAACAAAAACAAAAACAAATTCTCTGCTACAACTTAGTTGGTATTTAATACAGGTAGTAAACAAATAAGGATCCTCAGAAGTAGAGGAAATTCGACGGGACAGGAGTATAGTTCAGTAGTGGATCATGTACCTAGAATACCGGAGGCCCCAATTAATTTCTAATACCAAGAAGGAAGAAGCTTATGAAAAATGAAAAGGAAGAACTGGTGGTATAGGAAGAGGAAGTAGATGAGGAAGAAGAGGAAGGGGATATATTTGATGGGGGGGGGGGGAAGCTGGAGATTGGTGTTAGGTTTTTGTGCTGAAAAGGAGCATGGTTCTAGAGAAGCCAGAGGTATATTATCATTTTGTAAATGTTTTGTGAAGTCTTTTGCTAGGGATATGGGATGGAGTGCTGTTATGCCATGAGGAAGTGGGTCCAAGTTTGCTTGACCTCATCAAATTTGACTCAAAGATTTTGTGGTTTTGTGGTTGGGCTAAGGCAAGTGTTTAGAAAGTCCCATTGGACATTTCTAGGTAAGACACATCTAGGAGGACAATGGGCCTGGTTAGCAATAGTCATACCAGATAAGAACTGGCAGACACCTAAGTGCCCATCAACTGATGGAATTCACCCTAAAAACATAGCTGTCACTTTCAACTTGGGAGAACTAGAGGTCAATATGTTAAGTGAAATAAGCCAGACTTTGAAAAACGAGAGCATAGGGCTATGAGAGATCATCATATGAAATCTAAAAGGACTTGTCTCATAAAAGTTGAGAGTAGAACAACATCTCCCAGAGGTTGAGGAGATGAAAAGGGAGAGAGGTCTGTGAAAGCATAGTGGATGGATACCACCATTAATCTATAGACATTCTAAAGCAAGGCTCTAGTACACTATTGCATGGTGGGATAACTAAACATAACAATATATTCTACATTTCAACACTATTTTTAAAATGTTCTGAATATTTTCACGGTAAGTACTAGGTAAGTATTTGAGGATAGAGATATATTTAACTTAATTTAGACATCTTACTATGGCCATAAAACTAAAAATTTTATATTTTATGTGTCAAACAAATGTAAGTGTATCATAAAATCGAAGGTAAGGGCTGGAAAGGTGACCTGGTGATTGAGAGAACTTGCTGGTCTTGTAAGGTTCCCAGGTTCAATTCTGAGCACTCACATGCTGACCCACCACTATCCTTAGCTCCATTTCAAAGGCCCAATTCTGCCCTCAGCAGGAACCAGGCACAAATGTGCCAAACACACATCCATGTGGGGAAAACACTCTTATACTTAGAAAATAAATCTAAAAATACGTTTAAAGTTATCTGGAGGGGCTTCTTGCTAGATGGCCAGGGAGTAAACAGTATCTGCTGCTAAGCCTGAAGATCTGAGTTCCATGTTAGAAGGAGAGAACGAAATGCCACAAGAGATTGTCTGACTTTCATGTGCACAGTGTAGCATTTGCAGGAATGCAAACACGTGTGCACAGGAAAACATGCTCAATAAACAAAATATATTTGTAAAGAAGCTTTTTAAAAAGTTATGTGGGATACAAGCACATATACTCAGATAGTTGAGCCATGTAGAAAATGAGTAACAAAAGGTAGACAGGCTTGGTTAAATATTACAAGATTATAGTACTAGAAACACACATTGATTGGTTGACTTCAAACTTGCTATGTAGTCGAGGGTGTCCTTGAAATCCTGATCCTCTTGTCTATATAGCTTACACATCAGGATTATAACTATGTGCCCCAACACCTAAGTGTGGGATGGGTTTAGAGAGCTGTGAGGATGGAGAAGTTAGGCGTGAGTTCGATAACGAGCAGTAGATGTACAGTGATGCATCCATTAATATCAGGAATGCTGGGTGTTCTGAAACAGAAAAAGTGAGAAAGCAGGAATCAGGCTGACTCCAATGCCCATAAAACATCTGGTGCATGCAGCTAGTAGACATTTAGAAATTCAGATCTGGGCTCTCTGAGATATGATGGGGTTGGAGATATTATGCATAGTTCAGTAGGATGTGGGTGGAAATTGAAGTTGGAAGAGTGGGCACAGTCCTCTGGGAGAGTGTCAAGTAAGAGTAAGAGCGTTCTAGAAAAGAAACATGGAAAAGATCTACATTTGGCAGGCTTCACGGACTGTGCCTAGGATATAGTCGCCTCGCCATTGCACTTGCCATCTATTTCCTCAAGCTTATTAACCAATAAAAGCTGACAAGACCTGCCTCCTAAACTTAAATCTCAGGAGCATATTTGTGTGTAGGTTTTCCACTCCTAGCTCATGTGTCCTTCTATTGATAATTTGTCTATGTTTCTTAGGAATTTCAGATGCCTCTTGTCTTCAGAGTGCCTTCTGTAAGTGCTGGCTGAAGGGTCCAGTTTCATTTGATGGTCCTGGTGTTTGGGTCCATTTTCAGCTGTCCAGTGAGCATCAACTCCCTATTCTCAGACTATAACTATAACTTGAGCACATGCTGTATGCTGTGGGACTGACTGTCTGGCTTTCAGATATTGGCACATCAGGGATTTTTGCTATTTCCAGTTTAGGTACCTAGAAATTTGTGGTATTCTTATTTCCAATTCACTGAATAAATTCCCTACCTCGTACACCACATCATTGCCCAAACTACTTTTACTTTCAGCAAGATACACAGAGTTCACAGCCTTGAATAAAGCATAAAAGGATTATACCTTTAGACTGTGTGATTTAGCCCATCAATCAAATTTGGTTCCTACAATCAATTCTACCTTTTAACTGAGATGAAGGCTCATAGCCCAGCATAGTTTGAGTTCTAGATTTTCATTGGCTTACACTCCAGTGAGGAACCATCATTCTTAATGGATTAGAAAATTAATTAAACTGCATTATGCTTGACAGTGGCCAGGGAAAATGGAAAATAAGGTATGCAATCTGTGCCCCAATTGTATATTTTAAACTTTCCCCGAGTTCTTTCAACTTAGACAGCATTTAATGTACAGATAACTCATTTTAAAATTGAGGAAGTAGCAGTGTTGTAATTTTTATAATTTCCCCCTTAGCAGAGCTTTATATATTACCTTTAAAGCTTTAAGTAAAATACATTCTAAGGATTTCTGCACCTCACAAACTTTATAGAAATTCCTTGGCCAGTGACTGCTTGATATTGAATGTAATAACTACTGATTGAAGCAAGCAATAAAATATTTCTTATGTGTTTGCATCTGTACTGCAAAGGTTTTAAGCTCCCATTTTTAAGAATCTCAAAAATATCCTTTAAATATAAGATTGGGTTCTGGCTTGTTGCCAAGTCTCAGTGTAAACAATCGTATGCCACTTAGTTAGTACTGTTCACAATTCCTCGTGTCCAGAGGAATCACACCTACATGAGACCACCCTACTTGTAATATAGCCCACAGTATGGCCACTCACTTCCCATCACACATGAGAACACACATAGACTCTTGTCCTTGGTGTTTTCATAAGTTCACATCCTCAGTGGTCTTGTTCTGGATTATTTTTTCTAATCATTTATTTTTATTTTATACACATTGTTGTTTTGCCTGCATGTATGTCAGCAATGCGACCCTGCTGTCAGTTTGCAGAGCACAACCATGTATTTTAGCATCAGCCTGGGTTCTTTGGGGATCTCAGTAGGACTCTTTCAGCCAAGACCTTAACTGAATGCAACTCTATCTCTCCACTTGACACCTTGCCTGGCTAAAAGAGATGTCAAGGTCAGATTCTGGATCCCACATTAGTAAGAGCCCTCTCTAGGACCACCCTCATAGATTCCAAGACACTTCCACTGCATTAGGTTTCCACACTGCCCCCAGGGACCTCCACCTGAAGCCGGATATACTGAAGCTAATAGAAGAGAGAGCAGAGAACAGCCTGGAAACTCCTCTGCCCAGGAGAAGACCAACAATTAATACACAGGACCTCATGAAACAAAGGAGACATCAACCAGACAAAGTGGCAGCCTAGAATGGGAAAATATTTTTATCAACTCCATATCTAGTTGAGGACTAATATCTAAAAATAGATAAAGAACTCAGGAAACTGGACAGCAAAAAACAAATAATCCAATTTTAAAATGGGGTACAGATTGAAACAGAAGAATCTCACATGAGAAAAGCTAAAAGGAACATTCAATATCCTTAGCCATCAAGGGAATACAAATCTTTCTGGATTCTTTGACCTTTGATGATTTGCTCTAACAGTCTTTATGAAAATTCTATTTGTTTTTTTTTTTTTTTTTATCAGTTCTACCTAGTAACTGTTCTTTAATGTTTCAAAAATAATGCCACCTAGGCAGTAGAGAAAATTTGTATTGAGACTGTCTACCACATCTCATTCATGGTGGAGTCTGCACAGCCATGTCTGACAGACATGGGATTCCACATGTAGAGCTGTGATTTCTGTCTTCCCACCCACAGGTATTAGGAACCACAGCTAAGTTGATTAGTGCTGATCTCAGTGTCTCCAAAGTCTCAAGACAGGGATTTCAACATTGTATGACCCCAAATTCCTGCCTGCTGGCATTCTGCCTTCTTTTCCAGAAAAGCCTGTTTCTACACCAACAGCACGTGACAGCATGCCTTCTCTTCACCAGAAGCTGTGTACCCTTCAGATCCGGAGTTGGATGTCACAAGTCTCCACCTCGGTCTCCCACTGGCCCTGTGGTTGCCTGATGAATATAGATGGGACATATATTTCTCTTAGTCATTTATAAGAGCTCAAGTAACAAATGAATTTTTTTACCCCTGCTGCTCTCTAAACTTTAGGAAGTATCAAGTGAACCATTAGCCATTTCATGATATTCAACTTGGGAGACCATGCTGGGAATAGTTGCAACTTAATGCCTTTTAAAATATACAGCTGTGGGCTGTGCCATATCCCATCCTATTACATTTTTCTGCAGTATTTTTATTTTATTGTGCTATTAATTATTTATCATTATATTACTATCAAATAATATTAATTATGTTAGTTCCATGATTGTTTCTCAATTCTTTTTATAATGGTCATATAACACTAACGAAATCTTGGAACTTGTTTTGAGAGGCCAGCAAGGTCTCTGAATTGCCCTGTGTCAGCTTGTCATTATGGGACCCTTGCTGGGGTCTGTTTGGGCATCTCTTCAACACGTTACAGTGAACAGTGAGTTACTTAGTAAATGCCCTTTTTTTTTCATTATTTTGTAAATTTTGCACAATACACAAAAGTAGAGAACAAATAATGGTCTTTTCAATATGAAACAGTTTTCTGGGCAATGTTAACAGGCCTTTATTCCTAGCTACAGTATAAGTATTACAGAAATTTTAATAATTCTGTATTAATTACTTTTCTAGTATGGCAATAAAACACCATGACCAAGGCAATTTACAAGAGAAGGCATTGCTTAATTGGGCTTATGGTTCCAGAGGGTTAGAGCCCATGACAGCTGAGCAGAGATACCTCAGCAGGAGCAGCTGAAAGATCACATCTCCAACTGAAGCATAAAAGAGAGAAACCACCAGGGATGGTGGGAGACTTCTAAAGTTTCCAAGCCCACCTCTAATGGCACACCTCCTTAACAAGGCTGCACTTCCCAACCGTTTCCAGGCAGTTTCACTACCTGGGGACAAGTCTTTACATACATGAGACTATGGGGGTCATTCTCAACCAAACCCAGTCAAACCACTGCAACCTCCATGTTATTACTAATTAACATCCAAATAAGGTCTATCCATTCAATATTTTAAGTAGTGATGACATTATCAGTACATTTGAAGTGAATTTACAAACTAAAAACTAAGGAAGTACAACTTTGTTAACAGGAAAGAACTTCCTGGATTCTGAGTGGGAATGAGAAGAAGAATTTGGGGATTTGTTTCTTTCTGATGTTAAGTTGAAAATATCTGCCCTACATAGTACTTGATTTACATCTTTCATTTTCCTATCTTGTCTCTAAATTATCCTAAATGGTCATGTTTATTGTGGGGAAAGTCAAGCAAAACCGCAATGATATATCATGTTCCTAAACATGATACTGTGTAAAACCCTACAGCCTGAAACAACCATCTCTCAACTAATACTCACTGAACAAACCAAAAAAAAAAAAAAAAAAAAAAAAAAAAAGAGGCAGATACACAGGTTTCAACAATCATTGTGAGGGTTAATATTGAGTATCACCTTGCCTGGATTTGTAATCACCTAGGAGATGCCTGTAGTCAGGACTTTGAGGGCATTTCCAGGAATGCTTAATTGAGTAGGGAACACCTATATTGTTATCAGAAAACAAAAACAAACAAACAAAAAGTTTGTAGTCATTTGCAACCTCTAACATAGTATTCTACTAAAATTACTTCCATGTAACAGTGCCAGTTCTTCTCATAAGTGATTGTTAAACTAAGCCTTAACATGTAACTGTCCAAATGAGTATATTTGGATCAAAGTAATCTTTTCTACCCTTCTAGAAAAATAGGGAATGCAATGAAATCCATTTCTGCTTTCAGTTAGCACATGCCAGACGCCATTCCATTTCAATGTCTACTGCCCTTTTGGCTGCAAATAGAGAACTACCAATACTAATTAGCAAACAAAAACACACATCTAATGGGGTTCCTAAAGGATAGGCCTAGTGTAAGGCAGCACTTTGAATTTTAACAGAGCAACCAAAGATAAAAGAACAGTATGTCATCCTTGTAATTGATCATTTTGTCCCCCACCTTTTCTTACACAAAAGCCATGCTTGTAAAGTATTTGCTAAAGGCCATTTGATTTTCCTCAGATGTGAACAACAGATCTAATTAAAAAGCACACTTAATTTATAATAAACCTTTCTTAGTATGCTTTGTGTGGTTTTGAGAATATTTTTACTCAGATGTGGGCTTCAAACCTTTGAAATTTCATGTAATAAAAGGCCTTAAGATAGTAAGCAGTTCCATTTAAAATGTTCTAACATATCCTTTTATCTAATGTTAGGTTACAGATATATGTGCATTTAATGTATTCATGTATATGCATATGCACATAAAGATAGATAAAGGGTATGGAACCTCACTCACTAAATGCCTGTTCTCAGAGGCTCATATATGTAAGCATCTCAGTTACAAATGTCACTGAAAATCATTTACTATTTTCTAAGTAAGACATCTTGAAGGAAAACTCAAATTCCACAATACTACTACATTATTATCCTGGTTCCAGATTATATACTTAAAGCTATATATTTACAAAGACAAGCATGGTGGCTCACATCTGTAATCCTAACACTTTTGAGGACAAGGAAGGAAGACTGGCCTGACTTAGACGCCAAACTCAAAAGAGAAAATAAAATGTACACAGTATCCACAGCATGATACTTACCCTCTCAGACATATAGTACATAAACTAGCAGAGAATAGAAATCAGAGTAATAGATATTGAAAAAATGGCTACATGTTGCTTAATTTTTTTTCTTTTTTATTGGAACTTCTCAGATGTAAGATAGATGCTTATGTTAGCAAACAGCATTAAGATGGAGCAGGGCACAAATAAATCAAGTCCAAAGATATATCCATGATGCTAGCAGGACGTTGGAAGCATGTTTAACTAGATGAGAAGATATTTAAAGGGCATCTGTTCATAAGGATACAGACTGACAGCAGGTAGAAGCTGCCACCTGGCTCAAGGGGACATAGCAAATCTAATTGAGGAAACAGAGAGATGTGGAAAGATCCAAGTAACTTTAAGGAGCTAGTCCATGGCACACCCCATGAATGGAATGAAGAAACACATTTTAAGTGATCAGCAATTTTCCCTTCTCCATTGACAAGCTTTCTAGGAGCCAGAAGGAATGAGACCGCAAATAAAGTCTCTTATTAAGTAGGAGAGGGTTAGTGGATGTAAAGTACATGATACTGCACACAGAAAGAAAAGCACAGGACAGCCCATAATAAGACCAAAAAGTAAGACAGGTGACGCACACAAAGTTCCAGAGGAAGCAGGCAAAACAAACACATGACAAGTCACCCGCCTGTCAGCAGTAGGGAAGTATGGTGATGCAGCTCTACATAGTCCTACGAGATCCTCAGCCTTTTTGTTATTGTGACTGAGGCGAACTCGGGATTTATGCTTTGATGCAGAAAATTATTTCAAGAGTAGCCAACAGGAAGCAGAGCCAGAGATTTGGTAAAGATATTATTTTCTTGTTTGCTTCTTATAAAACATGTAGGGTTTTTTTTTTTTTTTAAATTTTTTTGTAAAACACCAAAATTTCCTTTTAAAGAAGCTTACAATCTCTCAATTGTGTATACCTGTAGTATCAGAATAAAGTACCACTTTATTATTATTATTATTTCAAGAATGAAGTCACAGGGCACAACGATAATCTGTAGAAGACAAAGACAAACTCCAACAATACAAGCAATCCAGTGTCTCTAACATCGCTATCATCTGGGTGATTCTTAGTTTGGTTTTCTAAGTTTGACTGCTATCACGGTACAGTCTTGCATATGAATGCATGGAAGTCCAGCTTTAATACCTTACCTAAACAAGCATTGTTTTTAAAACGGGGCAGGAATTATCATTCAAAAATCCTACTTAAAGTATATTTGGAGATCTGTTTTATCCTTGGTTGGCTAATGAAGCTTTAAGGACAGAGATTAATGAAGTCCCTGAGACCAACACAACTGAAGTGGTGTGAGCTTCCTCAAGAACAGTCAGTTTATCAAACAACATGGTTTATGTAGATTTAAGGACAGGGGTTAAAATGAAGTTCCTGAGACAGACACAGACAAGCAAAGGCACGTGTGAGCATCTACAAGGACAGTCACAGTTTATAAACAACATGCTTAAGGTAGAGTTTGAGCAAGAGGGTAAGGAAAAGAAGATGCTAAGGAAAAGCACATTCAAATATTGTATATGTTCCACAAAAGAGAGTTGTCTTAGCCATATATGCTGTTTTGGTTACTTTCAAGTTAAATCTCAAAGGGCTGCTAAAAATCATATTTTTTCATTTTTCTTTTTTAATAAGTAAGATCATAGGGTAGGTCTGCAGTTACCTTGCATGGAATTGTAACCTGATAATGTAAAATCGGAAGCCACCAGGGTTGCATAACGTTTCTGGTGAGATTACTAGAAAATGCAGATTTTCAAGAGAGGAGGGAGAATGAAGTCTTTTGCACTTGCTAATTGTATTGGAAATTCTTGCTTTTCAGCTTCCTGCTTCCTGCTTCCACCAGGCTCTAGAGTAAGGGACTCCTTCAGTTTCTCAAGCCTTCATTTTTTTTTTTTTTTTCTACCTTTCTATACTGCTTCAGTACTCTCTGGGGGATATAAGCAGGGCCATAGTTACAAGAGTCATGGTAGAAATTCTGAACCAATAAATAAAAGAAAGACAAGGAGTTACTCTTGGTAGTAAAGTGCTGTTTGCCAAACACTGGACTGGGATTCTTTTTTTCCAATAATAGATGTCTTCATTTCTCATAACCTACCAGTGAAGAAATCATGATTATAACACTTTTAAATTTATGAAATCTACAATTCACATGGGATCCTTCTCCTGTCTCTATTGTAAGCACACCTGTGTATTGTCTCAAGTCTCTGCCAAACAGTTCAGCCATCAAACACAAGAGAAGTACCTTCTAGTAGTTCATCTTCACCCTGGCCTTGAAGTTTTTCTGGCCTGGGAAGACACAATAAAAATTTGTGAGCCCTTCCAGAAATTTCTGTAGTTCTTTGTCTCACCAGAGTCCCTGGAGATGATGAATCTATCGGCTTGAATGCTTCATATGCCAAGACACCTTGTGCTAGATCTCTGATTCTTCTCCACATGGAGCTGGCTAAGGAGGTAATCCAGGCACACAGTTTTATAACACATGTGGAGTCCATTAAATAATTCTACTTGGACCTAGAAACTAATAATGATACTTTTTTTTCTAACTTAAAAAGGTCATTGGGGTCCTAATCTTTTTCAAAACTATTTCCAACCAGTTTACTTCCTACCCCTTGTTGTATCAATTTGAATTACCTAATCCTGTTAATCTACAAAATTAATTATGTAGTCTATTGGTCCAGCTTTACAGCTTTTCTCTGAGCTCTACCAGACGTGACCTCAGCAACCTCCCAGGGTTTCTGAATGATAACAGCTAGCATTTACAGCAAGGGGCATGGCCTGGACTAAGGATCAGGACCTGGTTTGTCTCATGGAATTCTCCCAAGGGATCTGTGAAGTAGGCACAAGGATTAGTCTCATTTCAGTAAGTAACAGGAGCGTGAGTGTTTTCTAACATTGGAACAACAGGAAATATCAAGGATAAGCTTAGGGCAAGAGAATTTAGTGTGCTTAACCACTCTGTTACTTCTCTCTGATTTAAAGAAAAATCTACTCTGAACTGACCTACTCAAACTCTCCAAAGTGTCGCTCCAAGCTTCCATTCCCTTTCTCAGACAGAATTCCTGTTCTTCCTTCTTTCTTTCTTCCCTTATCTACTTGTCTGGTTATAAAAACTGGGTTTTAGGAAGTGATGCTCCAACATATGACTCATTGTCTTGCTCAGTGCTTTACAGGGAAGAATGCCTTCAGACGGTCTCTAAGTGACCTTCTGCCCTCCTGTCTCCTGCCTGTCATTCTTCTCTCAAAGCTGGCCCTAGAAGCCAGGTCTGAAGGAGGCAGGCCTGAGAGCACAGGGGAATAGGCATGCTGGGTAAGGACTGATGCAACTACAGAGCTGTATTATAGCAGAAAATTACATGACAGCTGCCAGTGAAAAACAAGCCTTCCCAGGACCCACGGGGATCAACATGGCAGATCAAGATGACCTCTAAGTTCATGACAATGGCTGCTCTGTATCACCACCCTTGCAGAATTGGCTGTTTCCATCATGTTTCTGGTGTCATGACACATCCAAAAATTCATCTAAGAACGGAACATACAAGTAAACCTAGGAAAACCTCCAGTTTTTTCTTGTCTTAACTCATGAATAATTCTCCCCTCTTTAAGCTGCATTCTAGAATGTGCTGCTCAAAATGATAGTGACTCATTCCCAGATCCTCTACATCCACCCTGTAAGTGTACATTTCTACCATTCAGTAAGTGCCCATTCCCATTTTTCTCGCATGTGAGCTCTTTCTCTGACTGTGAGAAGAATCTGAAAACTCTGGGTAGAGGTTTAAGCTCAATCTCTTCTGGAGATCTTACCAGCCCCTACATCTGGCAACAATAGAAACCAGAGATGTGAATCTAACTTTCCCTTGCCTTTTTTTCTTTAAGAACTGGGCACAAAAACATTTCTCTGGCATTCTTTTGAATAAAATAAAGCACACTGCTTCTAGAAAGGTTCCTTTTTGGGAGTAGGTAGTAGTACGTGGTGAGTCGAAGTATCTAGAAAGATTAGTCTTGCTGTATCTGCCACTTCAGTCTACTGCCTACTAAGCAAGCCACTCCATTCAGTTACATTTACTACGTCAAATCTTGTTAATCCAAACACATTAAACACCATCAAATATTAACATTCATCCAGACTTACATCCTTTATCCAAGCACATTCATTGCCACCAGATCTCCCTGTCTGTCCAACAACTGATAAGCATTTGATCTCACCATTCATCATATCATTCTTAGTCCCACCAGTTCTGAGCACTCATGTAATGGTCACTATCACTGAAGCTCACCAGTCATCCAGTCACACGAAGTACCATCAGGACTCATGAGCCACTGAACCTTGTTCTCCCCAGTTGTGGTTCTGTATAAACAACAAACAAATAAGCAAAAACCACTATTTACTGAGCTACAGGTCTTCACATCTAAAATCTCCCTGCCATGTAAAACTTTGCACAGACAAATTTGTGAGGATTTTTTCTTGTTAACCCAACTCTTAGAGGAATGCTTCTGTGAACCTTAACATGGAAGAGAAAGGGACATACACACTCAAAAATAACATTTCCTTTTCCAACTTAAATAATATTAAAGTATTTTGATGTTCAGTGTCTCTAAATTCTGGACAGTTTCTCCAGGAATGCCAGCTAGCAGGGGGAGGGGAGATGGTATATCAATCTCAGGTTTGTTAAAGCAGCAAACTCACAGGAAGTAACTCAGTGTTACATTCGGACAAATGTCTGGTAAGCATGGTGTATGGCATGCTTTACCACTTCTAGTCTGGTAACCACCCATAGGACAAATAACGATCAAAATATGTGCACAGTATGAGGACTCCATGTGCTATTATTGGTCATGAAATTAAAACAAAAAACAGTTGTGTCCTGGAAGTACTAAGGAGACTGGTTTCAATATGGAAAAAAAAGTCAAGCCTTCTTTAGTAATAATTAAAGAATTCTGTGTGGAATTTGAGACCTGTAGGCAAAACTCGTATTATTTGAGTTCTCAGTATAATAACGTTTTCACTATAATAATGTTTGAAATAGCAACTAACCAAACTCAGATGTGAGAATATGGCTCAAAAATGGAAGACAGAAGAAAATGTGCAGTGTTCTCCAGGGAAGACTCCAAAATGCACCAGGTTCATTTCAACAAGCATCTATTTTATATATCTTCTTTATATCCCTCATAATATAGCCAGAAAGAGCTGCCCCACAGGCACTGACTAGTATGATTATTTGTAGTTCTTCATATATTTTTGTCTTTTATTATCTCTTATCTCAAGCTTGGCCTTAATTAACTGATTTCTGATCATTTCTTTATGTATTGTCATCTGTAATTGGGATAGGTACTCCTGGGACAATGGGATAGCCAGGGTGGCTATGAAGTTGGTGACATCAATTTTGCAGCCAGCCTGACATTGATTTAAAATACATTTTAGACTGATGAAAGGTAGTATATTCAGTCCCAGAGACTTCAGCTCTCTGGATCTCCACAAAACAGAATGTGCCTGGGGAAATGCAGTGCCCCACAAACTTGCCTCAGCTTGGAGTAACCACTCCCCAGAAAGAGGATGCTGGGTAGCTATGGCAGCCAGAGCTAGATTACCAGGAATGCAAACATCAATTAGGAATGAAGAAAGGAAGTGAGTTTTGCTATATGAGCCAAACCAAATCATCATTCAGCAATAATTTCAGGTCTCTTAATTGTTATTTTTTTTTCCTGAAATGCCTAATTATTTTTTTAAAGTTTTGGTTTTCCTGAGAAGTCATCTTTATCCTTATTCAAAACATTTGTATCTCGCTAACTTACAATATCAGACATATTTGATGATACCATGTGAGTTAGTAAATATATGTACTAAGTGGCTGTTAGCCTGGCATTTTATGAAATAACTTCTCCCAGTAATGTTCCAAAATACAAAGTTTACCATGACAGAGAAATGTGGATGGCTTGAGAAAGTAGTTCATTTAGTTCTCCCACATTATCTGGATTCTAATATATGATCATCATCTAGAATGTAGAATAAAATCCCATGCCAAAGGCTTCAAGCCTGAGGTTGAACAGATAGCTCTGTGTATGAGGGACTTTCTACACAAACATGAGGATCAGAGTTCCATTCCTAACACCTACATTTAAAGAGCCAGGTACGGTATTGTTGGTATGTAAACCTGGCACTGAGCTGCCAAGACAGGAATACCTTTGGGGTTTACTGGCCAGCCAGGGCTTACTTGGTGAGTTCTAGCCTTATATTACCCCTGTCTCTAAAGCAAAAGAAGAAATAGAAAGAGTAGATGGTAGCCAAAGCATAATACTACTTTCTGGCTTCTACTTATTCTTAGGAAATATGTGCACATAACCCCAAGACACACATGTGTACCTGCATACACACACACACACACACACACACACACAAGGATTTAGGTGTGGAGGCTTATATCTAATCCTAGAAACTCCAGAGGTTGAGAGGCTCATTAGTGCAAGGACAGCCTGGACAACACATCTATCTCTGTCTGAAAAATTACTAAAGAAACAAGTCTTTAGAGCTACGAGTGCTGGCTAACATATGTAATTCCAACCCTTGGAAGGCTGAAATGTAAGAACAGACACGAGTTAGAGGCTAGCTTGTGTTTCTGAGTGGCACCTTACCTCAAAACAACACACGAGGAGACTTTTGCAGCTACTTGTGTAGTAATGCCCCACATGGTTTTATCTGTTTTGTCTCCATAATAAATAAAGTATTCTGGCCATTTCCTGTGTTTGGATTACATAAGCAGAAGTCCACAATGTAAAACTAACTAGCTTTGTTCTGCATGATACCTGGATGGTTCCATAAGCAACAACCTTCAGAGGTGGCTGTTGGAATTTGCTCTGACAATCCCACTCCTTCCTCTTCACAAAGGTTCTCTTGCTGTGAGTTCTGATATTTGTCTCAGGACAGATTTTTCCAGTTACACAGACCTCATATTAACATGAAACTGGAAGGGAAGGGGGAGGGGGAGATAGCTCACTTGCGCTTTCTTATTTTCAGTAGATTCAAACCAGATCTAACATTGTGGAAGGGGATGAGGAGCAGTGGGAGACAAAGATAAAGCATGTGGACCATTGGATTCTGACTACAGCTGGTGCCATTTTATCTTTCATCTACTCTCTTGGCCACTCTTAATTCTCCCAATTTTATTTCACCTAATGAGCACATGTAGACACACACACACACACACACACACACACACACACACACACACACTTTGCCAATACTTAACTCATCCAGGGTGCTTATACTTTAAATAGTTATATGGCCAAAGATTACACTCACGGATCAGTATGGCATGCCATCCAAGGCCTCCTACTCAGCTAACTGAAATTCAGTCACCTCCTACACCACTGGTAGGATAATACTATCTATTTTTAAATGTTGCTTTAAAAAAAGTATAAAAAAAAATATACATCCTTCTCAACAATCCAGTCGTGTGTGTGTGTGTGTGTGTGTGTGTGATCTGTATTTCCTTCTCAAGGTTAATCAATTATTTCATAGATGCTAAAATAAAGGCCTAAAAGAGATTGTGTGTTTCCATTTTATGTAGGTTAAGGTTAACTACTTGTCTGCCAATGGATGTCTACTTAATGTGCAGGGCAATTATGAGCACACATGTGTGTTCTTCACATTGTTAATTAAGACAGCATTTCTCATTGCACTTTATTGAACATGAAGTTCATGAATGACTCTAGACTAGCTGTCTGGCAAGCCCTGCAATCCCTCCTGTCTCTAGCTTCTAAGGTATGGACTTACAGATAGGCCAGTATTCTTAGCATTTTAACCTGAGTGTTGGTAACAGAATGCACATCTTCATGCTTTTTGCCAAAGGTACCATATCTCCAGCCCCAGAAAAAAAAAAAAAAAAATAACAGCCAACAGTGTTTAGTTACAATAGAAGAATGAAGGATGACGTCAACTGTGATCCTAATGCCTAGGTAAAAGGACAGATGTTAGTGGCAGGAGTAAGCTAACAGTGACTTCAGCACTGTGGTTATTCTTCCTAGTATGCTTTGAAAGGTTAGAAACTGTGTATCACAGATCTGACGTCTGTCTAGAAGGACATGCACAGCAACTATGCATTTATGTTATATACATGGTAGATGGCTACATATATCTTTACATTTAAAAATACTGCAAATTATATTATCATTATGTCTAAACAACAATCACATGGCAAAGAAGCAGCTTAAAGAAGTAGAAAAAGGACAATGGACCTCCCTTCGTAAATATGACAAATGCCAGCTCATCCTGAACTTGCCTTTTCAAGTGGTCATTTTCATTAGCTTACCTTATTATCTCGAAGGTTTACAGTGAACAGACACACACACACACACACACACACACATTTAATATTGTAAAGAACAACAGCATTAATGACACCTTCCTTTTACTGAATACTGAATCAGCAAAAAAACATACCAACATGAGCTCAGGAATTGCTAACAGAAGCTTACCAAGTGAGTAATGTGATACAAGACTGTAATCAAGAGGAATAAGACACAAAGAATGAAAATTCCACAAATTGTCAATGGGAAAGCACAGAGATTGGTTCCCAGTGACTTTTTGTGGCATCTAATATGGTAGACATCAAGCAGTATGTATCTATTTCCTAACTACTAACAAAAGAAATCCTCTGTTCTTGCCTTTTTGTTTACGAAGTACATTTGGTGATATAATTGACCTTGTACTGATTTTTGGGGAAAAAAACAACATTTTTAAAAGCAAAGTTCTAAAATTTAATGAGTTCTAAGAATTAATGTGTTCAATAGTTTGCACCTGTGATCCTAACAACTGAAACAGGAAAGCAGGAGATTCAAGTGTTCAAGAATTAATGTGTTCAATGGTTTGCACCTGTGATCCTAACAACTGAAAAAGGAAAGCAGGAGATTCAAGTGTTCAAGGACAGCCGAGCATTGGTGGCACATGCCTTTAGTCACAGCACTCAGCAGGCAGAGGCAGACAGATCTCTGTGATTTTTGAGGCCAGTCTGATCTACAGAGCCAGTTCCAGGACAACTTTCAAAGCCATACAGAGAAACCCTGTTTTGAACCTCCCAACCCCCCACCTCACACAAAGAGTTCACAGACAGTCTGCTAGACCAGCCCGGCATGCATGAGACCGTTTAAACATCCAAAACAAAAAGTTCTGAATGAACATGCTTGCTGTATAAAACAGGCAAAATTAGAGCTAAGTAAAGCACTTGATAAATTTACAGAAGAAAACGTTTTCCTTTGGTTTTCAATGCTTCCATTTTACACTCAAGCTAGAAGGAGGGTTTATCTATGCTCACTTTCCTCTCCTTCTTCATCCTTGAATGCTAATGTTTGTCTTCTGCCCATGATACTGCACCATCATTTATATTTAAATATTAAAGTGTTTCATAGACAAGATGATGCTGAACAACCCAAAATCCCTTTCTTCCTTTCAAAATCCAGCTAAGGGAATTTAATCTCCTTAATTCGGGGAAAGATGCAAATATCTCCTTTGACCAAATTGTTATTAAATTAGAGCAAGCAAGAGCAACGGAAGTCACACACTCTCCTTCTCCAGCCAGCACAGAGAGACAAAGGTCTGTCCGTGTGGATGAAGTTTCCCTCAGGTGGGTAATTGAAATGATTCTAGTTTGGCTGTTCAAGCTCTAAAGTGTCATAGTGATGAGGGTGGTAAGATAAATAGAGGGGTAGCTCACAAATATTTCCTTTTGCAATCTGGTATTGCATATGGATGCCTGGGATAAGTAATGTAAATGAGTCTCCTCTAATTTACATTTAAACAGGGGCTTAAGCAGGATCAAGGAGCAACACTCTGCCTTGAAACGCCAGGGCCTAGAAGAGTGGCAGGGATTGTCATCAGCTCTACATTGTTACTAAGTTCCCCCAAAAAGGTTCTCTTTAGAAACCGATCTCTCTTAGAGGATATTTGAGACTAGGGTTTCTGGGTAAAATATGAATCCAAGGCTAATGCCAAAAAGAAAAAAACCCTGAAATTACATTTTCAAAAGAGGATGTAACGTTAAACAACGATAAGCCGGGTAAATAAGACTTTTCTGTATCTTCTAACATAATTAATGACGTGGAACACTGAAGTTTGAAACTTGAAATCTGTATATTCTAAATTATGCTTTTTTACACTTACATATTACATTAGAATAAAAAAATCAATGATGAATGGCAAGATTAATAAGTACAAACCGAACATAGATCAATTTTTGTCCATTGTGGATATTACAAAGGAAAACTAGAGTTTCTTCTCACTTTAAGTGTGTTCTTGTTAACTGCGGGGCATTTACTAAAACTAATATTAATATTATCTTAGTTAACTTTTCATATATAACAAGCTCTGGGTAAATAAACCCTGTATGAAAGCTGAAATGTAATTTATAATGAATTTGTGCTAATGGTATCTAATATGCCTAGTTTAAATGAAAGCTTTATTGAAAATAAATGCTGCTCATTTGCTTCAAAGGGAGTTACCAAACATGTGTAATTTGATGGTAATTTAAGTAGTAACACAGTGTTAGCTAACACAAGTTTAATTTAAATTTCCTTGTGACAATGTGGTACATGGGTCACAAATTTTTCAAACAATGTTTACTAATTAAAAGGGTTGGGGGGGCATTAAAATCATCTTCTATACATAGAGTCTCCAAAGTTTCAAACAAATAAATAATTCAGACTACAAACTATGGAAGGCAGAAAAATAATCCCATGAAGAGCAATCTTCACTATGTCATGAATATATATATATACCTTCATGAGCTTTCTCAGGCCAGGGACATTTGGAATGCAGTGTCCATGAAGATTGGAGGTTCCAGGTTCTTGGCAACTTAAGGAAATACCTGAATAAGCAAGGACAGGGGCTGACAGCAAGAGGTTTACTCCTAAGAGAAAGCAGCCCTCAGGCAGCTCTGCAAGGGTGTAGTGGGCTCAGAAGCTGGAGCTCCCTCCTCGGGATTCTCCCTGAAGAGTTTCAAGGCTAAGAACAGTGTGGCTCTTTACCCTGACAGTTAGAGGAACTGTTCTATGACTTGGAACAATGTACCCATGGATGGGTGGGACATTCCACAAAGCATGTTGTCTAACGTTTGACCTCTTCCCTTTAGTTTCCTGTCTTGGGAGACAGGAAATGCCTCTATGTACTATTATCCTGGATTCACAAGTGAAAAGCAGAGACCTAGAGTTTAGGAGCTTCCTTTAGACTCACACAAGTAGAAAACTTGCCAAGTGAACCCTACTTCATTTAACTCTAAAGTCTGTGCTCAAAACATAATTCTGGCCTTTTATTACCAAAGCTATTTCAGAGTATGGACTAACCCCAAATTTGCTTGTGATTGGCTGCATTGATATAATATGTAAAAATTCCACCCAGTAAATATGCACAGATCCTGTAATACAAA
This sequence comes from Phodopus roborovskii, assembly GCF_943737965.1. NCBI lineage: Eukaryota > Metazoa > Chordata > Mammalia > Rodentia > Cricetidae > Phodopus > Phodopus roborovskii. Next base: position 7,864,727 of record NW_026125278.1, read on the forward strand.
GGTGGCAGATTGAGGGGAGGAACATAGGAAGATGTGTACAAAACAGAGCAGAGTGCTGTCTGTCTAATGATAGTGAGGGAGTAAATGCAGACAAATAAGATGATGTGGAGCTTGCTAACCACAGCTATCCACACACAAGAACACACAAAACACAAAGAAGCCAGGACATCTGAATGCTGTGGCTCTACTTCTTAACCTGACCTGAGATGGATTAAAACTCCAACAAGGATGGAACAAGAAGACAAGCATAAACCCACCAGGAAATCATGATTAAACCCACTCATTTCCAGAGCTGAAATTTTTATTAGCTCCCTAAGAATCATGTATCCTAAATTCTCTTGTCTTTTCAGAAGAAAGTACAGATGGCATTTCCTTTGTTGACATTTTAGAGATTTGGGAATTAAAGATAAAAGAAACTAATTTTCTTTAAATCCTGGTACATTATCAAAATGATACATTAAATTTTTTTCATATTAAATTATTTAACTATTTAGCATATTATAAAATTAAACATGACAGCTCTGTTTTAAATAATTACAAAGCATATAATTTCAATATCATTTAATAAGAGTTCTTCCCATTTGAAGCCAATTTGATCAACTTCATAAAGCTGCATGGCCATGACTTAGAACACTATCACAATGTATTGATACTCATCCTTTAAAAGTGCTTTTCCTGTTGGATATATGACCAAATGCTGGGGTGAATTCTCTGAACAGAATCTTGACACCTGTTTTAGGATTTATTTAACAAGGAATCATTTCAAGATTCCAGTTTTATGAAGAATAGGAGACATGGTTACACTTAGTGAATACTCTTAGATATCTTAGCATGGCCTGTAATTAAATGAGACAAGTGTATATGAATCAAATGCTATTTTAACACCATTTGTTGTCATTGTGATGGAGGGGAAAAGTGAGCTAAAAGAAGATTTTAAACATCTGAAGGATTTAGGATTCTATTTAACAGTAATACCTTTAATTCCAGTATTCAGGAGGCAGAGACAGGCACATATCTCTGTGAGTTTGAGGCCTATAAAGCAACTTACAAGTCATCCACAGCTACACAATAAGACACTGTTGAAAACATTTTTACAAATATGAAAGGAACTGGGTGTGATGGTCCACAGTTATAAATCACAAAAGGATAAGAGTTCAAGTGTAACCTTAGCTCTATAGTCAGCTGGTGATGAGCCTTGAGCAGCTTCTTCTTCTTTTTCTTCTTCTTCTTCATCTTCGTCTTCGTCTTCTTCATCTTCTTCTATCTGAAAATAAAGTGTTGGAAACATACTTATTCATTTCATATCTGATTTAAAATTACTTCAGAAATATTAATATATTCTTATTTTAATAACATTATAGTAAAGCCAGTTTTGGTAGCAAACCAAGTATGATGCCAGATAGGATGAGGCAGAGGGATCATAAATTTAAGACCAGCCTGGACTGCCCAGTAAGTCTGGTGTCTTCCAAACACCACGTGTCAAGAACACACATGAATTCACATAGTTGTGAGAGTATATATAAGACATCCACAAGCTCAATTCAGACAAAAATCCAAGCATGGAGGTAAGATAGACGCACAAAATCCTAATGCTAACTAAGGAGATACTGTCAATTGATAGCTGCTAAGGGAGGGGGGACTCAGTTTTTTGAAGGATGTGGCCTTTAGTAGATTGACTATGTTCCAGTGGAAGGTCAACAGTATGTGGGCCACACAAATCAGACTGAGTTGGTTAACAAAATGAGGACACAAATTTTGGTGGGTAGAGAAGGAGGATCAGGGAGAAGGAGATGGGGAAGCAAAGATGTGTGGTCTAAATAGACTGTTGAAAATTCGCAAAGAATTAAGAAAACAAAACCAGAAAATTTACAGTGTCCTCTATCTACTCTTACACTTACATTTATAGCTACTTTTATCTAATTGGATAAAGAACTAAATAGTTATATAATGTTAACATAAATTTTATAAAAGCCAAAGAAAGATATTTAAATTGTTTACATTCAAGATGTTTTTTCATGTAACATATTTTGACTGTTTTTCCCTACCCCCAACTTCTCCTATATCCTTCCTACCTTCATGCCCATACATTGTTAATGATAAGTTTTGATCAGTTATACTAGAAGAAAGGATGAATTCTGATCCTTTGCCAGACACAAAGAAATATTCAATGATTGTTTGCATGAGGAAGATGAGAACACAATGTCTATAGCCTAAAGAAACAGTCACTAAGATGTTTGTGCTATAAAAGTTGACCAAACAGGTAATTTGTACTTTATTTTTCTGCATTTTGTGATGTCTGCTTTATTTTTGCATCTTTTAATGCATGTTTTTAATTTTCTGTAATATTATAACATTTGAAAAATAGTATCTAATTATTTTTCACTTTGTGCTTTGTTTTCCTTTGAAAGCAGTCCCCCACATGAGCCTGGAATTGTCCCCACATTCTTTCTACATGCTAAGTCTCTGGCATTGTTTGTATGACATGTGTCCTTTTATTTGGATCCCTAGTAGATGTTCCAGAGTGTTCTCTATACTTCTATCTATGTGACACTCAAATCACATGTAGGAACACTTTACTCTATTACCTGAATAAATAATACCACCACTCACACATATGGTTGCTGGGTAAATTTTAGGTAAACAATAAATTTGTCTTGAGTGTGTCCCCTAAAAGACATGAAGTGATGTGTATGTCTGGTGCATGAGAGGGGTTATGTTCAGAAATTCAAACACAGCCCTTACTGCTTCCTGTTTGTTCCTTGAATCTGGAGCTCCAGTTCCTAAACTTCCTGTCTCTGCACTTAGCGTCACAGCACCCATCACAGGTGGAACATTCAGCCCTTGCTTCTGCTTCCTGCTCAGTGCCCCCCTCACCCCCCAGAAGACAAACTTCCTATCAGCAGGAGCAGCTGTCTGAGCTGTCTACTGCTTCACTCAAGCAGGGACTGGAAGGGTATTGACTTTACAACCTAAGGATCTTAAATATTTACCATCTGAGCAGTCCACTACAAACTCGCCTCTTACATATGTCACAAATCATTTCTCTGCTCCTGTCCTAATAAAAAACGTTCTCAGTAGTCTCCTTGTACCCAGCAGTACTTTTCTGATATCTGCTCATTCAGCTAACTCTTCTTATTGATCCACGAGAGGAGCTCAGGAAAACCTCTCTCTTAATAAGGCTCCACAGGAGGACCCCATTGAGTTAATAAACCTTTGCCTCTTCCATAACACTTCTATCCATCTCTTCCTCTCACCTGCAACAGACCCCATCAGACCTACAGCTTCTATGCAGCACCTCCCACTTCAGACCTCCATGCTTGTACTGAAGAGGTACTTATCCACAGGGCACTCACCAGCTTTGCCATGACTTCAAAGGTCTGTACCTGCTATCATTCTCTCTCTGCAATCTTACTGTGGTCTTCATGGGCTGAGTTTCTCAGTAAGCACGTGTACACAGTCATGTTATCGTATGGTTAATCTTATACCATCACCATTTCATTATTTCTCCCACTAGAGTTTAAATACCTTAAATCCAAGACAGCATGACATTTCCTTTTGGATTCATGGCTCAGGCATAGTATACTGCAGAAATAGCCTTCCATAAATATTTGCTGAAGGAAGTAAATTCAGCTAAATTATCCAGATTAAAACAGTAGAGTATATCTATTTAAGATTTCTAAACTGGGATTACTTATTGAAAGATGTATAATACCCAAGGTTCCTAATAAGATAAATAAAATACATTCCTTGGCTTAAAAATTATAAAGGAAGTGATTGGTAAACAAAGCACATCCAGAGAAAGCAGCTGTTTTAAAATGAGTGTGATAATGAAGAACAGAAAGTGGTCACAGTGGCGGAGAGGGCTAAACAGAAGACAGAGCAACATTGAAAGAGCCAAGTCCTTAAGGCTGTGGCTGTAGCACAGTTAGTAGAGAGCTTGCACAAAGCCCTGGTTACTGGTCCCCCAGCGCTACATAAAAACCATACCTGTAACCCTAGCACTAAAGAGAAGGAGGATGAAAGTTAATGTGCAGGGATTATAGGCACAGAGACTTTGAGACAACCTGAGATGCAGGAGACTCATAGCTAGGAAATGATATGGAAACGGAAGACTAAACACCCAGTGTTAAGATAATGGACATAACTAAGCATATTGACAGTGGTGTAGTGAGATAGTCCTTCTTAGCACTGACCACGCCCATTGGGGGGTGGAGCGATGGGCGGAAGTGACCTGTGGAAGGAGGTCGGAGGGGGCCAGGAAGGCTCTCTTTCTGGCGTGACTCGGACAGGAGAGGATCGGGTTGAATTTCCTATTGTTCATCTGTCTAGGTTGTAAGTTATTTCTCCCTGAATAAACATCTATTCGGCCTATTTGTTTATCCTGATCCTTATTTACCGCAATACAGTGGTCCTAAGAAAGTATTAACTTTCAAGGAAGAAGTCCAGAGGTGCTGGGTTCCTCATGAAGATGGGCAGAAAATCAGGAGCTGGCTTATGGCATAGAACCTGTTACCCAGAAAAAAAAGAAAAGGTTCACCCTGCCTAACCCCTTAAGAGTATATGAACAGAGTATATTTTCTTTTATTGTTATTATTATTATTATTATTATTATTATTATTTTACATGTCGATCCCTGTTCCCTGTCCCTCCCTCCCTTCCTTCCTCCCTTCCTCTTACCCTCTCTTTCCCCCCACATGCACCCTGACCACCCTACCATCCCATCCCCCACCCCCATTCCACATGTAGGGCTATGCTATCCAGGTGGGGTCATGTAAATCTGTCAAGTCATTTGAAGTAAGGACCAGTATTTCTCTCCTATCTCTAGGTAAAGAAACAGAGTATACTTTCATGAAATAAATTTAATACGGGAGTAAAAATATAAGCAACCAAACAATACATTCGGATGTTTTAGAACACTATTATTAAGGTCCACCTATGAAACTTCCTGTCCATATTTCACGGTGTTTTTAGAATCTTTTTAGAACAGAACTATTTTGCCATCTTAAAAAATTCTTTGGAAGTAAATGGGATGCATAGAGGCAGTGTAGAAAGGAAAAAGGAACGAAGAGGAAAGGACATCAGCGAAAACGCCTTAGTGGGGAGTGAGTCCTCTCCCTGGTACTTGACAAGCTCTTACCTGTGGGGTGGCATATGACATATATGTTCTATGGAGGAGCTGAGTGAGAAAAAGAGAAGATCCCCTAGTGACTGAGCAAAATCATCGCCTTTTAATGACTTTGTTCCTTGACTCATTCATGCACAAATGTGTCATGTGTCAGGATGATACAGGGAGCTTGGAGAACGGGCATCAGTTTTATGCCCTCACTCTCTGCTCTTGCACTCACCCACCCAAGCCCTCGCCCCTGCTATTAAACATTACATTTTTATATAAATTGAGAAAATGTGAAGTAAACTTCACTGATCATTCAGTTACTAGGTGTTCGTGTTACGGAATTCCCACAGTCGCTCATGCCATCCCTAGGCACTAAGGGTGGAAGGACTTGACATGCTGCCCTCAAATCTCAAGCCCTCAACCGATGTTCCTAAGGAGAGAGAGTCCGTTTGTTGAGCTCCCAGGAACTAGAGTTTTCTGAACATTTTTCAACTCATAATCCTCAGAAGCTGTTTTTGTTTGTTGGTTTTTGTGGAAAAAGACCACTGTGAAGGTTGTGACCTTCTTTCCTCTTCCTTTGTGCCTTCCCTTCCATCACAGTCAGTTAATAAGTGTCGACTGAGTAAATTCACACTGTTTATCAACCTGGAATCGCGTTTGGAAAATAGAAATCGAGGGGACCCTATTTTTGTCTTTTACACCAATTTTTAAACTTAGTATACTAGCCCAAAACTGGAGACATTATTTCCATTTTTAAAAACCTTACATTAAAATAACTTCATGGAAGCAAATAACACAAAACAGGTGTATCAAGTGAAAGATGTTGAACAGAAAAAGAGAGCTATCATGTCCCCAAGGAGTCTCAGAATCAGTTCTAAGTGCTATTAGAAGGAACCTTCCATCAAATCACTGTTCAACTTAATTATGGTTTAAGCTGCGCACATGTGAAATTAATATTCAGGATCCTGGTGATTTAAAAAGCAGCAGTAGGCCACCATTTGAATTCATAGACTTGTAATCCATCTTGTCCCGTGGAACAACTAAGTACAACATGATACCGTAGCTCAAATTTCTGAAGAGAGAAAGCAGTGGTCCTCTAATTTTTAAAGAATCATGCATATGTAACTTGAATACAAAAGGGTGGAAATTATGTTACAGCAAAGGAGCCATTCATCCTTCCAGTTCTAAGAAAGGCAGAAATCCTCACTCAGTTTTTTTAAGTCTATTAGGGATGTCAGTAGTTATACGCCAATGCCATATTCTTAGGTAATCTCATGTCTGTCAGACCTTTGCATGGTCAGAGATGGAGATCTCATATGAAGAATGAGCCAGACAAAGACTACAGTGATTGATTCCCCCGTTGATATCACCCATTTTTACCTGCTACTTCTGCCCATGCTTCCTATTAACACTGTCCAAGAAAAATGTCCCAAGCCTTGAACATAAATCATCTTCTCCATCATCTGTGGTTTAAAGTATCTCTGGAGTCTTGTTCAAAGACCCAGCATGTTTCCCCTGATTGCTTAACATGGGGCAAGTTTCTGAAGGTCCAACACTCCTATGGTGGGAATCCTCACATTCTCCTGGAAGTACTGTCATCGAACACTGTGTGTGTGAAATCTCAGTGTCGTTCAACCTCTGCACACTGCTTCAGCCACTCACAGCAGAGAAGAAAGAGGTCATGCTTATGTGACATTACTCACTTGTGGCCTTGCGTCCTTGGGAAGGCACTTTGTACTAAGATTGTTCTGTTGTTTTAACATCAGTAAATTTAACTGTATTTTATTTATAGGGCTGTGAGCAACAACTGAGAGAAGGTGGAAACTGTACAAAATGTATCCTAGGAATTAACTGTGAAAGATACATTAGTTAGTCTGAGTCCTGAGTCAGAGTGCACATCACCAAGGGCCATGTCAAGAATCTGGAGGTGAGATATACTGTTGGACCAACAACTCTGGAAAGAGAGACAGATCACTGAACAAAGCTGTCTTTGATACCAAAATACTGCCTGACTGCTCCACCTCTGCATCTTCAGCTCAGCCATGAATCCTGGCTCACTGTCAGGCTAACCAACACCCTACTCTTTCCTGACTTGGAACATTCTAGGCTCAAGTGTTTATGGTTTTCTTACTGATATTGTTCTCCTGGCTCTTCTCAGAACTTTCTCTACTTACATCCCATTTAAAATGCCGCCTCCCTAGAGAGCATTTAATGACTAATCCTCCCTACAAGTTCTCTTTGCATTTTTTCCCATCATCCATTCTTTTATTTGAGTAGATATCATATGCTATAGTGATATTATTTTCCTGGTTTGTACCGTATTATTAATTCTATGAGACTTTGGCTCTTATAGTATTTTTTTGTAGGAATGAATGACATTTTCTGTCTTAATTTTTTAGCTTTTTGTGTTGCATTTCCACTTACACAAAGCACGAGGGCATTGGTGGGGGGAGAAAGCACTGTAGAACATAAATGCAAATTTGATGATCTGATGCCTGTTTCTCTTTTTCATTAAACAAAGGCCAGGCTGGCTTTGAACTTATGATCCTCCTGCTTCTGTCTCCCTAATACTGGGGTTACGACTTCCAGGTGACTGTACATACATTTGTACATGTATGTGTTAAATATGCATTTATTGTTTCTAGTGATATTTTAAACATGGGGACTGTGGAGATGATTCTGGGGTTAAATGCTTGCTGGGTAAGCCTAAGGACCTGAGTTCCAAAACTCAGCACCCACCTAAAACACTGAGAAGCTTCAGCTAGAGGGCGAAGGTAGACTGCCCACACCTTTGGCAATTAGAGGCTTTCTTACATGTGTAAGGTTAAAGAAAAGCCTACCAGTTCTGTTTAGATAAGAAATCCATATCATTTGATGCTATGACTAGGTAAAAGGATGAAAGTGTGGTCCAATAAGATCTATGGAGAGAGTACTGCCTCAAATTTTTCAGCGCACAGTAATAGCATGTGAATAGTAATAGTATTTGGTACTGAAGATGCAGCTTTGTTGGTAGCATGCATGTCTAACCTGGGGTTGATGCTCTAGCACTGTTAAATGGGTGTGGTGGTTCACAGTTGCAATCTTCTTAAAAATTAGAGCAGAAAATGAAGGTCCTTCTCTGCTACCTAGATTTCAAAGTCAGCCTGGGCTACTTGAGACACTGTCTCAAACAACCTAACATTTAAATTCATAATAATCAGTGATAATGAAATATTTTAAAAAACCTTCTGGGCAAAATGATACCATAATTTTTGAATAAAATATATGCCAGCTGGACTTACAGTAGTATGTAACTCATGAATCTTTGCACTTGGGTGCTGTGATTGCTTTAACGCTTTTATTTTCCCTATTGTACTTAGGTTAATATATGAACTTATTTTTGGTTAAAGAAATTGAACCCAGGGCCTCATTCATAGTAAGCACACCACACTACTGCACTATATTCCCAGGTCTCCCACTGCATTCTTCATTGAGCTCTTAGGATTAAGATTCATTTCAATACCTGATTGGTACAATTTTTTTTAATAAGATCCTACTACAAATTCCAAGTTACAATGTGTCTCAATGTGTCTGTTTATAAAGATTTTTTTTAATTTAAAAAATGTTTGTGTTAATAGAAACTAAAAATAGCAAATGGTCCCATATTTATATCTCAGTAGTCAGAACACAAATAAACATTCTTGGTGAAAACACATCAGTGCTTCCAATTAAGGCAATATAATTGCATGCTTTGAAGCGGAACAATGGAAGAATCTGACAATCCATTGTATTAATATGAGGCACAGACTTTAGAGACATATAAAAAATAACATTTAATCTTTGTAAGGCATCTGCTTCAATATACTTTTTGCACAACATTTATATATTGTCTGTAAACACACACATTAGATAGATAAATAGATATCTGGATAGATCAGCATATGCTAAAGAGCCACATGAAATCTGGGACAACCCACTAATTCACATTAGTAAGCCATTTCCCTGATAATGCTGCAAGTTCTATTGATTTCTCCAGACTCATTGTTTTCAGGATGCTGTGGTAAAGCTTTGTCCAGCTATACTTACTTACCTGGCAGATCTCAAATGACCAGATGTCGGGGTAGAAGACAATGCCTCAAATAAACTCAAGGGGTCTAAAAGTCAAGAGTGGTGAGTTTTATCTCTATAATATGGGGTATCACAGGGAAAGACAATTTAGAGGAAAAATCAGTCATCTTCTGCATTTCTACATACAACTAGTTTATCATACCATTGGGTTACAAATTCTTCATTATGTTACTCCAGACACCCCCTACCATGCGCAGCTCTCTCTGTGTGTATGTGAGTTCTGGGTCTCTGAAGCCTCAAAAACTTACTCTTGAGTCATCTTTTCAACCTTAGTGCTTAGTGTTTTCAAGTGTCATCTTCCCATGTTCATCTAAAAGAACTCAAGGATAAACAAGCATTATTTGCAAGATCATTTGCTAAGAACCATGGTTTCAAGATTACTGACTCTACCAGCGACTTTTTTTTTGACTAATATTCAAGCAACTTATACTTGTAATGTTCTGACCATGAAAGCGTAGACGTAGAGTTAAAGAAAACCAAGGAAAGGTACAGTTAATGTCACCAATTAGTGAATCAAATATACTAGATAAGCATTCGGATACACTTTAAAAGGCATTAGCTAAAGACACATTATAATTGCTGCTTTCATCTACCATCTTAACAGATGCAAAGTTCATACCGTACCTAAGAGTTAAAGATGTACCTTTTTTTTTCTTTTCTTTTTATTTTTTGAGATTATGATTTAATTACAACATTTCTCTCTTTCTTTCCTCCTTTGAAACCTGTTGTGGGTGACCCTGCTCAGATACCCCTTAGAGGAGGGGGTAAGAAGACACAGAACGATCAACTCATGCATGGGAGTCAGTGAGTAGTGAGCATGCTATAGATTCATTTATTAAGAAAGTTAGGTGTGTCTTTATACCCCCTAAAAGGTCCTGCATTGTCCTTTCCTCATTGGCGTCTCTGAGTCAGGTGTCCCTGGTCATAGAGGCAGGTTTGGCTCAGGGAGGAAGTTCCTGCCTCAAATGCTCATGCAGGCTGGCCTGGGCACCTGTGGCTTGGGTAGGCTGGCCATAGGTTCTCCTACAGAAACCCTTCAAATTCATGCTTTCTATTCACTAGTTGTTATTGCAAGCATAGTATGCTACTTGCATTTATGTTTTCAGATCTGATTGGTACTAGGGAAGAGCAAGTTTTCCTTTACCAGCGTTATTCAGTTGCCTATAACATCTGGTTCTTGTACCCTCAGTGAGTGTAGTCTAGACCTGTCGTTAAGGAAACTTCTCTTTGCAACAGATGGAGACCAAGTCAGAAAAACCACAACCAATAAAAATGTAGAATTATAGAGCACAGCATGGCATTTTAAGGGTTAAAAACCTCTGTACAATTAACAAAATAATTACTTCGATCTCTGTAAATTCCGAGAAAAGGTTAGGAGTTCCTGTAAATTCTGACAGAAACTTGAAGTGTGATAGGGTTTGAGTCAGGTGTTTGAAAACTTTGATGCTCCTGGGCAGAATTATCTCAAACACTAAGACAAAACTAAAGCAAGGAAGAAATCATCAGACATCAAATTTTAATGCATTGTTGTCTTAGAGCCTAAGGATACTGAGAGGTTTAACAAAGACCACTAAGAATAACATGCTGGAAATAAACTCCAGAGAAGGAAACTGTAAACAAAGGGCCTTAGATAGTTCAATGTGGTGCCCACCACTAACAGTATGTAAGACCAGAAATAAAAGTCTAAAGAGAAACTAAAAAGCTTTGAGAATTGGCCTTTAGGATGGTGAATATGAGGAAGGGAAGAATTCCTAGTTAAAGCCTTTCAAGATCCAACAGATTATACTTTTGATGGTCAATAGTATCATCGTGACCTTGACTGCTGCTGTAGGAAATAGTGGGGCATTCAAATATGACCATGTATCTGCTTCTCGTCAGTCAGACACCAAGAATAATGATGGCTCAAGAATAGAGGTCCTTTGGTTATATTCTTTGTTCTCTGTGGGAAGAAAATCTGAGAAAGATTTTCTATTATGCCCCAAATAGCATTCTTTCTGGCAGTCCATAATAGGGGGGAAAGGGAAGGGAATTATCAAATGAGGGGAAAAGTTTACTTAGGGAAAAAATGTATAGAGTAACTTCAGTGAATTTCCTATCAATGTTGTCTGCTATTCTGCTTCATCTATTAACTCATTGGATCCGGAAAATAGTTGCAGATAAGAAGCACAGTTCTATTTTATAGATATGAATGCAAAAAGCCAACAACGATAAGCCACTGCCCATGCCCTGTGACTAACAGGAAGATTTTTCTGGAAGTTTGTTAAGTGCAAAAACTCTAGTTTCTAAAACATGATGCTTCCTATACATTATTCAAGACAGTGAGGGACCATTTCACATGTCTCTTACCTCTACAACCCACAGCCCCAAGCAGATAATATCCATAATCCTGTGAGTGACAGTGCACACTGAAGGTGAATAGCCAGTTTTCAGAATGTTATTAAGAACCTGTGTATGAAGGAGAAACACCCTCAAGAGTGCTCCCAGCCCTTCTCACAGCCCTGTTATAAGGAACCTGGAAGATAAAATGTGGAAATGATCCCAACTCTTCCTAGAGAGATGAATCAAGACCACAGCAGCTCTACATGAAATATTTCATGGAAATTTTATTTTCCTTTTCAAAACAAGGCTTCTCTGTGTAGCCCTGGCTGTCCTCTGTTCTGGAACTCACTTTGTAGACTTGTCTGCCCTCCAACTCAAAAAGATCCACCTGCCTCAGCCTCCCTAATGCTGGGATTAAAGGTGTGTGCCACCACCACCTGGCCCTACCACAGCTACTTCAAAAGGTCCAGGACAGGCCTTTTTAAAGAATGCCCCATCCACATACTTTCAAATAAGGATAAACTCTGTGAAAGTAGGACGTTTTTGTAGATTGTTTAATGTCACAAGTTCATAAAACAGAGACCATCAGTGAAATGAGCAGAATGAAATATTTCACATTCACTCACTTGGTGCATTTCTTTTAAAAGTTCTGATAGGAAAATAACTCTGTCCTCAAGGTATAATTATATTCAGCTCAGTTCTAAATATTCCTTTCACCAAAACTAAAAACTAAAAGGAGATACTATTTCTGAGGAAGTTTCAATGTAAAATTGATGATATTAACCATTCACAATAGTAAGCCACTTGAATGCAGGGTTGGGAAGGGAATATCCATTGTTGAAGACCATCACAACCCCATCCAAGTCTGAAGCCTGAGAAATTGCTGGAAGCATTCATCTTTCCAGCTGCCCCTGGGGTATGCTCACAGGATGGCTCTTCTGTCAGGCAGAGACTAGAAGCTGCTTTCCATGTTCCAGATGTCACAATATAAGAAATTTAAGTTTTTAATTTATGACCTAAGTAATGTATATCCTAGAAATATATCTAATGAATCTGAGCTTGTAGATCAGGGGGCATGGGCTGAAGGGATGGAGAGGGAATTGGGATCATTAAGTAATATAAGAAAAAAAATAACAAATATATGTATATATATACATATACATATGTATATATAATTTGTTGTTCTCTATACAAAGTGAAGCTCTAAAAACTTAAGAGCAAACCCAAGATCATTGGCAAACAATGACAATTTTCTTTGATAATAAATTCATTTTTCTACATTGAGAGGGACCAAACATTAAACTTTTCTGATTAACTGTAAATTACCAGTAGTTTGTGTTGAAATATATGTGTACTAGAATAGAAGAGATAACATGGAATGCTTTGATCAGCATTTTAGCTTAAGTCCCATGTTCTCATTCTCGGTTTCCATATAAATATTAATTACAGTTATATAAATAATAAAGTAACTATAATTACACACATTATATATTAGATAAGTAAATAATTGTTCCGTAGATAAAATTATTTCTTCGAGAGAAAATTTGAAAGCCTGGAATAGACTCTGCGTCAAAGCTCTGAGCGCACCGTACCTGTCACTTAGACTCACCACCAGAAGTGGTTCCCTGTTTTCATCAGGAAATACTTCCTTCAGTTGAAGCACCAAAAATTCTTGGTAAAGTTACTGTGCTGCTAGGAAACCATGGGAGGGTTTCACATTAAATCATTATTAGACATTAACACCTTTCTACAATCTTATTTAGCCAATTAACTAGAACAACCTACCAGGTCCTTGAAGAACCAGCTAGTCCAGAATACAAGCAAGTGAGCTTGGTATTGCAGAGCAGAGAGAGGAAAAGTTGTGTTCTTATATTCACTGTGTTTAACATGTGCATTGTTATTTTGTGGTCAATGAAGAAGACCTTTGGATGCATTAATGCACATGGCGCTGTAATCAAGCAGATCTCTTCACTCCCACCACACTGGTCACATTGTGAAGCCAAGCTTTCCCATCACTCCCACAATAACACCAGACACTGCAGACCCAAGGGGCTGTTTCTCACAGTGCTAGCACACATGGCTCTTTAGAGCACACGTTTCTATCACCTTTGTTTCCTTCTCTAACAATCAGGGGTGAGATGAGGTGGAAATAGCAGTGAAAGATATTTTTCATTTGCAAACAATAATTGCATATCTGTGGGTAAACAAGCACCTCCATATCAAAGGCAGATCCAGGAGAGATGCCAAGCATAATAGCACAGCCCATAAAGCAACAACTCCTGGAACCCCAACCCTCTTCTCACAGACACTTCCCAGTAAACTCCTCCTGTTCTACCCTATACTTAAAGACAGGAAAGTAGTTATTTGGAAATGCATTATTTTTAAATGCATCTTAATAACAATTTCAAGTTTGAGAGCTGACTATCTCAGTGTAGCTTCATCTAAATGTGTCAATACTTTTACCCATATAACTAGACTCCAATTACAAGAAGCAAGAGGTTGTAAATGGTCCTAGAGGATATTCATCCTGACAATATCACAGAGGCCATGAAATTACTCATCGTGTTTACCTAAGAGTCTGATCAAACAAAATCAAACACATTGTAAAGGCTTAAAAGACCTTCTTCTGAGAAGTTACTAAAGAGAAAAACCAATGAACCACAGGTTCCAGTGAGATATCATTTCCTAGAAAACAAGAAGGGTGATACTCCTGAGGAATAACACTCATGGCTACCATCTGGCCTGCACACAAACAGGCACACACGAGTGTACACACACACACACACACACACACACACACACACAAGCATTTTGCAATGTTTTGTTCTTTCAAAGCTACCACTATCAAGCTCTTACTATCTTTATCCTTATTGTTTCCTTACAAAGACCTGAGACAAACTGAGGACTCATAAAGAAACTAGCATGTTAGTGTAAACAAATAGGATAACATTTATAAAAGTTGTTTATGGTTTCAGTTAATAAAGGGAATATCAAGCAAAATAAAGAGAAGCTAATTTTAATCTCTAACTTTGTAATTCTGTTTTAAAAAATGTGTTCTAGGGTATAAATTAGCACAAGGCTTTTGGAAAAAAATTTAGTAATGTGTGTAAAAACTATGAAAAAAAAGTGTTTCTCTTTGAGGAAATTTATCTAAATGTGAAGGACTGCAACAGATAATTAAAAAGTAGGTGATGGCAGCATTTTTTTCTGACGTTATGAAACAATAGCCAATAACAACAGTTATGTGAAAGTGTATCGCCAATCATATTGTAATGCACTCAAGGTCTAGGATTGAGCTAGAACCAGTGGGAATAACTGTTGAAATTAGGTGAGAGATACATTGTTCAAGATACATCCTTTAAACAAACAAACAAAAAAAATAAAAACAAAACAAAAAAGAGTGTTCTTGGCAAAAGTAGTAGACCATAGAGACTTAAGAAAAGGTTTGGATTGGTGATGGGAGATGCCATTATGTATATATGCTTCTCATACTGGTTAATGAATAAATCACTGTTGGCCAATAGGAAAGCAAGATAGGAAGGACTAGGAGACAAGAAGGAAAGAGGAAGTAGTAAGGAGGAGTCAAGATGGAGAGTCTGGAGAAAACAGAACCGCCATTCCTCCGCTCTCGGTAAGACCACATGGAAATACATAGAAATGGGTTAATAATTAAGACAGCTAGCCAATTAGAAACTAGCACCTGGCCAGTAGCATTGTATCAAATACAGAGTCTCTGTGCATTATTTGGGGCTGGCAGCATGGCGGTGGGACAAGAGTGGCGGCAGGAGGAAAAACCCGTACTCCTTACAGATTGGCTCACATAGTTTTGGTGACACAGTACATCATGGCCTGTAAAGGAAGAGATAAGAGGGCCTGGAGGATGATCAGATTGTACCTGCAGGAAGAAAGCAGCCATAGAGAGAGACAACAAAGAGAAAGAGAGGGAGTGGAGATGAATGGACAGACTGACTGATGGACAGACTGATGGGCAGAGCTGGGTTCCAAATCATAGGGCTCATCTGCATTAGTCTACTTCCAGTTTAAGTTCAGCTCTTAGACATCACACAACCTCCCCAAATAACACCACCAGCTGACATTTAATGCAAGATTTTTAACTTAAATTTTTGATTAAATTATTGACTTGTTTTGTGTACGTGTGGGGGGGCACTGTGGAGGTGCACATGTGTGTTACATTGTAAGTGTGAAGGTCAGAGGACAGTTTGTGGAAATCAGTCTCTCCTTCCACCTTGTGGGTCCCAGGGTCCCTAACTCAGCCTGCCATCCTTGGCAGTAATTGTTTATACTCTCTAAGCCATCTCATTAACCTGCTATCTTACTTTTATAAGAGAACTATTTAAAAGGAAAGGCAATCATTTGAAACAAAATAAAAATGAAACAAATATATGAGGGTATCTTCTTCACAGAACCCATGAGAACATTAGAATGCCTCCTCAAACTAAGAAGACCGTTAGGAGAAGAGAGTGCCTAAGATGAGAAAGACTGGTACATGTAAATGAATAGTTCAGCCACAGAACAATGAGAGGAAAACAAGTTTTAAGAAAATATTATGAATAGAAGTTTCCTTTCTGTAAAAAAAAAAAAAAAAAGAAATAAAATCTGCCCTTGGCAATGAAATGCCTTAGTCAGCAGACTCAATCAAGATGAGGTTGTAGACAAAGAGAGAAGAGACAGCAGAGGAAATCCAAAGTAGCTCCACAAATAAGGAACCTTATGTTTACAACAAGGGGAAAATAACAGAATATTATATTATATACACAAAAAAATGAGAAGGGAATAAATAAGAAGCTGATTTTAATAGAAAAAAAAAAGAGGGAAGAAATAAGCACATGTTCATCTTGTTAGACCTTTCTGGGATGACTTTATAAGATGTTCAGTCTGTGGGAGTGTTTTTGTTACTTCAAATCTGAAAGACTGTGAATGTTTTCCAGGCTCTTGGTGTACATTGGAAAGGAACCATGACCTGAGGTGGTGTTGTCTTTGGAGATTAAGAAAAATGCATTTCTGTGCTATCGTTTTTCTGATGCTCTCCAATTATAACCACTTGCAGACAGTTCCCCGTGGCCTTTGCAGCTTGGTGACTACTAAATAATTGGAGTTGAGATGTCAAATATTTCCCTAATGAGCTCAAGGTCCAAAATAAACTCTGGACAGTAAGGTTAGGCTAGCGAGGCATTTCTGGTGAGGCTGTTTCTGGAGATGAGCAAGAGATGCTTTGCCTCCCAACACATATGAGAAGTTTCTGAGCCAACAAAGAAAGAAGATGAACATAAAGGGGAAGGGGTTACTGTTTTAAAATTGTGATTTTGATCCCTTAGGTTTAGAAGTTTAGACCCAGAGTGACCTAGCCCTAGGCAATTTGAATTCTCTTCATTGGTAGTTTCCTTTCCTTTGGAAAGGGAAGCACTGTAAGCATCCACAAAATTCATGAGTCTGGTGCAGAAGCTCTGTCATTTTCGACAAAGGTGCATCTGTCACCTCTAAACACAGAGGTAAATGCAGGTGTGAACTTACAAATTCAACAATCTCTGTCCTCCAGCAGATGTCCCAGGTTGCCACAGGCTCCATCATGCTTGGAAGGGTGAATCTGGAAGATTCACAAGTTCTGGCTGAAGGACTTTGGCTCTGTATATTTCATTTCTAAATAATATAGAAAAAATAAAATTAGTTAAATCTGAACAACAACAACAGCAAAAAATTATGTGCTTGCTATGCTAAAATTAAAGATGATAATACAGCGATTAGTGTCTACCATTATTGTAAAGGGGCCAGAGTTACAGGTTTGGTTGAGTTTGATTTTGAGATTTCCCTGTAGTTGAAAGAAACAACTTCCTGCTGGTTGATGTGGCCTTTAAATCATGGTGCCAGCATAGCAACGGGGACACTTAAAATCAGCATATTATGTTAGAAATGTGTTCTTGTCTGTTCCTCTTCATTGAAACACATTGTGAGTGAGATAGTGGGCACACTGCTCCGTTCATAGTGTTTGTTAAACATAAGCTTCCCAGCTCTGTGAAAGAGCACAATGACTTAAGAGCAACCGTTGCTTAGCTCTTTGTAGTGGAGACACGTTTAAGCTTGTCTCTTCCAGTGCTTTGGGGATTTTCCCAATGTAAATTCTCTTGGAACTCAGCTCTCTGACTGTACAGATGTACTGTAACTGGCTCTTTGTTTATGATCCTGTATCCAGCTTCTCTTTAATGGGAGTAGACAGATTAGACACACTTCTAAGGGACCTATTGTATATTGTAAGAACTACATGCTTAGTTGCAAAAGAGAAAAAAGAAAGGAAGAAAAGACCAACAACCCAGCTGCTTAATTTATGGATATCAACAACAGTGCCAGAAATTTCAACATGGAAAGTGGAGCGCTCATCATTCATAATGTTGGCATGATTTCCTTCTAAATTTCGTACTGAACAAGAATCTCTTTGTTTTCCTCCAATTACTTTTTCAAACAAGTAAATTGAGTGCTGGTGTTAGGTGCTTGTTTTCCTAAGCAAAGTCCTCTATTTCACCAAGGAACAGGTGTGACAATCTGAGTGCCATTCAAGGTGTTACAAATTCAGTTAAATTCTATTAGCACTCCTTTTCCTTGTTCTAAACCCATTACCTCTAATGCTAGAAAAGTTGAGATGCTGTGGCCTTTTGACATTATCTGTTCACTTAATGGTGATCTCTTTCTTTCTTTCCTTTTCAGAATCAGCTGGGCCTAGAAATAACCAGATTGCTTCTCTAATGCCTTACCTCATATAATTTTGACTTGTTTCTACTTTTCCTTGGCCAATAGATGTTAATTATAACGAAGTCTTTTCGACATCTGCTGACCAGAACCTTATTAGTAGATGTTGCTGGTGGTATGGGCAGGGCCCGCATCAATAAGACTTTACCTGACTTTGCTTTATTTTTCTGCAAACCCTCTTGGGGACATTCTTTTAGCAGAATGAACCCTTTTTAACACCTGGTAATAAATCTTCAGCAGTGAAAAATCAGAAAACAAAAATAACTGTCTTTTTAAAGCATCATGGAAAGTCAGAGGCACTTTCTCATGAGGCTGTCTCCACAGTCCAAAGATACTTGAATCTTCTTGAGATGAAGCTTCAGTGGAATGAGAAGTAATTTTCATCTCAGACTTTAAAATTCTCTTGGGTAGGATCCAAAGGGATTTCTGTTAATTGTGAAAGTATTTTCAAAGGCAAATAGTCAATCTTCAAGTGCAATTTTGGTATATTGTAGAGAGACAATCTGTAGAAACTTGTAAAGGGGGTAAGTATTGAGAAATGCCTGTTCAGTGGTAAACAGTAGAAGTCAAAAAAAGAAAACACATATACAGGGGAAATGTCACTTTAAAAAATAAAAAAGCCAGTGCTCTAAGATCCACTAAACAGAGGCATTCCGATCTAAATCATTCCACCAGAGAATTCCCAAATGCAATAGATTTTTGGTTACTAATAATTGAGCCTGGCCACATGCCCACCAATTAAAGATAACTTGCACCCATATCCCATTACTAATTCTTTTAACAAGCCTTCCTCTGAGCAGTTTTCACTTTTTAACCTTTTGGTTACTGATGTTACATTCACCAGAATAATTCTACAGAACACACTTTTTAGTCTTATTTCAGGTTGAGAGCTTGGGGTATGGCTGTTTAGTGGAATATCCTGGTTCTGACTAATGCTTTCTTCTCAATGCCATCTTTGAGAGTTCGCATATGGGTAGGCAATGAGAAGTCATTATAAGTACATCTACATCAAGATTGTGTAAAATGACAACATGACTGTAAATGCCGAAGCCTTTAGGAGTTCCTATTTACTCAGATGGATAGGCCAAAATCTGGGGGTTGAGTTGATTTTGTATGAAAAGCCAACAATTTAGTAATGACAAGTGTCAATGACAGCTCATCAGCCTGAACCTGGAATGTTGATACAGGAAGATTTCAAGTTCTAGACATGCCTAGGCTACAGAGTGAGTCCAGGGCCAGCTGAAGAAACCTAGTGAGACAATTTCAAAACAAAAACTAACAAAAGTAGACTGGACAGGTAGCTTCATGTTGGGTCAGTCTCTGCACTTTGCCCCATCTAATCCTGAGATGATATTGCCCAACACTCAGAATAGATCCCTAATACTCTTAGCACAGATAGCACAAAATCTACACAGTGTGTAAAATCTATATATTGCTTTTCTCTGTATGTACACACATACAGCATTTGACTTATAAATTAGGTATAGTACAAGATGAATAATTAAAAAAAGAGCAGTTATGACAGTAAAAACTGTGAGTTATGTGAATACTGTATTATTATTTTTCTCTAAATATCAATGAAGATGAAAAGAGCAACTCCTCAACAAAAAGCCTTTACGGCCTGTTCTTGGCATACGTGAATTTAGAGCATTATTTGCACTTCAAGCTATTACTAAGTAAAATAAAAGTCACTGGAACACAAATATGTTGTTGTTGAAGTTGGTCTAATGGCTGAGGGTGGCTGCTCCATGAACAGTAAGTAACACACAGCAGGGCAGAACAGTGTTGCACAAGATTTTGCAGCATCATGTAGAACGGCGTACCACTGAGAACTTAGGAGCTTTTCATCTCTGGGTGTTTCTCTATATGATAATGTATTTGTATCACGATTGACCATGGTTTTCAGACTCCACATGAAGCCAATGTATGGGTAAGTGCAGACTGCACAAGTGAAGGGTATATTTTGGATCCCTTATTGCTGGTAGACACCACTGCAAGCTTTGACACTCCCAAGCATATGCCTTAAATGTATACCGCCAAGCTGTGAATTCTGAGACTTACTACAGGTTTTTCACTAATTGACATGAAGTTAGGCTACCACTTTTTCAGGTGATTTATTATTTTCCACATGCTCGTGGTGACAACGATAACTAGAATTCCTCACAAAGTAAAGCTAGAGATTAAATATTGCTGTGCAAGGGAAGACATTTTAATGAAATGGCCATCACAATTTAGGATTGTTGCTTAAGCCAAAAGAAGGTCTGACTGATGGGTACTAATTCAAAGGAGAGTAAACCTGGAAACATATTAGGAACATATTTTACCTTTTCACTTCCAGAAAAGGGGGGTGTGTGACATTTATTCAACAAGTCTTTCCTTGATGCTCAGCATTCCCTGCTCTTGTTAGTTACTGTTTACAACGTGATGACCCAGTCATTGACAACTTTCACAAGTGGTGTTTAGATGCTAATAAGGGGTATGGGTGATATATAGTCATGCTGATAATAATGATGGCCACAAAAAAGAATGGAAAGGAAGAAAGGCTATCCCCAGTTTATTGGTGTGTAGACTTACCCACATTTTCCTCTGTGCTGCATTGAGAAGTCTGTGTTCTGTTTTGGGGAAAGCTTATCACTGCTTCCTCTGCTTACTCACAGAGCGTCATACTCTATCAGATCATTTGTCTTACAGTGTAGCCTCACTCCCTACTCCCTTACAGTGGAGCCTCACTCCCTACTCCTTGGGGCCTCAGGAAGTCTGCCATGCCTCCAGAGGTTTCCAGAGCCAGGCTTGTGAGTATCACTTTCAGGGAAAGGAGAGCCATCTTTCTTCCAACTGGGTGATGCTAATTTGCCTTGAACTGTGGTGTGACTTCCTCATGCTCTCCTTTCTGAGGTCTTAAGAACTTTTTCACTGCAGCTTAATTCAGGATGGTGGATGCTGCTCAGAGACTGGTGAAGAGGAAGGATGCACACTGCACTGCCACACACTGATGGATGCTGTGCCTCCAGACACATTAAAAAAGGCAATGGCGACCATGCTCTGTCCCTCAGGTTGGCTAATTAAGGCTCATATCTACATTCAATGGTCAGTAAAGTAAGAATAAAGTAAGTGCACAGTGCAATCCCAGAGTTCCCCATAATAGCATGGCAGCTGTTCTCCTTACTCTTCTCTGGTCTGCTCTTGCTCCTGGTGGGACACTTCATCACAGTCTCTTTCTAGATCTGTGGACATCTATTCCAGGATCACCTGCTTCAGTCCAGAAAAGCCAAGATCTATTACAAAGTCCTACCTGCATTCTGTGATTCTAAGACCTCAACAAGCACTAAGGTCTAATTCACTCAACATTCTACTCATCAAATGCTGCTCCTACATTTTCCAACAGCTCTCACAAACAGATCTCAACAGCTGACTGCTTAGGCCAGTGGGTTGTGAACTAAACAGATGTTCCTGTCTAAGGCAGTAGGTTATTTGTGTAGATTCTTGACCACTTCTCTGCTGCCTGGGTAATCCGCACACCACTGGCTTGTTGAGAGGTTGTATGGATGCAGGCTGCCCCTTATCATGAACTACAGTGACTGCTTGGAAGGTGATATTCCCTGGACTCTCAGGCCCTTATCAACTAACACAGGAGGAACTTAGGGCAAACCATACTTACGGCACCTGACTAAGCGAGTTCTCCACCCATTTACTGCCACTTGGGTGGTGTAATTTTCCTCAGGCATCTCTGAAATTCCAGTGAGAGAGGTGGGAATGGCAGGCTGTTTCTTCTCAGTGAAGTTCAGCTGTACGTACGTCCTTATGTGTGCCTGCAGTGCTGAGGTAACACCCAGATGGCAGCCTGATGGCAAGATGAACTCTATAGGAATGCCCCTTGTGTGAAAACATCGTATCATGTTTTTGTAAAGGCCACTAGGCTGTCACCCAGTGTGTGCAACTAAGATGAGATGTGGCCAGGAGGACTTGCTGCATGACTCAGGGAAAAGAACACTTACTCTACCAACGTAAGAACCTGTGTTCAAGTCTCCAGTGCCCATGTAAATGTTTGTCTATGACTGTATATATGTTTCTGACCCTAATATTGTGGTTCAGAGATGAGTGAGTCCTGATAGAAAAGTCAGTCTAGCTGAAATGAGAGTTTGGGTCAGGAAGAGACCCTGTCTCCAAGGCCACTAGGAAGATAACAATGGAGGAAGACATCCAACTCTTTGTTTGCTTTGGCCTTTCTCCACATGAACACAGGCATAGGAACCCATGTCCACATGCATGCACCATACATACACACAACACAAACACACATAGGGTCACAAAGAACAATGAGATGAGCTCTTTTGAGTGGTCTAAGTTCTGAAGTAACAGCCACCTCATTCTAAAAGTATCTGGTGTAGAAAGTAGAATCTACATGCACATTAGAAATCACATGAGCTACTAAAATTAGTTGCTGTAAGTAACTTTCTAGAATGGTCACTGAGAAAAACTATCAGGGACCACACATAGCAAGAGCTGAAACTTGTGCTAGTTCAAACTTACTTGTATGGATACCATCCAAAGACTTCCAGTGCCCAGATTTCATAGTGTCGTGAGTTTATGCAAACTACCAGCATTTCGAGGTTAGTGGTGCAAGGAATAAACACAGGACGGCGAACAGATAATTCCAGCTGTGTAGCAATTTGGAACAAGCACTTCTATCTCAGATTAATAAAATGGAAATTGTGCTTCTAGAACTACGTTACTTCCTCTTAGTGCCAAATCTCTTTTGCATTTGTATGATCGAAAACTCATAACCCTATTGAATGCACACAAAATTGGATAATAAACTTTTCCAAGTGTTATTGTCAGTGTCTGCTCACCAGTACCAAAGCACATGGAAGGCAGCATCCATAGGAGCTTTTACAATGCTTTAAGCTCTTGATTTTCCTCTGTTTTTCCCCCCAGTATTAACACATATTGAACAATATTGGACAAAATAGGCACATATGAACAAAATCATAATATGATTAGCCATTTTATGTGTAGGAAGAATAGAATTGTTGTAACATAATCTGTGGTTTAAGATTTGAAGAGAAGTTTGGTTGTAGCTCTGCAATGACACTAATTTTACTTTTTTTTTTTTTTTTTTTTTTTTTTTAGCAGTGTTGTGTTTCTGTTGTGAAGCAAAGGAGATTGGTGCTGATGTCACCAAAGACTATGGATGAAGGTGCATTGAGGAGAGAGGCAGTGATTCACAGCAACTGATAAGCCCAAACTCACCTTCATTTGTTTCCTTATTCCCAAATTGCTATAGAACAGACTACAAAGAAAATCCCATAAGCTAGCAAACAGCACAAGCACAAACTATTTCGATGAATCCAAACACAGCACATCAGAGAAATCTCAACAGCAAATGTTTCCTTGAGAACATAGAGTTGCTGCACAATCAAGGGTGTTCCTATATGAAACCTTAAGCACAACAGGACTTAGGCTCTGTGAAGCAGGGGAAGCTGGAGGAGAGAGCAGGCCCCTCCACATTCTGAATTTCAAAATGCTCATCTAGAAGAGGCAGGTGCCTGAATCTTAAAGGGGCTAGGTGGTTCTTCGAAAATAAAATAGCTAACTTTTTTCTTCTGGGTTTGTAATTTGAGAAGTTCCCTCAACTTCTGAACCTGGGTGTCAGGCAGCCATAGAGTCCTACAGATTGGGAAGGGTTGAGTAGGGGTGAGATGTGGGGCACAGCATTCTGTGTCATAGCCACTACTCAACATTCCTGCATTATGTATGTGCCAGCTGCCTACCGCATGTTTATCATATAGATTATGCTTATACCTTTTAGACAATGATGAAAACCAGACATAACTTCTTTTTTCGCTCACTCTGGAGATGAAAGAAAATTTGTAATCATTAAAGACAGGTAACTGCGCCACAAGAGTAACTTAGGTAATGGTAACTCGGGGAAGCCAGTGTGTTCGGAGGCTAGCATTTATAGAGGTCCACACCACTCTCATTCTAGTGACTTGATTCATTAAATTCTAACCCCAAATCTCTAGCGTTTTGCTTTTTAAGAAACATAGTACTCTGTACCCAGCAATGTTTTCCCTTTAATAGCAATATAGAGAAAAGAAGAAATTTAACCCATGGGATAATCGGTTTGCTAAAGCAAAGGGTTGACTTTCTTTTGCAATTAAAGGGGGAGGAAAGGGCACACGATTTTTCACCTTAAACAGGCGAAAAAGGAGAAAACCAGAAGGAGATATGAGCGGACACAGAGAAGAATAGAAAGAATGGGATATCATATCTCCTGCAGTATTAAGTTTTTAATCTCTTGCCAGGGCAGGCAATTCCTCTCTGTCGGACAGTATCATCCCAGTGCAATCACCCAATATCCTTCTGGCTTCCCGTGACCCACTAAGCTGCTCTGGGTCATAGCCTGTTTCCCAGAAATTTGGGTCCACTGCACAGTGTGTTTCAGGGGAGAGGTGGAAGCTAGGTCATTCATTTCATGGACCTCATTCCATTCCCTTCAAGGTTACTGTCTGTCCCTTTCCCCTAAAGGTGAACTTTGGGAGCCCATTCCACGTAGAGGCATATTCCCTCAGCCAAGACAAATGGGGAGAGCCTGGGACATGCTCCAAATGATATGGCAGAAGTTGAAGACTCCCCATGGAAGGCTTCACCCTCCCTGGGGAGCATAAAGGGGATGGGATGGGTGTTGGTGGGGGGAAACAGGGGAGGGTGGAAGGATGAGGGAACTGGGATTGACATGTAAAACAAGCTTGTTTCAAATTTAAATAAAAATGTATATAAATTTAAAAAAAGAACATGACTTCCCACTGTATGCACATGGTGCATAAACATAGCTGTAGGCAAAGCAACCATGCCCATAAAAAAAAAAAATGAAAAGGGAAAAAAAATGAAATATGACTTCCAACAAATGCTGGTGAAATTGATAACTGAAATGTGCTTCATTAGAAGAGACAATAGAATCTGATGGTTTCCTATGAATTCTAGTAAACAGAATGTCTCAAATAAGGAAATAGTCTGAAACTCCCAACATTTTTTCCCCTTATAGGAAATTTTTAAAAGGGGAGGGGAGGGAAGAGTATACTATAAGTGACAGGAGACAGACTTCAACAACATCGAAAAGACCCCAGTTCTGAGAGCTCTCTATCAGCATTGAGGAACCCTGCTGGTTTTAAGTGAATCTCCTTTCTCCAGCGAGATGGTGGCACTCATATACGAGGGCCCAGAGAAAGTGATTAAATAATACTGTGTGTGCTCTAATGCATGTGCAAACATTCGGCTGAGAATATGTGTGCTTTCCCCTCATTAGTGTGGAACATTCCATAGGCCTACCATACGGCTCCATTATGTGGAAGGATCCACTAGAGAACTCCTGTTATGTGGCAGAGCTGAAATATGTGCAGCTTTTATGCAGGCAATATTCCATTTTAAAATGTTTTCCAATCTGGCTCTGAACAACCCCCTCTGTGAACCAAATGTGTTCGTTACCAAATATTCTCTATGGTTTTCCTCCAAGGACCATGGCAGCCTCCAGGTGTTAGTAATGGCCTATTCAGACGAAAGCCAGCAGTTACCCACGTCTAACCCAAGATATGCTTCCTCCTTCCTCTACTTTCCTTTCACCGCCTTCATACATCTGCTAATTACATATTTGTAAATCTCTCCTTTTATCTCCCCAACAGATGCATGCTGTGATGAGAAACACCGAAGCGCGAATTAGAAGCAACGATGGTTATCAGCCTCATAGAGGCGGATGGGTTTCCTCCCATCACCACGGAACACATGGAATGCCAGGGAATGGTTGGCTGGGGAACGCTTCCACATTGTCACAGAGTGCAAGAGACTGATGAGCAAATTCCTGGTCTGGTGTGGAGAGTCCCAGGGCTGAGAGGAGGTGAGAACAGGATGTGAGGAGGCCAGGACAGACCGGGAAAGAGAGGTTTAGAGTAGCCTCGCAGCCATTCTATTAGCAGGCCTAATAATCTTGAACTCTATCTAGCGTCTGTGTTGGTGAAAAGTCATCATTTCCCTCATAGACTGGGCGGGGAAGAGGAGAGACAATAGCCTGAAAACTGTTAAGTCCAATTCCTGATTCTCTTGCTGATTATGCCACATCAAGTCAAACATTTACAATCATCAGCAGACATCTTGAAATTGGCCATTCAGGGTTCTTACAGACAAGCCTGCTCCCCAGTCCAGTCAGTGGTGAGATATGCATGAAGTAATAGCACGTAGGTACAATGGTCATCAGGTACCCGAGCTTCTAAAATGGCCAAAACCCTGTGTCAGAAGACACACAGTCACACAGTCACATTAAAAAAAAAAAAAAAAAAAGATACTTTAATACGGTCATTATAAGGGAGGGACAGAACAGAGTAGCTGCATGCTTATGGGTGTATCTGTAATTTCAGAGAGGTTTGTTCAGCCAGAAAGATTGTTTCCAGTCTACCAGAAAACACTTCAATATACTGGAATTACAACCTCCAAATCTTCATTCCTTCCTTCCTTTCTTTCTTTTTTCCAGGTTAACGTGAAATAAAGAGTTTTCCACAGCAATAGTTCCTTTGCTGCCTAAACACCAAGGAATATGTTCTGCTTTAAAACCAAATCCAATGTTTATTTCCTGGTACATAAGTATGGTGACAAAACTGGATTTCCATTTTCCTTTTTTTGTTCACTTTTCTGCAATTATCACGGGTCTGAAAAGATAAGACTATGTGTGGTAAGACTCAGAGGCAGAGGCAGGTAGATATTTTTGAGTTTAAGGACAGCCCGGGGCTACCTAGTAACCAAAACAAAAACAAAAACCAACACCCCCCAACACACAGGCATAAAGAGAGGTGCTAGCTGTCATGCTCTATGGTGGTTTTCATACATTATTTTTCTATCTCTTCTTTCCCCCATCTTCCAAGCTCCCCCTCTCCTATGACATCAGCTCCATCATTACTGTATGCTCACATAATTTGTGCCTCATAATTTGTGTCTTTACAACATCTGATTTTTTTTTGTTACTGTGTATTAAGTATGAAAATGACACTGCACAGGAGAAGTTTGGCAGAATGATAGCTTAAGAGGCTTGATTTTGATGCTGCGACTCCTGGAAAACAGCATCCACCATCTGAGATGGCTGAGTAAGGATAGACAACATCAGAATGTCAGGATATCAAATTAAAGGACAGGGCAGTGCTCCTGAACCCTGAGCCCTCTCCATGAACTATGTTAAATGAAAATGCCAAGAGGGAGTAAAGCTACATGAAGAGGAGACAATTATGCTACAACCTGTGTTTGTCTCACTTTACATGGTAAAAAGTCCAATAGATAGCATTGCTTTGGACACAATACTTTTTATTGAGGAACATAAAACTTCCTTTGTTATACTGTATAATTATTTACTTTCAGTTCACTTAATTTGTGGAAATGCATATGAATAAAAATATTGTCCTGGAAGATAGCTGTGTAAGTTTACATGTGCCATATTGTTAAAAATCAAGGAATTTAGCTTTGGTCCAGTGTCTGAAGAGCATTGCAGTGTTCTGGGAAATAATTTGTTTCTTACAGGTGAAATCTAGAGTGTGGGAAGACTACCAAAGGGTCACTAAGATTTAGTTCTTCAATTGAACTTCCAGAACAATTACCTCAACACTCTTTGTGTCAACAAGACTTCAGAGGATACATGTTAATTTACAAAATAAATGTATCTGGCTCAGTGTTTCTTGATTTGTTTTTCCATCGCTGTGGCAAAATACCTCAAAAATAACTTTATGAAGGGAGAATGTATTTTGGCTTACAGTTCTGGGGTACAGTATGTTGTGACTGGGGTTCACAGTGGCCAGTAGCAGGAGCTTAAAACAAGTCACATTGGACCCACAGTGAAGAAGCAGAGATCAGAGAATAAACGCTATCATTCAGCTCACTTTCTCCATTTTATACAGTTCAGGGTCTCCTATGCAGAGAATGATCCCACCCACAATCAAAATGGACCTCTGCACATCAATTGATATAATCAATAGGACCATCCACATAGGTACCCAGTGGCCCATGTCAAGGATAACTCCATCCTTTCAAGTTAACAGTACCCACCCACACTCCCTGTGCCTTCTCTAAGTGACTCTGTCCTGGCAGCTTCTTTATAAAGTAGGATGTCCCCTCTACTTCCAACACTCATGGTTTTCCTGTTTTCACCACTTTTAGGGACTCATGGAACATACAAGGAGATTATTTCATATGGAGAGTAAACAGCTTTCTATTCAAGTTGATGGGCTAAGGAAATAAGCCTAGTTGCATCAGACACTTAGTGACACAGACTAGCTCCATTGTTCAACCCTTTTCAGTTATGATTTGTATACCTTGGGAAATTTCAGTAGGAAGAGAAGCATTCTCCTAACACATGACTGAACTGTTAGTAAGCAGAGCACCTTAACATAAGCCAGATCAGAAACTCATGCAGATAGCATATATATATATATGCATATATATATATATACAGATATATATATATATATATGTATGTATATATGCTCTAAAATCTGAAAAGCCAGCTCATGCACCAGAGATAGATCCTGGTCCCACTCCTGCAGGCCTCAGAAACAGACTAAGCCACACAACTGTCACCCACATGCAGAGGGGCTAGTTCTGTCACACAGTCTCCCCTACTGTTGGTCCAGAGTCGAGAGGCTGTTGTATTCAGAGTGGCATAGCTTCTTTGTATTTGGGGGAAATACAAACAGCTATTGGATTCTTGGAGAAGAAAAAGAGGAAGGGACATGAGGAGATGGAGAAAAGTATGACATGACACTGTCCCTTCTTACCAATCATATTCCTGCTTAGCCAAAAAGAACCTCTTTCCCAGAGGTGGACCTGTCCACAATGTCAAGACCAAGTAACTCATAGACAGGTACTCTTAATATCCCTCCCACTGTGATATCTGTATCTCCCCATGGGTGTCCAATTCATTGTTCCATGTAGTCCCCAAAAATCTTTCCAACTTGCCTCTTTCCATTCTCGCTTGTGGAATAAACATTGTTCTAATGAAATATCTTTAATTAAAGGACAACTTGAGACAAATTCTGTAATGTTGGGACATTATTTGTGGCTAAAGCAAGCTTTGAAGAAAGTGCAGATGAGACAGAATGTCAATGCCATGTAAGTAACTTACGCTGACTTATTAAAGTTGTGATGGAACACTAAAGAAGTGATAAAAAAAAGAAAAGCAGCCTTACACTGGCCTGGGATGGGATAGAAGATAGAACTCCTAGAATGGTCTGGGTCTTATAGCTTTGCATGGCAACAGGGCCCTGCCAGTCAGTCTCCTGATTGAATAACAACTGTGTCTCTTTCTCCAACTGCATATCACCCTACAGACACAGTGGCTAAACTCATAGAGATGACAGCTGTTCTGGGCAGCAGGATGGCTCATCAAAATATGCCTCTAAGAGCATGCACAGCTGGGCTGCCTTGTCAACGAGGCCTGATTTCCCTCCAGGGTCCTGTTCTCTATAGGTCTCTAGCTCTTGTTCCAGCTCAATCCTTACCAGCCCTTGCTAGAAAGTTCCCAGATTACTCTCCTAGGAAGAAAGCTTTCAAATACCTATAACCACACAACTGTGGCATCCAGAGCTTCTCTTCATTGAAATGTCCCCTCCATGGCTTGGTTTTTGACTGACTAATCCTGTCAGTTGATCTCTGATTCTTCATTTTTTTCCACAATGGAAGAAAGTGGTGGCTGAATGCCAACTCCCACTTTGCTTTCAAGTTTCTCTGACCTGTAGACCATTTCACCTACCACATGCCCTTCCAGTGGGCCAATAACCATCACCCTGTTAACCATTACTGGAGAATAAAGCAACTCTCTTCATTACACTATTTTTTAGTTCCAAATCAAGACCATAAGAAAATAAGATGAAGGGGAAAAAGAAAAAGGTGGGAAGGAAAGAAGGAAGGAAATGGTTAATGCTTCTAAAGCTATTGTGAACAGGAAGAAACATCAAGGCTATTTTGAAAGAAAACATATCCCATCAGTACATGGAGAAATGAAATGCTTGTCAAGCAGGCATAAGTCCCTGAAGTCTGCCCCTGGAACCATAGCAGTAAACACTAAACATGGTAAATCACACTGCCGAGATTGGTGGTCAAGGACACAAACATGAATCGCTGTGAGAGATTTGGTAGTTTCGGACATTTGGCATTTTTTAGTTGGAAGGGCACTGTCACTGGTTTTTAGGGCAAAAATACATTTTTGAAAATGGATGTGGCTGTACATCCATTTGAATGGTGTGAATTACCTGAGACTTTAAGAATAGTCCTTGTCTGCCTTGTTAGACCCAGATGCCACCCTGTGCTTCAAGGCAAACTGTGAACTCTGTGACTTCCTTGAATTAATTTTTAGCTCTCTGATTTTAGTTCTTTGATTTTTTCTATTTGTGATTTTCCAAGATAGAGAAGTGAGTTGATTTCCATGATATGTTTTGAATAAGTTATGGAATAGGAATTTCACTGGCTTGTAACTTAGCTCAGGTCTGTGACCTTTGAACTGCCTCAAGGCTTTCTCTTCAACCTCTCTGAGAAAAAGGGTAGTTCTCAACTATTTCAATTTCTCAGGATCTGCATTCTTCAGATGATTACATTTATGGAATGATTCTCTGTGCTGCCAAACACATGTCTACTTCTCTAGTGAACAGATAATTCTGACAGATGAACAAACACTATGAGAAGACAGGAACTTCGTCAGGAGTAGCTCAGGACTCACTGAGCATATGTGATGTCCATGTGTAACTTATATGACCTCTGGTAACAACGTCCTCTAAACTCTATGCTCTCATTTCTCAGAGCTCATCTGAACTTGTCAAGTAAGGGTTCCATTCAACTCTGTGCTGTCACCCAAGGGTTTCTCTACATCTGAGTGACGATTTCACTCCCAACACTATAGAATACC
Organism: Phodopus roborovskii; assembly: GCF_943737965.1. NCBI lineage: Eukaryota > Metazoa > Chordata > Mammalia > Rodentia > Cricetidae > Phodopus > Phodopus roborovskii. The sequence continues at coordinate 7,895,953 of NW_026125278.1, forward strand.
CTCATGCATTCATTTTTTCCTTTCATTACTTCTAAAAACAATTATTTCTCTATGAATGCAGTAATTTCTTCAGAAATGTATGTTTTCCATTTGAAATGAGACTCTTTTCTCTCCCACTCTGAGGAAAGTGCTGAATTTGGGATCTGTGCTTATGCTGAATGCAAAGTAGAATAAATTAATAGAAGAGGTACAAATGAGCTTCTACAGAGTGATTGTTCTGACTGGCCTTTTTACAAAACAATTACTCATAAGTTGGACTACAGAACCAAATAGCCATATTCCTTCTGTGATCATGGAGTCAAGCATTCTTTTCTAAAAACCTATAGAGAAATATCACCATTTCATGCTTTCTTCATAAATAACACCTAGAAACTGCAATGAAATACCACTAGCCACAGGAAAAAAATTATTTTACAAGATGATTGTGTAAGCAAGAAGAACACTTTGTTTTATAATTTGCTTTGGAAACATAATGTAGAATTGTGTAATAGGATTCTTATAATAAGTGTGATTAGAAGTATTAGTAAGCTTTCTATAACTCATATCTTTGTTCAAGTTCTATTTCAGTAGAAATTATTTTCCCCACCATGAAGTTCTAAGATACTTATTCCTACAGGAATTAGAAAAAAGCAGCTAGAAGGCTATTTTGTTAAAACTCTTTAAATTTACTTTTTAATATTATCAGAACTAAATCATAATACAATAAATAGACATATGCTCTTTTGTAGTTTTATTTCTTAAAAAGGAAAACTTTGAGTCAGGGAAGTTGAAAAGTACTTACTAAATGTCTAGTGTGCATCTGGTACAGAAATTATACATGTAAAAATCTCAAACATGGGTGAGGGCCTAGACCCTTCTCCAAAACATAGGACAGACTTTGAAAATTCTCCATGGAAGGCCTCACCTTCCCAGGGAAGCAGAAAGGGAATGGGATAGGGGTTTGTGGGGGAACAGAGGAGGAGAGGAGGGTGAGGGACCTGGAATTGACATGTAAAGCAAGCTTGCTTCAAATTTATATTTAAATATTATCAAAAATAATCAAAGTAAAAAATAAATAATGGTGGTAACTCAGATAGAGGATAGGAGTAAATGGAAACACACGCGCGCGCACACACACACACACACACACACACACACACACACACACACACACAAAGACATTGTCATCAATGATTATTTTATAACCTCCATTACTTACATAAAATTAATAATAAACATTAGTGAAATCATATGGTTTCTTCAACACGTGGATACTTTGGCATCATAGCTTGGCCTATCCTAACAAAACTTTAAGTCATGGCCATGTAACTGGCTCCTCCATACCTGGCAGTTTTAGCCAGTGTTCCATTTACAGACAAAAGCAGTTTTTATCTGTGACTCTGTACCTTTCCATGGCTCTTGGAGGAATCCTTACACATATGAACAATATGGAAACAAAAAAGTGCTATGTGGAAAGGTCACTAAAGGTCTAAGAGACTGTGTACCACTGTGCTTGAATGCCGTTGGCTAGAACCCAGACATGGCCTTGTCTAAGTATAAGAATTGACTGGGCATGCATTCTAGTGGGATGTCCAGTAAAAGAAGAGGAAAATGATTTTAATGTGTTGGCAACTCTGTGATGAGATAGTAGAAAACACACTCAATAGATCTAGAAAGTCAGACTGTGAGACATGGTTAATACCACCAAATGGCATCATAAAGGACACACTTGTTAAGAGCAGTTTTCTTGACAGCCTGATCCCAGAGAAGTGTCAGCCCCAAATATTAGATATAAAGCTGTTGGCTGGCCTGTTACTAGCAGTTCTTATTGGTTAGCTCTGTCTGAAATTTTAACCCAGTTCTATTAATCTGTTACCGGTGAGAGAGTCGAGACCTCTGCTCTCTTGGTCCTACATGTTGAATCTCCTCCTACCTCTCCCTGAATCCTCCTTGTCTCCTAGTCCTGCCTATCTTGCTTTCCTATTGGCCACAGGGCTTTATTCATTAACCAATACGAGAAATATATTTACAGAATTACATCTCCCATCACACAATCTTCAAGGTATTTGGGGGATTCTATTCTTGCATAGAATTAAGGCATCAAAAAATAAAACAGACAATGTTAAAGAGTCAATATATGAAATGAATAATAATTTCAAATTAAAGTGTGCCGTAATATGTCTGCCTTAAACAAATGTGTTCAACAGAGATATAAGCTGCATATATTCAGTAACTATATTTTAGTTTTATAATAAAATGTACACATACATTTGAATGCCATATATACATAAATATGTACAGATTTTCATGGAATCATCATATTAAGGTAAACATTACTCAACATTTTTCCTGGCAGTATAATGCCCACATAATCCTCACCCATGCCCCTGTCTCTAGGCTTTATATTACTTTATATTACTCTAGACTAGTGTTTCTCTCCTTGGATCTTATCCAAATAAAAACAATGCTCCTCTCTGATGCATTCTTTCACTCAATACTGTTATCTTTGGAAGTATCCATGTCCTTGCATACATCAACAGCACCTTCCTTTGCACTATTCAAACATATGTAATAGTCTTCCCTATTTATCTATTGGTGTATATTCAAGTTATGCTCAGGGTTTCTTATGTACAAATAAACCAGCTGTGAATATTTACATACAACTTTTTATGGCCTTACGTTTGTATTTTGTTTGCATAAATAATAATGCATAGGAATGGAATGAACAGATCAAAGCTTTGATCTGTTTTTGACATTTTTGTGCCTTCATTTTGGTTAATTTTTCCACTTTGGTTTAATGTTTCCACTTGAACTATCATGCTTTTTAAACTATATGGTGGCTGGTTTTGTTTGTTTGTTTGTTTGCTTGCTTGCTTGCTTCTTCTCTGCCACAGTGCTAGGTATTAAACCCAAGGCCATGAACTTTTAGCCAAGTGCCCAGATATCACAATAGTTACCATTGAAGAATTTGAGCCAAACTTCAAATAACATACTACTTCAATTATAGCCTTATAAAAGTACATTTCCAATTCCTTCCTGAAATTTTTCACTACCACCATAACTTGTAATGTATTACATAAACATATTTAGTCATTGTTATTTTTATTTAAAAATAATGTTTGGTGCAATTAAATTACAAAAGATTTTTTCCTTTACTTTTCTCATTTTCAAATTCTTCTTGCCTCCTTTTCTAACATCCTGATGTTACTATCTTGATACTTAAAATGTTCTTCAGAGAGAGTTGCTCTTATGGAAGACTTCCCTTCAACTTTCTGTGTCTGAGAACACACTGATTTCTCTTCCACTTTTAAAATAAATTTAATCTAGACAGAATTCTGGGATGACAGCTCCCTCTCCATCACCCCTACCCGTGTGTGTGTGTGTGTGTGTGTGTGTGTGTGTGTGTGTGTGTGTGTGTGTGTGTGTGTCCTTTCTTCCTCCCTCCCACTTGGCTTCTCTCTCTTTACCTGTGAACCTTCTAAAAGCTGTCTTTCATTTGACTGCTTGCTTGCAGGCTTCTGATGAAGTTTGCTGTCATTGTCCTATGTCTTTATGGGCAATATCTCATTTCCCCTCTAATTGCTTTCAAAGTTATCCCATGCTGCTCCACATCCAGAAACCTTGACTTAAAGTTCTTAGGTGTGGATTTTATGATATGTACCAGATTTGTTTTTTTTTTTTTTTAATTATGCTTGGTTGATTTGCTTTGAGGTTTTGGAAAACATACAACTGTTTATTTTCACTGCTCTCTCTTCTTCCAGGAGTCCAGTCATGCTAGTACTGAGCATTGACTATTGTCATAGGACTAAATCCTCACTTCTTCTCCCTCTCCCAGCTTGGCCCTCTGTACTTTGTGCTTGTTTGTGTGGTCTATTGCCCTCTCTAAAATGCCACTCATGCTTTTCTTTGCTGTGTCAAATCTATAGATAAGCCCTCTCCCTGAAGGCAATTTTTATCTATGATTCTATGCATTGGTTTGTTTTTGTTTTTTGTTTGTTTTATTTTGTTTGTATTTACAACTAGTTCTGAATCAGTGACTTGTAGGACGTTGCACACTGGCATTTTTTTTTTCCTTGTAGATTTTAATGCATAGTCATAATTCTTTCAAATTTTGGTTGAATAATTCTGCCACCAGTGTCATAACTGAGTCCAAATTTGCAGACTATTTTTCAATGCCTTAAAAAAATGTTTCACAGGTACTTGTTGAGATCCAGATACCTCATGCAGGCCAGCAGATACCGTGGTGAATATTTCTGTATTTGCAGATGAGCGTGTCTTTATTGACAGCCTGTTAGTGAGGGGCTTGTGTTAACTAAACTAATCAGAAGCTGGGAGGTTTGAGCTTTGTGGCAGTGGCTAGCTTCAGCTCACCGCAGGCTTCAGATTCCTCTAGTGATGCTTTTGGTCTTGACTATGAGATTGTTGCCTGAGGTGATTGTGAGTGCTTGCTTCCCCCTTGGTACTGTATTTTCCCTGCACCACTCCTCAGAGAGGATCTGTTTCTTACAGCTCTCCCAGCTGTACTCAGCTTTCATTTTTATTCAACAGCTGTTAGTCTAGTGGTAGGGGAGAGTGGGGGACACTTGCTAAGATTTTAATTAAGACTCAAACTTGGGTTAATATAGAGTCTGTGGGTCCAAAGGGGGGTCTATTTATTCTTCGTAACTGATTTCTTTCCTTGCTGTAATGTTGAGCCCGGAATTTCTTATTCTTTCCTATGGTTAGTGCCATCTTTAAAATACCCACTCCTGAAATACAGCAGATTCACCAGTACTGTAAATTTGCCCTGTTAATGTTGTTAATGATATTCTCCACTACAACCACCCACCCTCAAAGACCCAGCTCTTGATCCAAAGGGAAAACAGGGAAGATGGCTGCATGGGGGTGGTTCCTAGTTCCCGAGCACCACCAAGTAAGTAACATGAGGAAACACATTTTAATGTATAGTAATAAGAAGCTGTCTGCAAAAAAAAATGTCCAGAAGACTGCAATATCTCAAGTTCCCAAATTTGTCTACCCCATGGCAGGCCACAGTCCAACTTTATCAGCTTGTGTTAGCTGTATTTTCTCATTGGCCTTGTGTGCAAACATGTGATGTTCTTGGAGCATCTTCCCTACAAAGCCCCACTTCTTTCCCATGCCCACTCCTCTTCTAGTTTCCTTGTTCCCCAAAATGATTTCTCTTCTGCTGTCTTGTGATCTGCCCATCTCTGATTTTATGCATCTGTGGAGTCTAGGACATACACATGAGAGACCTTATGGGGTGACTTAATTTCTTTAATATCTCCACTTCTGTCCATTTTTTCCTGTAGACTGGTTGAAATATTTCTGTTGCGTATGTACATAACATTTCCTTTATCCATCTCTCTGTTGATGGACACCTGAGTGGGTTCCATAACTTTGCTACCATGAACAGTGTGCTGCAATAAACATTGCTGAGCAGGTGTCTCTAGGAACTAACTTTGAAGCTTTGGGTAAATACCCAGGAGTGGTCTAGCCAGGACATATGGAAGTGTCTAGTTTTACGAGTACCCTTCATACTAACATTGGTAGTAGTTGGATTATTTTTCTGCTCCACCAACAGAGCATCAGAATTCCCCTTGATCCCATGCTCACCAGCAACTGTTCTCTTTCTTGATGTACTCGTGACTTGTATTTCTTTCATAAGTAAATCAGGTTGGCTTTTTTCACCACGGGTGGCATGGCATATTCCTACTGGTTAGCAAAGGCCCAGCCACTGTTTTTCTCTTGGTTCTGTCACACTTGAAGAACAGTCATCAATCTGCAGTTTGCTCTTTTCAGTTTTGGTGATGCTGTATTCAGGTTTTTGCATCCTTAAGAAGAAATACAAGCTGATTTGGTTATAGGAACACAGTGGTAGCTTCTCTGTTCTGTACTTTGAGAAATGTTTCTTCCCTGGTTTTTCTCACTTGTACTGTTTCTAGCAAGGCATATGTCATTCATACTATGGACCCTCTATAGATAACATGCCTTTCTATATGACTTCTTTTATAAATTTTTCACACATTTTTCAGTGGATTATTTCATGGTGTTTTGGTAAAGGAATTTCCCTATGGAAATTACTGAAGTTTTTGATTTTGTGTGTTTGTGTTTTTCATCAAATCGAGACACTTTGCCAGTTTTCATCGAAGGTGTGCTAGTGTTTTCAACGCCGTGTCCTCTCCCTTGAAGACCCTGACTGTATACTTTAGGACCCTCAAGCTGATCCCACAGCTTGCTGGTTATCTAATTCTATTCTCCATCGTGGTTTTCCTTTAGTCTCTTTCTCTTTGTTTTTCATGTTGGATAGTTTCTGCTACTACATTTTAAAGTTCAGGGATTTTTTTCTCCTGCAGTGTTCAGTCTACCATTAATCTCAAACTAGTACATTTTTCATCTCAAATGTAATACTTTCTACCTCTAGGGGAAAATTTGACATGATTTTTAAAAACATTTTCCAAGTTTAAGTAACATTTTGGATCTTCTCTAGCTTTTGAAATCTTTGGAATACAGTTAACATTGACCATTTTATGTCCAATTCTGTTAATTCTAATGTGTTTCAGATCTGGATTGGTTTCACTTGTCTAATTTTCTTTTTCTCTATTTCATGACTAGCAATCTTTAGTTGCATATCAGATATCACAAATCATGCTTTGTATCGTGTGAGACATTTTTAGAGTCCTTTAAAGTCCCTCAGCTTTGTTTGGGACTTTGTTAAGTGACTTGAAAACAATTAGATCCTTTTGGGTCTTGCTTTTAAGAGTCATTAAGATGAAATGTCACTGTCCGCATTTACATTGTCTGAAAATTTCCCCAGTTTCCACACTGACAAGCAAGTAGAATTTTCAGTGAGCCATAGGTGTGTTACTTCTAGAACTGTTCCTTTCCTGGCGTCCAGCAGCCTCCTAAGATTCATTAGATTAGAGAGTTTTCCTGAGTATTCTAAGTTAGCACCCAGGCCCCATATGCTGGGAGGATTTTTCTTTGTTTTGTTGATTCCCCTCTTTTCTTTCTAGTGATAAGTAATGTGAACTTAGACTAGGCTGATATTCCCAGTCTCTCTGTAACTCCCAAACTCTAGAAGTCTTTTCATTGCTGCCTGGGTTCTCCCTTTGGAGTCCTGCAGCCTAGAATCATTAGGCTGTACATTGAGGCCATTCTATAACTCAGCTTATGTATCTTGACTTAAATATCACTGCCTTTCATTGTCCAGTGTCCAATTTATTTAAAAAAATAGTTCAATATATTTTATCAAATGATTGTTCCAAATACAAAGACAATTTCCATGCTTTGTTACTTCATTTTAGGAATTAATTCTTAAGACATTTCTGGGAGTATACAAAAATGAAATGCAATAATAACTGGTGTAACCAAATATACTCATGCATGTAATAGTGGCGTGAATGCTATGGAGAAAACCAACTTTCTAATTGGCCATAAGACTCATTTCATAGGAGAAAACACATGCTTGGTCTGCAAATCTGGCAAAGAACCCATGGTTATGGTGCTCACAGGAGCACCTATTATTATTTTTCTATATGGACATGGTATTAACTCTTCTGATGGGAGATGTCATTCTGTAAATATGTTTCTCTTATTGGTTAATGAATAAAGCACTGTTGGCAAATAGGAAGGCAAGATAGGCAGGACTAGGAGACAAGGAGAATTTGAGAAAGAGGTAGTATGAAATTCACAATGTAGAGACTTGAGAGAGCAGAGGTCCAGACCCTCTCTCCAGTAAGATTAGACCATGTGGAAACATTTAGATTGATAGAAATGGGTTAATATTTAACACTGAGCTATCCAATAAGAAATGCTAGTAACAGGCCAACAGCTTTATATCTAATACAGCATCTCTGTGTGTTATTGGGGCTGGCATGGTAGTGAGACCAGGCTAGCGGGAAAACTGCCGAGAACACTCTCCTCTCAATTCTTTTCTTTCTAGACATATATTCATGCAGTTCTCAAACATCATCAGTGTAATTTTGTTGTGTATTGGACGGTGGTTAATGGAGAAACTCACTATTGGTCAAAATTAAGAGAATAAATGATTGTGGAGTGACCAGCCACAAATGGGACATCTATATCATACTCTTCACCCAAGGCTTTAGAACCATCACAGAGGAGGGTTATAAAGATTTTCAGGGAAGGATGAAGAAAAACAGTATGATCTGGCCATGACAGGACCACTAGGAAAAGATCAAACTAGTCAACATTCTAGTATGAACTGGGGAGGGGTTCATGTGTCCTCCAGCACTAACTGAGGAGCTATAGACATTGATGGCCTCTGGGGATGAAAAGGTCTATTTATTTTCTTTAAGGATGTAACCCCAAGCAGATCCACCAGACTCCATCAGATAGCCTCACACCCAGGAGTATATGAAGAGCTCAAATTGGAGTCCATGAGTTATGGATTTTAAAGTGTAAATAAAAGGAGAAGACAACATAAAATGAGTGTGGGTAGGAGTGGACCTAAAGGAAGATAAGATAAGGGAAGGAGATTGTGAATATGATCAAAATACATCATATGAAATTCCCAAAGATTTAACAAAAGCACTTATAATCATTCCCTGAACAATCAAGTTTTTCATTAGAAATGGTCATGTCAAGAAGAAATAATGAGATGCATTAGTTTTAGTTCTAAAACAGTTGATCGTTTATTGTTATTATTTGCCACTCTGCCTCTCTGCCTCCTTCTTTGATGGTATTATATCAGACTCCCTTTGAGGAATCTATCTTTCTGAATAGTTCACACAATACTCTTGGGACTTCACTCCTGGCTCAGATAATTGCAAAATGGCAACTCAGTGAAGTGGACTTTGCATTTGTCTTAACATGAGTAAGATTAGGAAATCTTAATATATTTAAGAGCTATTGGTATTTTCCTTTAAGTGGGCTGTCAGTTTATATCTTTGGTCCATTTCTTTGGGGACCTCTCTCTCTCTCTCTCTCTCTCTCTCTCTCTCTCTCTCTCTCTTTCTCAACCTCTTTATGCAGTTAGGGAATAGATCTACTTGTTTGGTGTTCCAGTTGGATTGATTGTTTGCCCATTGAGTTTTTTGTTTTTCTTGATCCAAGAATTCTTTTCTTGGCAGAAACTATTTACTTTTAGGTTAAAAACATCTTCAATGTAGTAGATTTTTGAAACTGAATAATAATAATAATAATAAAACAACTGGAATCTTAATCAATTTGTGATTTTGCTGATGCCTAATACATAAAGGTTTTCCTCAATGTTCCCTTTAAGGTATTGTTGTTGCTTTATTCATATGACATTTTACAAATGAATGCCTTGCATTTATTAATGTTCTTTTCCAATTACCCCAGAGTAGATGCGTTCTTTCTGACCTCTCACAGGACAGATCGGGATGCATCATTTATTAAATTGCATGCTTTATGACTTCTATATGATGCTGTTGCATGCATTCCATGATACCTAGCTAAACTGCAGATCACAGGCTTTCTTCAGTTCCATTAGGCTGCCCACATAGCTCCGGGGATCCTTCTGCCTCTGCCTCCCCAATAATGCCTCTGCTATGCCTGTGTGGTTTTTTTTTTTTTTTTTTTTTTTTTTTTTTGGTTTTGTTTTTTTAAGGTGGATGCTGGGAGACACAGGTCTTCATGCTTATATAGTCACCACTCAGCCAACTGAGTCATGTTCGAGTCCTTATCATAGGCTACTTTGCTAAAGTTCTTCAACATGTTCTGATTTGTTTACAAGGCATTTCTATACATGTTTGTATACTCTTGATTTCCTAAATACTAAGTGTATCTTGGACAAGTAAAATAATTTTTAAATATTCATCTCTGTACTCATGAAATATAAATAAGTTTTGCTCTAAATTCAAGAGTACACATGCACAAACACACACACACACACACACACACACATAATCATAACTAAAATGTTTAGCACAAAGCTCGACATGTGATGTGGTCAGTGTTGATAACATGATATCAATTTCTTCTTCTTTATCCTTGTTCTGAATTGTGTTAGTTACTTTAGCACCTCTTATATGGATAATTTATGCCACTTTCCTTCCCTTTTTACTTTCTTTCAGCATTTGATTGTTTGTTTTCTTTTTTTTTTTTTTTTTTTGCCTTTAATATACATGTCACTTGTTTCAATATTTTACCCTAAGTAAAGTTTTCCTACTTCAGACATTTTATATTTACTGAAAGGGTTGGCTTTGTTTATTGGGCAGCATAGTCTATCTATACACAAACACAGAGGTGGGCCCTATACCAAAAATATAACCTATTTTCCATTCTGTAGCCCCTCATGTACAATGAGACTCATGAGGGATCTATATGGAGAACTTCCCAAGAAAAATATACCTTAACATGCCCTCGTACCTGCCATGTCTCCACACTCACATTGTGATCTGTGCTATCTTCTCTGAAAATATCTCCTGAACTGAATCACTTTTAAAAAGGCACATACAGTTGTTAGGTGTTTTCTGTTCTGGAAGGAAAGATGAAGTTTTATTGAGCATTTTCTCCTGGAATCTTTAATAACACCTCAAAATATAAAGGACTTTTTTTTTTTTTTTAACTGTAAGGAAGGTAAGGCATAAAGGTGTAAGGAAGGTAAGGCAACCAGATATGGTCAAGCAATGCTAAGTGACAAGTGGAAGTTTTGAATGCATCCCACATGAGTCAAAATGAGGATTTCATGCCTACTAAGCCGATTGTGGGCACTGAAGTAGGCATCCATATCACAGGACACACTTGGGTAAAACAAAATGAAAGAGTGGCTGGAGAAACAGCCCATCAACCAACCACAGACAAGCACTCCAGGGTAAATTAGAATACTCCAAAGAGACAAGAGTCCTGTTTACAATTGAAAATGCACTCTGGATCTGCCACATAACTTATGACAGGTAGCTCCTCTAGGTTTTGAAATGGGGAAAATGTCAGCTTTATTTTAATATATTTTTAAATTCAAGATTGGTGAATATTGAACCTTAGAATATCTCCATTGATAGGACTCAAATATCTTCTTGAACTCCTTTTATGATATGAGCAAAATGAATTTCTGTTATCTCCTGTTTGTTCTAACTCATGTCTTAAAAAAAAAAATTCTTTTTAAATTAGTAATTTTCACCACCTCACACAATCTTCTAAATTACTTTTTAGAGTACTGGCTATTAATATTTTAGGTAGCTTTGATGTTTTACTTTATAGTCTTCAATTTTATTTTACATTTCACAGGTTCCTAGTTGCAAATAATCCTACAGGCAATTTTCTCACAGTGCAGCTATTCCTTGAAAGATATGCTAATATGGCAAAGCACTTGTGATACTGGGGGTTAAGTTAATCACCCAAAATGAGTTGTATTACTGTCAGTGGTGTATAAAGACATCCCATAGCGAGGTACAAGGAAGGCTAGCTTTAAAGCCGTTTTTCAAAATCTATCCAAAGCTGGAGATGAACAAAAATACGCACTTATTTCAAAGTCTATTGAGCTGAGGAATCAAACATTTGTTATTTCTGGTCTCAGAGTTACCCACTATAAATAAAAGGATTCATATTCTTTACAAAATTTAATTACCAGGAAAACTCATACTGATCTCACACTCTGGGTCTGGGTAAGACAAATACTGCATAGCAGTGTCCGTCTTTCTATTTACCTGCCACAAAAGGGAGGAATCACTATTTTGTTCCCTGTTTGGCTGAACCCCCATGCTGGATCTGAAAACTTGCCTTGCTCTGCCCGCTCAGAGAAAGCGACATTTGCGATCTAAAAGTGACTTTTGCAGGAATTCAGGAGGGATGTGTTGATCTTGGATGTGATCACCTTTCTTTTGCACTGTTTCCCTAACTCATAGGTTATGTGAGCAAATTGGGGGCCAGCCCATTGTATATTTTCCCAGTCTTAGAAATCCAAGTCACTTAAAGACTATTTTATATCAGCTTCGTGGAAAAGGAAGATATCATCTGCTATTGCAGAATATGATTTGTGACAGTCCTGAGCATTTCTTTTTGGGGATGGAATTAGCATAACTCACCTCTAGTATGCTCAGATACACGGCCTCGCGGCTGCTCCAGATTCAACAAAATCTTCTAGAGCTAAGTGCTCCATTGCCAGCCCTGATTCTTATTAGTGGCCATCATGTGTGTTGCCTTGATGCTTTTCCGTATGGGCATCAGATTAAAGACTTTGTAGAGACTTAATCCTTTCCGGCAAAGGGGTACTTCTCAACAGGCAAACTGAGGTAGAGTTCAGAACTGCATTTTAATTAGCTGCATATCTGCACTTGGGACGATTGAGATTTCGCTTTTCTGTCTTGCAAAAATATTGAAATAAGATTTAGTTACAATGCCTAGGATATGCATTTTTATGAGAAAAGAAATATATTGTGAAAAGTGTATTACTTCACTTGAACAGATCAAGTGAGCAAGGAAGAATAAAGGTTTACCAGGAACATAGTATTTATTTGTCATGCATATTTGATGTGAGTTCATTAAATACGCAATAGAAGTGTCAACATAAAGTGTTGTTTAGATCAGGCTATGAAAACAAACTGCCCTGATACTAACACTGGAACATGCTAAGCTGTGGTTAAACATAAACCCTTATTTACTATATGAGGAAGAAATACTTTATGGACTATTCTTAAATAACCATCTACTTAGCCTAATTGAATTTGCCCTTTATTTGTAAAGGCTGATGAATCAAATACGCTGACATATGATGGCACTTCCACTTTCTACCTATTTGCAATTTCACAGATTTTTCTTTTTTCACCTCTTGACATGCAGAGGTAACCATCAGTAGTCCATGCCTAACTTTGGAACAGTTTCTCAGTCTCCCTGGGTCATTGCCAAAGCTAAAGCCGTCAAGGAAGCAGAACACATTGGTGCTCTTTAAGGACCTATTCACTAGAAGTGTAGTATATTTGAGACTGGCATTGCACGGAACCCACTCACAGGCAGGATGAGGGCATTAACCAGAGAAAGTAAGCTTATTAGGGTCCATTCTTAGAAGTAATATTTAAACAGGAATTTCATATTAAAATGCAAGTACCTCCAGCATACAATGATGGCTGTGTAGTCTTTCTGGTAGCCTTTGTGACTTTCATTAGCATAATGTAAAGGTATGAAGGAAGGAGCCAGTTATTACCCTTGTGTCTCATGCAATATGGAAGAAAGCTAAACCTACAGTGATTAATACTGACTCTTCTTTTACTGGCAGTCTTATGGCAGGCAGCTTTTGAGGAAGAATATTGGAAGAACCAGTGTAATGTCGGAGTTTTAAGACCTAAACCTTTACTTCCTAAATGATTTCTTCTGCATAATCCTTCAGAATGGAGGAAATAAAAACAGCAAACACAGATGTTAGCATCTGGATATATGTACACTTTGCCAACACAAGGAAAGCATTGGTATTCATTCGAACTCATTTCCTAAATGCTGACCGCTATAGTCAACCACCATTTATATGCTCAAAATTATTCATATAAAGTAGATTTCTTGGCCATTTTAACATTAATATTGTACTTTTGGTTATTGTTATTTTGTGATTTCCAAAACACCTGTTGATTAAGTTGTTGACATACAATCCAAGACAGGGATTCCTTTAATTATTTAATGCTAGTCTGTTCTTGTTGCATCTTGATCTGTTTGCTTAGCATGTTCACCTGAAATGTTCAAAAAATATGTATATACACTTTGAAAGTCTCAAGGTTTGAAAGAAATGTGTATGAACTCTAAATCGAATGGTACAAATGTAAAGCTAATTACTTAATAATTTTTCTTTAGTAGTAATTTTCAAGGAAATTTTTAAGGATGACTATCAGAAAAACAAAACCCTGGTTTACAATGTGTATATGAGGAGTAGAATCATGAAAGCAAACTACATGGATTCAGTATTTTTTATTCTTCTTTAAATATTTTCTGTAAGCTTCCAATTGATGTCCAAAATAACTTCAAATTGAAAGCTTCCTGTCAGCTTTGGACTCTAACAAATAGAGATAAAATTTGAATAGTCTTTCTCTAGAACAACTCATGCCTCCACTCCCCCAACAGCCCCCTCCACACACACACACATCACTACTGCCAAATAACAGAGCATCACAAAGAATTTCCTGGTTGTTTCAACCTGGCTGTGCAATGCTAGCAAACAAACATGCTAGGAACATGTAATAAACATGACAGATTCTTCACATAGCATCTCTTTAGGACATTCCACAGCTCAAAAGCTGAATCAACTAGTGATGCTAAAACCTGGCTATATTATTCCTAAATTAAGTAGTTCATGGTTGGCGTACTGGCAAATATAGAAATTCCTTCCAATATTAGGTAACTGATCAAATATTATAGAATTCCCAAGCTGTGCAAAGATTGAAAGGTACCAAAGTATGCACTGATGTTTCACCGTGATATCCACCTGTGATGTAACTACTCCCTCTGATTTGAAACATTCCCACTGGGTGGACACAGAGAGGCTCATAGTACTCCAAGGCATAATGAACTTACATGGCTCAGGAAACTCATGAAAGTTACCAGACTCACGCAATCCCCATTGTAGGTTATAAACACAGTAAGAAAACTGCTGGGGCCAGCAGATTCTGGGTTGCAGCTGCCATCAGATTATCTTGTGAATCATCACCTCTTCTGGCATGGCCCTTTCACGTCACTTACACCCCTGCAAACTCTCTCCAATGCTCCTGTAAGCAACCTCACTAGATAAGTTCACTGGAGCACCAAGCTAGTGCTGGGAGCAATGGTTCCTCTGGTCTGTTGTCACTGCTTCCCATGGGAGTCACACGACACAGCCTCACCCACTTGTCCTTCTCCTCTAAGTACTCGGATCCTTTATATAGCTGCATTTTCTAGACTGTGATATAGTCACGTCCATAACCAAGCTATAAGCCCTCAAATTGTGTTTGGTGGCTCTTCTTCCTGATGATAAACCAGCCTCTTGTAAAACAGGGTCCAATTGTAGCTGTCATGAAATGTAGCATGTGCAAAAGATGGACTGTTAATAAGGGAGATGGAAGAGTGGATAGTTTATTACTTCTCAGTGCTGGTAGATCCTATTTGGTTTCAAAAGCAAAAACCAGTTTCAGAACAAAAAAATGTATGACTTTGAGTAGTACAGTGAAACATCCTTGGAAGCATTGCTTAACCTCATGACACATTAGGAACTCAGTGCTTTCCACTTTCCTCCTAGAAGCTCAGAATTGCAAGGCTCTCAAGCCAAAGCTCCAGTTTTCGTAGTTTCTTGTTAACTGGGCACAGAGATAAGAGATTTGCATTAGTCGACTATATGGCTTCATATCAGAAGTCTGTAACCATGCAACTTCCATTGCTACCTTCACAGCTGAGATCAGTCTTGCCAGAGTCACCTACATATCCTTAGCTCAGATGGAACATGGTTCAGCTTACATTTTAGTGAACCTACTCATTCTGCTCTCCTGGCTTCTAAGTGAGTAATCCCATGATTGGTTCTCCTGGTTCTCCTTCCCAACCTGGTATTTCTTTTCTTGTGTGCTTTTGAATGCAGATTTTCTCAAGATGCCATTCTTGACATTTAATCCTTTCACACCCTCCCTTCCTCTCTCATTTCCTTCCTCCCTTTCTAGAGACTGTGTTGCACCATGCAGGCTGACTGTCCTGGAACTTGCTATGTAGAGCAGGTTGGCTTTGAACTCTTGGAGATCGGAGATCTGCTTGCCCCAATCTACTGGGTGCTGGGATTAAAGGCATGCCCCACTATGCCTTGTTCTTTTCTGGTCTCCTTTTGGGTAGACAACTCTTGTGACTGTGAAGAACTTCTATATCCTGGTGAATTTTGTGAGGAAGTCTTCACTTTATTTTGACATTCCAGGTTGTTGTGTTTACCAGATAGCTGTGTCTACAAGGCTGACTCTCTCCTGATGAGTGTTAAGTAACTAACCCTAGCCAGAGATCACATTATCTCTAAAAAATACTAATATAAATGTCTCTTCAGTGTGCAAAACATGAAGTGTGTCTTTCCCCTCTTTTTCCATAGCTTGCCATAAATTAGTCAATGGATACTTAGAAATCACTCTCTTGGGAACTGGAGAGGTGGCTTTGTAGGGCCCCCTAAGAGTACTCACTTGCTGTTCTTGCAAAGAGCCAAGGTTTGCTTCCCTCCACACACACAATGTAACTGGTTGTACCTCTAGTTCTAATTGATCTGATGTCTTCTTTTGTCCTTCACAGGTAATTCATGCATGTGGTGCACATAAACACAAGTTGGAAAACTAAAGTAAATAAATCCTTAAAAACAAAAATAAATTTTTTTCTCTTGACATCTTCTGTATTTGTCACCTGCTTCCTTTTCCTACCACAGTTTTAGTTTAGTGTCTCCTGTTTACCTGGATGAAAGCAATACCTTTCCAATTCAGCTCACTCAGTCTTCTGTACTTCCTGCTCTATCCTTCCCACAAAAACTACTCTGATGGATCTCAAATCAAGTCTGACCATGTGTGCTTCCACTTAAAATTTCCACATAGTTCATTATTACCCACAGCTCCTAAGGATGGTGCACAGGCACATTATGAACTTCTCATATCCACTACCAACTTCATAGTTTACCCTTACTGCTTGATATTGATTGTGTTTTACAATATTGTTATATAAATAGCTCAAGCCACACTTCAATCTTTAAGCTTTGTAATTCATCTGTGCTATTGCTTTGATTGCTTTCTCTGCTTGGTATATTTTTTCTGCTTTACAACTTCAAGATTCATCCTTCAATATTCAGTACAGAGGTTTTTTGCAATAAATATCCTAGCAAATCTTAAAGGACTTTCCCCACATATCATATAATTCTTACCACTAACCACAATAAAACAATTTTGTCTCAATCCCCCTCTTAGATATCACTAACTCAAAGATATAAACTTTATTTTAATCACCTATACTTACTCAGCACGTTTAGTACAGTATACTTAGAGATGATTTCCTCATAACATCTAATTTCTGCTTGGACCCACTGAGTATGTGGTGGCATCATTTACTCAAACAAATACAAAGTGATCTGGAGTATCTGGAACCAGATCGTGGGTCTGAAGATGCCAAGTTACAACCAGAGGGAAATATCTGATAGATAGGTGTCTAGTAGGAGTTGAGTCAGGCATTTAGGAAAGAGCTGGGCTCCAGATCAAGGTTGAGAAGTCATAATCATCTAAATGGTAATAGGCCAAAAAGGAAATTTGAATTGTTCCCTGCTTAAACTTTTATGCTGAAAGTTAACTATGTATGCCTTCTGCTTTAATTAGAGTTGATGCTACAGAAAATCATTTTAATTAACTCAAATACTTAAGAATCTGGATGCCTACAACATCTCTTGCTCTAGATTTAGTAATAGAGTTTTGATTTCAGCTACTAGACTGTGGGATTATTGTGTTTACATGAGAGTTACTCAATGAAGCACTTACACAATCATGAAAAAAAAAAAACACATGAACAAAAGGTTGAATTTAATGTTACCAAGAGCTTCAAGACAAACCACTGAAGAACAAATGTTGCTCTGTGGTATACATGAACAATTAACAGTGGTTATGATAAAATATTACATGGAGGTGCAGGGGCACCACACAATTGTTTGGAAGGGTAACAAACACTTTCAGTTTGCATATCTTATCCCTGGTCTGCAGAGCCATGCACACAATTCTGGGCTTTGATAGCAGACTTTTACCCCACTTAATTCTTTAATAGTCATCACGTGCTTCTAGAATTGCACTATGCCCTCACTGTTTTGTTACAACATTGTGGAGACAAAGAAAACATGTAAAGTTCTCACAGAACTTTAGTTCACTGAAAAAGACAAGTGATAAAATAAGTAGAAATGATGTATGTTCAATCAGTACGTATTATGACTCAAAATTCAGCACCAGTGTGAAGAGTCTCCATAATTTCAGGTAAGGTAGACTTCAACAGAATGAAGTTTGGGATTGAGCACTGTGAATAAACAGAAGGAAAAAAAGGGGGGAGGGGTCTAAGCAAAAGCCAAGACTATGAAGCAAGGAAATTCCTATGGTGTTCAAGGAACAGCAAAGTGAGAGAGTAAAGAAAGCAAGAGGGATGTGCTCAAGCTGTGAAGAGACCATTTGGAGTGTTTGTTCTAAGTAAGTGTCAGCTGTCAGCCATTGAAAGGGTTTGATCAGAAGACTGAAGTGATAGAACTCATCTTTCTACTTCTCAAATGGTAAGATGAGTTCCATGCTGAGAATAGAATGCAGGGGCCACATAAATGGAAGCAGAAGCCAGGGAAGAGGCACACAGCAGTTGAGGTAAGAGCAGTGGTGACTTAGGCTAGATGGACGCAGAAGGCAAATTAAGAGGAGATCTAGGATGCATTTTATAAGTTAAATCCATAGCATTTGGTAACAGCGCCAATATGAATAAAAAGCAAAACCAAGTCTGAGGAATAACAATAGTCTTTTAATAAAAACTGATTAGAATAACGGAATTGTTAATAACCATGTTAACCAGGAAGTAAGAGGTTTTAGCTGAGACAGTAGGGAGGCTATTCTAGCAGAGCCTACCTCACGTGCTTGTTAAACATTTCAGTACAGCAGGTAGGTGAACCAGTAGACAAAACACTCTGGACTGTAAAATGCTATCAAAATATGGGTGTAGTTTAGCTATTTTTATGTTGCTATAGGAAAAGTAACTTTAAAAAGAAAGGTTTGCCTCAATGCCCTTATACTCCTTTTAATCTGCTTACCTTTGTGTACATGTTGTGGCTAGTTGTGATTTCCATATTACAAAACAAAAACTTTGACATAAGAAATGAAGAATAACTCACTTATGAAATGGTGTTAATGGTTGTTCCAAAATAATAAATTGCACACCAGTAAAGTGATATGTCCAACCAACTCAGGGTCTCAGTGACAAACCAATCATAATAATACCTTACAAACAATGAATATTTATATATGATATACTTTTAATGTCTGACTTGGCGCTTATGGCAATGAAACTGTTATTACTGTTATCCTCCCTTTTATGGATAACAAAAGGAAAGGGGAGAGACATTAATTTATCAAATATGAACAAACCAGCATTTCCAAAGCTAGTTTCTTAAAATTCAAAATCAAATTCTCTGACCAGTGTCCTATGCTTCCTGTGGACCCCTGTGAATAGTCACGATGTAATTTAAATAGGTGTTGTTATAATTAAGTTGGTTGTTATAAGTAAGTTGAGTATTAAATTCATGTTTTTAGAACTGTATTTGGTAATAATGGTTACATAAAATGCTTTAAAGAGAGAATTGTTGTGACGTTGTTGGAGACTATGATGTCGGGATCCTTATGACTGGTGCAAACTTAGTGGATAGTATGTCACACTCTCAGAAGGCAGGAACTAGTCCACTGAAAGCAAGGATGCTATGGAGAAGAACAGGGATTCATTTGGGGAAATGAGATTTTTAAAACTGGCTTAGACAACTTAATTTTTCAATTCCTAGAGTTTTATGGTGAAGATTTAAGTAAGTTATAATATCCAACATTCTAAATTTCTGGAGAATGAAATTACTTTTAAATTCCTTCACTAGACATGAAAGATTGAAAGACTATCATGAATTAATTCCTTTTTTCTTGTTTTCAGTGTTGGAGATTGAACTCAAGGCACTGTCATGCTAGGCAAGCGCTCCGTGTCTGAGCTGTGTTCCCAGCCTGGATTAAAAATTTTAATGACATCTAACAAATCTCACCAGGAAATTTAATACCTTTGGAACTGAAATTTTCTGCCCTTGAATACATGAACAAATTTTAAACTTTCTTTTATGGGGATGGTAAATTTTTACAATAAAGCATTTTGCCTTGTATGGGCAAGGGAAGAAGAGTCCATGCTACTGACCCAGGTGGGGAAAGTACTAGAGTTGTGAGTAGTCATTAGGCTCTGGCGTGAGGTGTGTCTGACAGCACAGGAGAGAAATGCATGAACAATGGCTCCTCTGCAGATAGGTCCCCGGGATGCACAACTGTTTCCTGAACACTATCACAATAAATGTAGCTTTAAGTACAGATTTTATGCATCACAAGATCCTAGAACATTAGAGACTGAATACCAAAAATAGTAATTTTGTTTACAATATGGGTATCCAAAGTGAGCTCATCACTGCCCTCTTGGTTTTAGAATCAGGCCTATAGAATCCCATGCAAGCCCATCATCTTTCTAACATACTTGATTTTATGTCATTTTCAGAAATCAAAGTGTAAATAAATAAACCATGAGAGCTCGAGACAGCCTGGTGCTTTTGTTTTGTTTGCTGTTCATATTTCTGTCAAATCTAAAGAAGGAATGATAAAACAGATTAGTTGAACAACAACAAAAAAGATAGGTATTGTGTAGCCCAGGATGACTACAAACTCTATCTGTAACTGAAGATGAACTTTAGCTCCTGATTCTTCTGCCTTTAACTCCCAACTGTCGGGACTGTAGGTTTATGTCACTTTACCTAGTTCATGTGGTACTGGGATTGTCACTCTATCAACTGAGCTCCTGCCACTGAAATAATACTTTTTACATCCAAAATAAAAGCAATTCTTGGAGAAGTAGAAATACCTGGCCAGGAGCATATCCTTGTTTCTCATGGTACTTAACCCCTCCCCTGACATTTTGTCGTGGAATAAAAATGAGCATTCATCTCCCAATCTACTTATCTGAGCTTTAAATAATTGAAAATTGTCAGAAGCAATCAGAAGATAATGACACAAATGAGGTCCAGAAAACTCAAAACACATATGTAAATGAAAAGGATCTGGCAAAGACAAAACAGGCTCCTCCCAACCCCAGGGCTGCAGGGATTGCATCTCCTGGCAGAAATTCCCAGCCTTCCATGCTGCCTTGATGGAATCTTTTCCATCAGCAGGGACAATGCTCATAGCTGAAGACAGGCATGCCGTTAGCGCTGCTTTGAAATGATTTGGCTCTTGCTTTCACACACCCTGACATAAGACAGCAGATGTGAGAAAGTTCTTCGTAATTGTGGGAATGATCCCAAGTCACTGGGAGAGAAAGGGGTTGAAAACAAGTATATTTTTCTCCAACCACAATTCCAAAACAACAATATTAAGGGGCCTTTTCCAACTTGTGGCAAATCTATGCCTTTCATGTAATGAAACATTAACTGTGTCTACAAAACTGTAGTGTGTAAGAGAGAAGGTGGTGAGAACATGGGACTTCCTCTTAATTCACAGGCACTTGCTCTGCATGGGCACACAGAGTGGGAGGTCGTCAGGAGGCAGCTGAATGCCTCAGACCAAGGGAGTTGTAGAACCAGTCTCCAGCAGTCCTGTATGCCCAGGACACTGATTCTCTTCCCAGAGAAAGACTGGAATGAGTATGAGGGAAAGACCAAGGTATGCTAGGCGTTTAATCTCCAGGACCTTTAAGAGAGCCCAGTCAGGAGTTTAAGAGTGACACTAGAAAGGGACCTGATCCAATGTGTCTTAACCTAAAGGGGGGTAAACACATCGCCGCAGCTTCCCACATGGCAGACAACATCTATGGAATTTTTAGTGAAGGCTTCACTCTACCCACAGCAAGAGAGCTGTAGGTGACTGATAATAATTAATGTACCTTTTCAATTACAGCCTCTGACAATGTTACTGATAGACATGGTGCAAGGAACATTACCTAACAGAAGGTTATGCCGAAAGCATTTTATTCTAGGACTATTTCCCCCACTTGTAGTCACCCATCTGAACCAGCCACTCTCCCTCCTCCTACACAGGTGACGAAACTGATGCCAGGGTCATTGTCTTTTTCTTTTTCAAAGATTTACTTTATTATTTCTGAGTGTGTGTGTGTGTTGTCTTTTTCTTTTTCAAAGATTTACTTTATTATTTCTGAGTGTGTGTGTGTGTGAGAGAGAGAGAGAGAGAGAGAGAGAGAGAGAGAGAGAGAGAGGGAGAGAGAGAGAGAGACCGAGAGCACAAGTGAGAGCAGGTACCAGGAGAGCCCAGAAAATGGCACTAGATCCTTTAGAACTGATATTACAGGTGTGGGAGCCATCGGATGATGATGCTGGAAACCGGATTTGGGTCCTCTGTAAGAACAGTTCACAATCTTAACTGCCATGTGACCCCTCTAGCCCCAGGAAAGAGGAGGGACAAGGTCTCATGTTGCCCGGCTGGGCCTTCTAGTAGCGTCTTCAAAGGTTTGCACATGTAGGGACATTTTCACTTCTCTGTTTGTTTCTTTTTAAACAGGTTTTCATGTTACACAGGTTGCTCTCAAAACATCTATACAGCCAACGATGGCTTTGAAGTCCAAGTCTCCCATATCTGCTGGACCTGTGCTAGGATGATAGGTGCACATTCAGGACCAGGATAGGACCACATTTTTATGGGGAAGCAACATATTTGTCTGCAGGTTTTCACACTCAGAATTTTGAGAAAAGACAACTGTAAAATTAATCACCCAGTACCAGTGTAGACTTCATCGGAGCTGGGGACTAAGGGAGTCTTAAGTGTGGGATCCACATTTTTTATGAGGGAATGTCAACTCTGTGCCTTTGGAAAATTTATTTCTTCCTGTACATCTAGTTCTCAGGGGGAAACTCAGGCATCACAGTGTATTTCCTAAATTAATTCAATTATAATGATTTCTATATTTAACGACGAGCCACAAATGTTTTTAATCACACTGTGTCCCCTTGGTACAGCTTACACAATACCATTACTTGTCTCCTGAAGAACAGCACAGAGATGTCCGTGCACTCTAAGGGGGTACCTGGGAAGCCAAGAATTCATCCTCAGAGCTCAAGCCACTTTCTAAAAGAAGCAGAACCCACAGATTTGGAACCAAACAAAAGTCTACTTCACCAATGTTGTCTTTGGCTTTCACTGTGCAGCCAAACTGGATAACTCCAATGAAAACTATCTACCTTGGGGCCTAAAATTATACTCTTAAAATTAACAGGATAATTACCTGTTCTGAATTCTTTTTCTCTTGCTCTGAAGACACAGCTTTCTCTTTATGGCTTCAGGGAAGAAATACTGGGAACCTAATAGAGGAAGAGAAAAGAAACGGTATCAGGCTTGGAATCTCCCTTTGTTCACTTCGTCTGTTTTCAAGGCTTTGGATTGAAATGCCACTCATCATAGCAGAAGTCTTTCTTTTAGAAAGAAGGTGTATGGCTTCCTTCCATTGTAATTTATACTTGTTGTATGAGTACAATTAGCAATGAATTTTCCTGCAGAAGAAAGTGGAAATACATAGTGTTAGATCAATGTGAGTTGCTTAGCAAGGGAAATTTGCCTATGACAGAGGTGAGTTAGGGTGAGTTGTGCTTGCTTAGTGGACTGCAGGCCTCATAGACTCCTGACAGTTCGAGGAAAATCCCTGACAGTGCATGTGTCTGCCATATCAAAGTACCATGAATTGAGTGCTTAGTGCACAGAAATACAGTCTTCCAGCGGTGAAGTCTCAGGGAGATGTGGCTCCTCCTGGCAACTGTGCTCTGTGCCTCTCTCCCAGCTTCTGGTGGTCTCATCCTTTCCTTGGCTTGTTGGTACTGTGTTCTCTGAGGTTCACCTTGTCTGACACTTCACTTCAACATTTGTCCACCCTTTCCTTTCTTGTGAAGATGCTAGACAAACTAGATTCAGATCTACTTTAACGATCTCAACCAGGTCATCTATGAAGACCATTTTCACAGATGTGGTCATAATTAGAGACTCTTTTGGCTAGTACTTTAACATCTTGTTGTGAAAGAGTCTTTCAATTAAGTCTATAAAAAGGATTAACTGTTTTCAAAAGTAATTAATCCTATTTAAACAGAAGTATGTTTATTAATAACAAAAAGCTCTACTGTGCAACACTACCTGTCATTTGAGTGAGTGGCATGTGATTAAATCAGTGATTTTCAACTAGTTAAGAGTTGAGAAAGCCAGGTAATCAGCTTAGAAAGAAAGGGAGACAGAAGAAACACGAACTGTCTCCCAAATGTGAGCAGCAAAACCAGAATCAATGGAGACTTGCATTTTTAAAAGTTGTGTTAAGCATTACAATTTTTGAATTAGAATATGAAAAATAATTATTTGTCATATTAAATATAAAAAGTTTCTAACTTTTTGCCGGCTGGTATAGATGATAAAAAAAAAAAATATTTCTGGACCTCCCTTACCTTCAACACTCTTCTTTCTGAATGGTTTAAAAAAAAAAAAAAAGTCAGATCAAGGTCATGTTTGTCATCATGATGGCAATCTGTGTTGTCCACCCCTGCCTGGGGACAGTGGGAAGAGAATAAACACATGCAATCCAGAAACATCAATATGATCTCATTAGAATAGCAGTATATTCTTAGATTCAGTCATTAAAACAGAAACATAGACCGAGATCTGATTCTATAGGAAAGCAGGGAACACAGCACTGTCTTGTTTAGTGCAGTCCTCACTAGGGATATTTTATCAGTTTGCCCCAACCTCAAACGCAAACGTGGATAAAATCTTTCAAAAATTTCCCCCACAAACCCTTTATAATTGTTTCTCAGGTAAACATAGAAACATAGTTAACCTGTCCTGTATGTGCACCTCAGCTTAAAACTTCTATGGGGAAATAAGAATTATACCTCATATTTATAACAGAGAAATTGAGCATGTATGTGTGGTGTAACTATGCATATGTGTCTCTGTATGTGCATGTGTAGCTGTATTGCGTAAATATGTTTTAGTTTGACATCTAGTATCTTCTCAGTATCTCCCCACGGTTGTTTTTGAGTCAGGGCTTCTCGCTGAACCAAGAGCTCACTGGTTGTTCTGGAATAACTTGACCAGACTAGCTATATTGAAAGCTCCAGGGAAGCTCTTGTCTCTATTACTCTAGTGCTAGAATTACCAATGCTTATCTTTTCATTGTGCTCAGCTTCTATGTGGGTGCTGGGGATCTGAACTCAGGTCCAAATGCTTGCTATGCTGAGTCATCTCTCTAACTCCAAGACAAAAGAAATTTTAAGCTAAACATAAACTTGCATCCAGAACTGTTGGGTAAGCAAAACAGTTAAAATAGTGTTTGCAAATATGTATATATGTTGATTTATAATGTGTAACAGAATATGAAAATTGTGTATTTTGTCTGCAAAAACTTAGAATTGGCTTCTAAACATACATGCATGCATAAACATGTACACACACACACACACACTCATTCAGAGCTTCATTCAGTACACTTAACAAATGAGGAAATAAAAGGGATAGTCATCTTACTAAGTTGTGGACCATTCCAAACTCAAAACTGTCAGCATTTGAACCCACATCTATTTGACTCTTTTGATTATAAGATTCCTGCTTGTCTTTCTATTCTCACCTGACTTCCATTTGATCAACTTTTTTTGAGAACTACAAAAATTACATGGGTGATGACAGTGTAGAATGTTTAGTAAGTAGAATGGGAATAAATTAATTTATTAGTTACTACTAACTATCAGATGAGAATCTACCAGGATTCCTATTCCCAAAGTACATATCCTCATTTTGATTCATTTAAGGCATGTACTTTGGTATCTAGAAGACTGCAAAGTGTCTATGATAAATAAAAAGGGAAGAAATGCAAACAGGTAATTTGCTTCACTAGTTGTAGTAGTGATTGTTTCGGTCCAACACAGGACAACATAGAAACCTGCAGGTAAAATGCTATTTGATTTTCTAGTTCACACCAAGTAACTGGGTATTGCAAAAACATTTTGTTTGCTTATTCTTATATTTCTTCATCACTGTTTTTCAACTATTTCCGTCAGATAAAATACTCCATTTGAGACAAATTGTCAGAAGCTTTGTGGAATTTTCAGGAACAAATATGTCCCCTGTTCCCTAAAATGTCTCAGCCGAAGGTGTTTGTTGCTGACTAAAGTTGCTAGGAATAGCCTACGGCGTGATCTAAGGGAATACTTGTCACACTGAGCTTTACAGGTTATCAACACTTTCAAAAGATGCCATGGTCTCATGCTGTAGGAGAAAGGATCTACTGCAGAGTGAGAAGAGCAAGAAGGTACCCTGGAGCAAAGTGTGAGACTCAGGGCATTTCGTAGGGGAAGGAGTACGAACATTTGAAATCCAAGGACAAGGGACATTTCCACAGGGAAAGTGAGATAATTTTCATAATTGGCTTTAGAGATTGTTAGCCTCAACCCTTATTTCTCCAATATTTCTCCGAGTTAACACTTAGTGCATGTTCAACAAGTGCTGATTTCATTAGGCAACAGTGACTTAATCCGGGTTCAGGAGAAATCAATGCCTCTTTCCTCAACAACAGCTAAGCTTTATACTATGCAATCTAAGAAGACAGATACTAACCTGGTAAATGTTTATTAGTCAGTTCTTCAGTAAAGCAGGGGCAACAGAGAAAATCCTGATCTTTAATATGTGCCATTTACCACGTTAATAGATGCATCCCTCATGACTGCTCCCCAGCTACCAAACATGTTAGGGTTTTCAGGATATTGGGTCCCAGCTTCAGCATTCCATCAGCCCAAATATTCTTCTACCACCACAGAAGTTTCCTACAACCAGGTTAGTCCATACTGGTACTCACAGTCAATGGCACACCACTGAGAGGTCATTCATTTTGGGTCCAATGAAATCTCAGACTATACTATAACCATCTCTAACTACAGCCAGCCTTAGCATGGGGACCATCTGGTCCACCTTCAGATCCTATGCACAGCTCTCCAGATTGTGCCCGTTATGCTCATGCGTAGTTTTGTTTCCAAGTCGGTGATCAAGAATTAAATAGGAAATGTCTAATATCTCTTAGTTACTTTTCATAGAATTCCTAAGAACATATTGGTTGTTACTAAATGTTTGTTGACTCAGTTTTTGGAGTTCATGTGTTAAATTCTTCAAGTATTTTATGTTTTGAGCTCTGAAAGAAACTGGGGAAGCTCTAGATACTATGGCTTCTTTTAATTTTGTTGCTTTTTTTTTTTTTTTTTTTTTTTGGTCTGGGAAAGATAAAATAGTTATGAAAGAGAAAGGAAAAGCAAATTAAAGTGAAATAAAATTAAATGCATCATGTATAGAAACTCCAGGAAAAATACAAACAAAAACTAAATACGTGACTAGGTGTTCTAGTTCATGTCATCAATCCCAGAACCCTTGAGGCTGAGATGTGAGGAATGCCATAAATTTCAGGCCAGCCTGTGCTAGACAGTGAGTAACAAGTCATCCTGGGCTACAGATTGATAGCCTGAATCAAAAACCAAAGTATGCATACTAATTTATGTTTTGGAAGATTAAAATATTTAGGCTAACATCTTCAAACATCAAACAATGAGAAGGAACTGAGATTATTTCACTGTACATGGACCTCTGAAAGCAGGTGCGGGCACTGCCATTGATAATGAGATCTCAACAAAAAGATCTGGTTTATGTCTCCTTTGTTCGAGTTGTTAAGAGCAAAAGAAAGCCTGGTTTGTACAGACAATGGTTTCATTTTTAACCTTTTGTGTTCTCAATTCTACATATCTTCAGTTGTATCCAGACAATTAGAGGAGGAGGAGAATATTTTTATTGCTTGTAATTTGCATAATCAGCGATATTTCATAATCACACACTGATGAAGTTTTCTCACTAAGTCTTTGTTGATTATGTGAACATACATGATTATGTCAGACATACATGTACTGAAATATGGCTTATTAAATAATATCAATAAGGCATCCCATGTGTCCCAATGCCTATCTCCATCTCATATTCACTCAGATTCATCAGAATCAAATTTACCTTATTTTCCATATTGAATTCAAGCCTTAAGTTTGGTTTTTATTGCTACCATTTTATATGCAGTTGTAAATGAGATTAACATCACAGGCCAGCATTGCATATTGAGTTCTTTCAGCTTATTAAAAATGTCAGCAAGAGACGAAAGCAAACACAACCACGCTTTCAGTGAAATTTTGTTAATGGTGCTATTACCATGAGGAGTTCTTTTTTCTTGTCTCATTTGAAAGATTTGTAGCAAGACTTGGTCTTGGCAGAACCAACTAACCTCAACTGAAAAGTGAATTCTGGAATCCCAATGCAAAACCACAAACACTACTAAAAATTCTTCATTGTAAAGAATACACCTTAAACATTGGCAATACACAGCATAAAAACTGAATACTGTTTTGAAAGATGCTCATTAATCCTCTTTACAGCAAGTGGTTGTCTATACAACACACCACAATTGTCTGAATTTATTTTGGCAACTTCTCTTACAGGAATCAAATTGCCTGGATATTTTTACAGCCATTACTTGCTCAATGCTAATTTCAACTCTCCGCATCTTTGGAAACTCATTTGATGTCTTGTTCTAAAAATTAACATAAAGCTTAAACACTTGTTCTGTTCCATTTATTTAAACGGTTTTCCTTAGCATGCTGGTTAGTTTGAATTGTCAACTTGAAACAGCCTACAATCACCCGAAAAGAAATGTTAAGTAAGGAACTGTCTGGATTAGATTGGTCATACTTGTGAAAGCTCTGCATTATAAGGAATACACTTCATTATTGATTGTCTACATCATGATAGGAATGTCTATGGAAGGTTGTCTTGACTATGAACCAAAGTAGAAATATCCAGTCCATTGTGGATGGAAGAACCATTATACAAGCATTATACATTGGCACTGGCTAATGTAAAAGGAGAGCAAGATAAGTAAGCAACCTGGTTCCATTAGTTTCCCTCTGCTCTTGATTGTGGATAAAATGTGACCAGCTTTTCTGTTTGAGTCCTGATTTGGCTTCCCCAAATCAAGGACTGATTCCTAGAGTTGTAAGTTAAATAAACCCTTTCCTCAGAGGTATTGCCTTTGTTTAGGGTGTTATCACATCAGCAGAAATGATACCTGAACACCCAGTAACTGTGTGTGTGTGTGTGTGTTTCCATTTATGTATAGATGTGTGTCCCCATGTGTATGCATCCGTATCTGGGTGTGTTCATGTGTGCATATTTATGTATCTATCTGTGTGTATATGTCTGTGTTCCTGTGAGTGTGTGTCTGTATGCGTTTCCCATGTGTCTCTGTATGGGACTGTGTGTGTATGTTCCAATCAGTGCAGTTCTGTGCTGTGTGTATGTTCATGTAAGTGTGTGTGTGTGTGTGTGTGTATTTATTAATATAGTTGTATCTTAAAAGGACTAAAAACTTTCTGTGATATAGAGTATTCAGAGATGGAAACACTTGAATATCAGTAGTTCCATCTTTCAAAATAAGCAGTTGTTTTTGGTAGCTCTTTAGCATTTGCATAGTATCTACAGCAATAGCAAGCAATAGGCTTTCATTGCTTTCTCACTTACCAGAACTATCACAAATCCATAGCACTGGGGCAATGAGCATTTTCTGATAGCTTGAGTATCCTTTTTACTTTCAACACCATAGCTTCAAAACACACTATACATTTTCTTGACAGATTTACATTTTTAAGTACACTTTTTCAAGAATATTGAATAGCTCAGATTGCACGCACAGATGTGGAGAGTCTTAATTTTATGGTGAAGATTTTCTTTCATAACTTCAGAATTGGTCAGTGTTCAGAGAAATGATCGTTGAAGAATTTAATTTGGTAAACACAATGAGGACATTGTGTAGATTGGGACTAGTACAATGTCACTTATGTCATCTGACCTTCATAGGATTTCTGATAGCTACCATGAAATTTTATTTCCTCATGAAACTTCCTGTTTTTAATTAAGGATCCATCTCCAGTTTGAGCAGCAATTATCTCACCTCAATTTTAAAGACTATACTTGTGCATATGTTTAATTTAGACAGATGACATCTGACACTATTTTTCTCACACTGTGGTCATGGTGCTGTGTGTAGACTTATTACTGCACAATTGTCTAACAAGGCGTGATAAGAGCTAGAGCTGAGCAGATGTGCCCAAGCCCTGCCTGGCATCTAACCGAGCTTAGCACTCATAGAATGAACTAGTGAGCTCACTTGTTTAATTTTATAAGGGCAGACATGTGCAGGCTTGAAGTCAAACAAAGACCAGAGGAAAAAACCCACCTTCCCAATCAATTACGCATTTGTAGGAAGGCTGTGTGTGTGTGTGTGTGTGTGTGTGTGTGTGTGTGTAAATAAACAATAGGAGCCACAAGTGGAATTCTGCAAGGAAGCAAGCAAACGCACTGCACAGAAAGGACTTCACAGTCTCAAAAGGGCCAGAAGTTGGCAAGTACCACATTTTATGTTTGCTTTTGTTGGCTTTGAGGATGTTTGGTTTTGTTTCATTTGGGTTACAGCTTGTGAAATAAAGGGACTACATATCAAATATTGAATTAAACGTGAAGCTATGGAAATATCTCATAGAATGCTAAGCTTTCATAGAAAGCAAATTCAAAGCACACAGCGATCCAACAAATACCCACCCAGTGTAAGACATGATCAGCCAGTTTGACTCTCCCTTGTCCTCAGTGAAATCACCTTCTGGTGAGAATGGAGGGGAGAGGAACAGGGTGGGGGGGAGGAGAGGGAAGGGAGAGAGGAGGGAAGGCAGCAAGGAGATGGGCAGATGAGGATGAAAAGGAGAAGGGAGAAAGGATACTAGGGAAGAGCTGTATCTGGGGCCAGTGCTGTGGAGTCCACAGTGTTTACATATGTCTAAACTCCCCAAACTCCAAGTTACTCCTCTTAGGTAGGTCTGCCCTTGCAAAGGTCTCTGCATGTGCCCTCCCTTCACACTCTAGGTTCTAATGATTCCTGGCAGCTTCCTAGGGTACGCTGTCTCAACCACAAACAGGCACATACCAAACCTTTTTGGTATGTGCGTCTTGATGTATTGTAAGGAGGAAATTCTTTAGATACTTGAATTAACCAGCATCAATAGCAAATAAGACTTTTTGTTTTCTGAACCTGTGACAACGGAGAATGTAGAGAAAAGATGAGTTAGCAACTACTATATGTAAGTAGCATCTAAAAGAACTAGAAGGGGCACTGGCGCCCCTTACCAGCAGGAAGTAGTTTGGAAAGAACGATGCCCAAATTCCCAAATATTGTGTATAAATGTTTGTTTCCATTTAATTGGACTTTGTTATATAAAATTAAATAAAATAATAAAAAATTAAAAAAAATAAAAGAACTAGAAGGAAGTTCTATCTGAAATGTAGTTTAGAATTTGTGTCAAACACATTTTGTATACAACCACTCTTATTTTTCACAGTGCTAAGAGATAGAAGGCAATCTTCTTTCTTAAAACCAGATAATTGGGTCCTAAAACTTTAATAGCTAAAGATCAAACTATTGGTAGTCTTCCAAGCTCTAAAGTAATTGTAGATGTTCCTTCAAAGTTACTCACACAGCGTCTGTTGCAACATGTCTCTGATTAATTCATTGTCCAGACAGTAGAATATTTTTCTTAGTTGTTTTATTATTCTAAGATACAGTTTTGTGTTATAATTTTGTATTATAGTAGAAAGAAAACAGCATTATAGCTCTCAAATAGTTGACGAATTTTAAGCATCTTCTAAAGTCAACTTGTGAAAATCCTCCAATGAAAACAACAGCTTTGACTCTACAAGAAACTTGTATCTGTAACTGCACATCAACAGAAAAGGTTCTCAACACTTTTCCGCTTTGAATATCCGATTGAAATCTGCTAGGCAACACTGGGAAAACAAAGAAGCCATACGTTGGCAGACTCCCTCGTTCCTGTGTCAGCACAGGAGTATACACAGGTACCCAGGGAAAAAAATGTCTCCTTTGTTTACCTCTGGATGCTTGCACACAGACAGCTCTGGTGTGTTTCTCTCACTTGCTCTCTTGATTGCAAGGTTCCCCCCCCCCTCCGGCTTCTTTCATCTTTTAAGAGCTTCCTAAAGTACCTCCCCAAAATTGAACATCACCAAGTTTTAGCCAATTCATTAAAATACTCTTAATTATTCACACACAGCTAAGCATTCTAGGATGCCATGAGTCACCTCCTCCACCACTCCCGTACATAGATTCCCAGTATTGTTCATAGTGCTCTGTGTTAGGTAGATACAGTCCACTGGAAATTAATCAGCCTAAGGAGTCAGGCCTTATTATCAAACGATCATGCTCAAATGATAGTATGATGATATTCTGAACTTTAGGAAAAAATTGGTGCAGATGCACCATTTCAGTAAGGAGAGTTAAGTAAAGTGATGCCATAAACAAAGTTGCCCAGTAAAGAACTAATAAATGCAAAAACTGACTGCTTCCTCTTCACACAGCACAGTACCCATGGCATGCCACCCGCAAGGCTGCCACACCATCTTTGCCGCAAATACAAATGTCAGTAACCTGATATGTGTGAGCGCTCTTATCAGGAAGCCACTGGTAACTATTGGCGCAGATGTGTTCTGTGTCTCATTTGGTAAAATGATTGCATCTTTGCTTTATTAATCTATGATGGATATTCTTCACGTTCATATTACTTTGGCATGAGACACTCATGCTGTTTTATGGGGAAAAAATCCATACTTTAGAATAGACTATCATACATTCCAGTGTCACTTCATATAATGAATGTGTTAATAAAATACACAGAATGATTGCTTCTCTCCCCCAGTGTCTGCACACCCTACTTGAGCCTGCATAGAGCACTACAATACAATAATTATTATCACATTCTATTGTCAAAATATATTGGTGGTTTAACAACCAGTGATGAGCAAATCTCAATGGGGTTTGAAATGGAAGCTCTTTAGTCCAAAAGAATAGGAAAAAGAAAAAGAAAAACCTTTACTAAAGTAGACTTTTTATAAACCCCTGAATGCCTTTGTCTCCAGTGTTAGACAAATTCTACACTACAACTTTCTATATCCTTGCATGTGTGGTTAGGATCTTAGCCCAGGCTATGAATTATTAGCCAAATTTGGCTCTCTCCAAGTCTCCATAGTTTGAATTCATGCTTCAATCAGCAATCCTAATAGAGCAACTGTTTTTTTTATATTT
Source organism: Phodopus roborovskii (assembly GCF_943737965.1). Lineage (NCBI taxonomy): Eukaryota > Metazoa > Chordata > Mammalia > Rodentia > Cricetidae > Phodopus > Phodopus roborovskii. Next base: position 7,928,821 of record NW_026125278.1, read on the forward strand.
TGGGAGAATCCTTTTATTTTTTTCCAACACCCAGACTAATGTTTTTTTCTGGCTAGTATCCCAGTATTTATGGCCTGTGCTTCATACCTGTAACAAAATTTTTCCTCCTTTTTTTTAGTAGTGTCTTCCTTAAATCCTGTCATGGGAAATTTGTGTTGTTTTTCATAAACCTTTAACCCACCTTCAAGAAGACCATTTCTCTGATAATTATTGTCTATTAAACAGGTTAGGAAATTACCTTCTAAGGAGTTTAATCCAGGCAGGACAGTGTCACCCATTGTCTCTTGTTCTTATATCTGACACTGTAAAAACACAGTCTCAGAATAGGGGCTCATTAGTAAACTCAAACCATCACACTGTCCATTTTCACATGCTTAAGCACAGGCAGAGGTGAGGGGATGGGACAAGGGGACCTTTAACTTAATGGGCTTGGGATCCATGATACGAAGTTCACAAAGAATCAATAAAAAGTGGAGAAAATGAACTAGAGAAGTTCTTTCTGCTAGATGCTGACATTTATTGAAGGGTGAGAAAAGTTATTTTTAAGATCAATTTTTATTAATAATCTTTTTATTTTATTTTATTCTTTATCTTACATACTAACCACAGTTTCTCCTCCCTCCCTTCCTCATACTCTGCCTACCTCCTCCAACCCACCTCTATCCACTACTTTGAAAGGGTAAGGCCTCCCATGGTACATTTACACAATGGAGCATTACTCAGCTGTTAAAAAACAGCATCAAGAAATCTGCAGGCAAACGGGTGGAACTAGAAAAAAATCATTCTGAGTGAGGCAAGTCAGACCCAGAAAGACAAACACAGTATTTTTATTATTTTTTAACTATGTGTGTATGTGCACACAAGCACATATATATGCAGATGTGTAGAGAATCCAGAAGGCATCATATTCCCTGGAGCTGGAGTTATAGGCATCTGTGAATCAGTGAACATGGGTTCTGAAAAATCAAACTTGGGTCCTTTATAAAAGCAATATGTTCTCTTAACTGCTGAGCCATTTCTGTTGTGCCCAGAGGAAAGCAATTATGAGAGACTCAACCAATGTAAAACTGGAGAGGCCTTTTTTGTTTTGTTCATTTTGTGTTGTGTTGTGTTGTTTTATCTTCAAGACTACCCAGCTTTTTTAGCCAAATGCTCCGCAGCCTCCTATCTGTCTTTAGAAGGTGTAGGACACCATTGATCCCAGTTCCCTGAATTGTGAAAGAGCAGACAGAAAGGGTGAGTGACCACACTTTTCCATGTGCTGGTGTCAACCTAACCCATCACTATTTCCAGCCCTGAAGCTGACCTAATCACATGCTCACTCTCTAGTAAATAAAATGAGACCTGAAGAATCAGAGTTGCCCTCATGACCCATCAGAAGGTAATCCAAGGCCCTTCCCACCTAGGTCCATTATACTCATTCCTTTGTCTCACAAGGAAGCTACAAAGCAAATTGGGTTCTTCTCCCTGTCCCTCCTTCTGTGACTGTCTCTGTATACTTCTCTCATCGAGCATAAGTGTCCCCTGCCACACTATATTGGTTTCTTTTCTGTTGCTGAGATAAAATACCCTGACGAAGATGAGAGGTACCTTAGGCGAGAAAGGGTCTATCTATTTCATTTAAAATTCCAGAGGGCGAGAGTCCATTACTGGTGGGGAAGACATGGGCTGGTGGCAAGAGCTGGACTCTGGTTAGTCACATTTCATCTATTCCCAGGAAGCAGGGAGAGTGAGAGGGAGTTTTGTGGAATATTATTTTAAGGAGTGTTAAATTTATGCTGTAGAACATTTGCTTTAATGATGCAAAGATGTGTTGATTTTGTTTATGCTGCATTTGTTTAACTCCTTGAGGCTTCGATTCTTTGCCTATATAAAACAACAGATGGCCTAACAAAGAGCTGAACAGCCAATAACAAGGCAGGAGAAAGGACAGGTGGGCTGTCAGGCAGAGAGAATAAACAGGAAGAGAATTTGGGAAAAAGAAGGAACAAGACAGGACAAGCGAGGAGTATGTCAGGGGACAGCTACCCAGCGACCTAGCCAGCCATGGAGTAAATTCATAAATAATAGTAAGTCTCCATGTGTCATTTATTTGAGATCTGGGTGGCAGGTCCCACAAAAGACCCAAGAGAGTAATAGGAGTAAAAAATAACCAACTATGAGATAGAGGGAAGCAAGTTGGATAGACTATACAAAACCAAAGTCCTACCCCATGATTCCCATCACTCAGCAAATCCCTACCCCCTGAAGGTTCCAGAAACTTCAGTCTACTTCCCCCCCCCTCTCTCTCTCTGTCTGTCTCTCTCTCTCTGTCTCTCTCTCTCTCACTTTCTGCAATGATTTTCTCCTGTTTACTTGTTTGGTTTTACATTTTTCTCTTACTTTCACCTGGTTTTGCATGCAAAATTTAGAAATATGTGTTTAATTATCTAATGTCCTTGTGTTTATTATCTTTCTGCAAAATGAACTGGGTTTTCATATTACCCTGGTTCCTTAAAATAGTCAGTTTCCACAATTTTACTATAATTCCTTCCTTTCATCAAATATGATCCTTACATCTAAGATGAATGCAGCACTAAAATATGCAGAGATAGATCTTTCCATGTTATATATGTTAGCAAACATGTCCATAAAACACAAATCCTTATTAATAATGTCAGAATCAGAAGTCTACTTCAGAAAAGATTGTCTTCTTCACAAATATCCAACTTTCCAGTCATGGTTTTGCCTTCAAATTTACTTCTGAATGAAGACAGTGTTGGCTCAGGAACCACACGCAGAAAACCCAGGGCAACCAACTTCCCCATTGAAAACTCACTGTTAAGTCACTCCTCAGGTGGATCTGCTCAAAGAATGGGAGAACATGACTGGAAGGTACTCTCTGAACATTACTCAGACATGTAAATCCACTGGAGCCTCCCAGAGAACATATGACACATCTATCAATGAACCCTGTCCCTGAGCCTCAAGACTGCTCACAGGCCAAAAGCCCATGGGCAGTACATGTCCCCTGGACTGCCCGCTGTGCTACAAAGCCTCACATGACATTCCAAAGCCCGAACTCTTCTTTCAGTTTCTGCACAAGGACTTTATGTTTTTCCATGGTAGGAAATTATTCTTGCAGAAAGCGTTATCTTGGTATACAGAAAAATCAGGTTATATTTAGAAATCTGTATGTATATTCATATACATTCATGCATGTAACAGCAATTACTGTGTGAAGAGGACATGAATTTGAAAGAAATCAGGAGGAGGTTTATGGGAGGGTTTGGAGGGAGAAATGACATGACTGGAGTGTAATCACTAAAATATATTGAATTTACTGGCTACAAAATTAATGTTTATTAATGTTGAAATCCTACAATACACTGTATTGTAAGATGTTAGAAGCTTCTACACTGTGTTTCTTAATAGGCAAGTTTTTAAAATTTGGTTCATTTTATTTATTTATTGTCTTTTGTGTCTTTATGTTTCACGGTTTTAAATCACTTTTCAAACAGCAAACACTGTTTTCATTCACTCGCCCATTTTATGGTATGGCAGTTATTCTTATCTTCGCTAGGTAGTTTTGCTCATTTCCTCTGCACTGGGCCAGCTTAATTACATATTCTCTTGGTTTTCACTGGGAGGCAGAGCAGTTAGTCTCTCTCTCTCTCTCTCTCTCTCTCTCTCTCTCTCTCTCTCTCTCTGTGTGTGTGTGTGTGTGTGTGTGTGTGTGTGTGTGTGTGTGTGTGCGCGTGTCCAATTGCCTCCTGCTGCTGAAATCGCGGCTTCCTGCACTCTTTACACCCTTCCTTTTCCGCTCGGCATCTTACTCCCTTAGTGTTCAGCCTTTGATTCGTGGCAGTTGGAACCATTTCGGGATAACTGCTCAGAGGCTTGCTTGAAACCCCCTTTCAGAAGTGGATTTTGCCCTCAAATTTGCGACAGGAAATAGAACATTGAAAAGGCAGAAACAAGAATTGGGCTCTGTGAAGCTCTCAGCCTTCCCCGATTCAGGAGGGAGTGTAATGTAGACAGAGTTCAGGATCTAGCCCAGGCATAAAAACCACCTGTGGTCTGCTATGCTTGTCTTCCTAAATGTCAGAGGCTTGACCTTGCTTCTTCTTTAGGGGGAATGTACGTTTGCATCCTGAAGCCCTACCCAGCAGTTTAGAAAACAAACATCCAAGAAATTAGCTGCTTTCTCAGATTGGCCTGTGAAACTAATAATCTTCTAACATGAAGAGATGGAAATAGCCAACAAAGGGATCAAAATCAGTTTGTTTGTTTGGGTCATTAAGCCTCCTCCATCACCTATGTTACCATATCATGATTATGTTACCAGCCAGTCTCAAGATGCTTTGGCAACTCCCCGAGTCTGGACTCAGGTGGTCCTGAGTTTGTGCCACAGTCCTGCTGCTAGCAAATGACACACCATGAATTATTTAGTCTCTACAAACAACCATCTTGTCATCTGCATCATCCTAGACTAATGTGTTTCTGAAGCTGATTTTGAGGGCTACCAGTGAAAAAGGTATAAACAACACAAAATGCAAAGCATGAAACCTGCTGCATTGTGGGAGCGCTAGAGGTATGGATGTTAGCATCAAAAGCAATCATAGGGCCAATGTCAGTCTCTCTTTTGCTTTGGAGATGGACAAAAACTAAATATCAGTGAGAAAAATGGAGTCCCCAAAGGCAGGATTTTCAAGGAAGGAGAGGCTGCATTCTGAATAGCAGTCCTTCTGGTGGCAACACATTGTTTTTCTCTTTAAAAGAATGTGTAATAACAACGAAAATAATGAAGAGAAGCCCAACATGCAAGATATGTTTAAATGGAAAATGATTGTCAAAAAATATACTCTTGTAGCAGTTAGGACTGTGAACCTTATCACTACACACACACACACACACACACACACAGAGGGCGGGGGGGGGTGGCACTAGTCTTAGTATTCAGGCATCTATACGGCCCTGTCCTTGGAGTTCTGACAGGAATTAAGAACACCACCCTGCCTGTTCTCCATGCCCCCCTGAGCAAATTGGGAGCATGGGGGAGGGGAGAGGAAATGAGGAAAAAGAGAGGAGGAGAAGGGGAGGGGCGAGGAGGGCAAGAAGGAGCAGCAAGGTTGAGTCGGGGGAAGAACAGCGGAGATCAAGGATAGAGGGAGCGGTTACAGATTTAAGAGAAATCTGGCACTAGGGAAATGTCCAGACATCTCCAAAGATGATACCAGCTGACAATCTAAGCAAGACTGGAGAGTCCACTTTCCATGCCCTTCCCTGATAATGACATTGATGACTAGCTTATCTGCCATCTCAGAGCCTTCATCTAGTAGCTGATGGAAGCAGAAGCAGACACCCACAGCTGAATACGAAGCCAAACTCCTGGAATCCAGTGGCAGAGAGGGAGTAGTGATGAGCAAAGGGGTCAAGACCAGGCTGGAGAAACCCACAGGAAACAGCTGATCTGAACAAGGGGGATCTCATGAACCCCAGACTGACAGCTGGGAAACCAGCATAGGACAGAACCAGGCCCCCTAAATGTGTGTTTACCAGGAGGACTGGGCAGTCTATGGGGCCTCTGGTATTGGATCAGTATTTACCCCTAGTGTACGAATGGATTTTGGGAGCCCATTCCACACAGAGGGATCCTCCCTCAGTCTAGACACATGAGGGAGGGCCTAGGCCCTACCCCAAATGATATGACAGACTTTGAAGCCTCCCCATGGAAGGCCCCACCCTCCCTGGGGAGCAGAGTGAGAATGGGATGAGGGTTGGGGGGCAGGGGAGGAGAGGAGGAAGAGGGAACTGGAATTGACATGTAAAACAAGCTTGTTTCTAATTTAAATTTAAAAAGAAAAAAATTAAAAAGGCCCTGCCCCTCCCATCCTCATCTCAATTTTTCTTTCCCTCTGTTCTCTCCCTACTTTCTCTCCCACCCTTTCCAGTCTCCTGCTGCTCCTGTCCCTGAAGGCCAGTCTCCCCCATCCCCTTTCCCCTTTTTATGATCCCTTTCCCTAATTTAAAAAAAAAAAAAACTCTCTGTTTGAACCCTGTCTCATGGCCAATGAACTGAAATTTTACTGTATTTTAAATTCTGGAGTGCTTGTTAATGTTTATATCATCATTAGAATAAGGCCATTCAATTCTCACTGAGCATCTATTTGGTGTGTGTCCTTGTTTGTGTGTGTGTGT